>NC_089646.1:126606100-126923100 GCF_037042795.1 Molothrus aeneus | reverse complement strand
ATGCCTTCTGTACTGAGAACACATAAACCACAAGCAAGGTACCACCCACAGCTGCTTATAAATGCTTTTTAGCAAACTTCATGGACTGTAAGCCTTTGATTGAGCCCTCAGTGCCCTGAGCAGGACAGCTGCCAACACTTGAGTGGAAATTCATGTGGGATTTAAACAGCCATGGGTTTTCTCAGCTGAGGCTTTAAGTGTCCATCCCTTGCTGGGATGGTTTGAGAGGCCTGGAGATTGCTTCAGCTCCAGCAGGACTGTGTGAAGTGGTGCTGTGCATCATCTAGGGCAGTGTATGTGAACAATGCATCCAATGAAGCAGGATGGCTGCCAGTCTGTCAGGTCTGATCCTTCTAATATCTGGATGCTCGCACATCTCAGCAAAAAAATTTGTAAAGCATTAGTTGAGATACATTTGCAAAAACAGTTATTCGGTTTTTTTAACTACAGAGATTCAAAGTACCATGAGAAAAATTAAAGCACAATTTTTGAGACAATCAACAACTAAAAGTTTTCTTAAATTATTCCTTAAGTTTCCAAGTTAAATCATTCCTTTCATATTCCGATGTAACAGCTCTTGTGTCACTGTGATATCTGCTAGGAAAAATTGTTCTCTCAATTTTGATTAAAAAACAGTGGTTAGTGAATTTTTCTTATCCCTTCATTGGTTATAAACTCAGTATAAATTTAACCTTTTGACTCCAATTAGAGCTTTGAGATTTCTTGGGAACAGATGACATATTTACTACTCAATATGTTTTTTTCATCCATCTGTTCTCTTCTGGCAGGTTGTAAATTATTAGGACACATGCTGATTTGTGTATATCTTTCATGCACAGAAATGAGCTGTGTGGGTAGGGTTTCCTGCTCTAATTGGTATTTAGGTTATTCCATTGTGTGAAAGCTATACAGTAGTAATCTATGGATAGCTTTTTGATCTTCCCTAAACACAATAATTTCTGTCCTCACTGAGGGTCACCTCAGCAGTGGAGAGTTATAGTAAAAAGGAAAAAAGCACGTCAGACTGGAGCAGTGGAGAGTTATAGTAAAAAGGAAAAAAGCACGTCAGACTGGAGCAATGTCAGACAGTGCTGGACTCAGAAAATCAGCAGGTCCCAAACAGCTCCAAAAGTGGGAGAAAGCAAACAAGGAGCCTGCTTAGACATTAAATGCATTTAGTGGCAGTGATATCTTCAGTAAATGATTCAGTGAGAAAATGAATTGTTAAGCTTGTTACAAGTATTTCCAATCACAAACTCTTTCTCTATAGGAATAGCCATCAAGCCAAAAAAATATATCTTTTTCATCAAACCAAAATTTGTTTCATTCCAACATGTGTCACTTTGAACAGCTGTAGTTTATGTGAACGCACTGCTGGAATGAATTTTCTTTGAGAATTCTCCATTTATCAAGTTTCTTTTGCAAACTACAGTTACATGTCTGTCTCTGGTGGTGTGGACAGTCTGAATTTAAAAAGCAAACCATAGGGAATAGAAAAGGTGTAGAATGATTGTGCTGCAAATGCTGTTTCAACTGTGAAGTCTGAGAAGGCTAAAATAGCAATGCGGGTTTTCTGGAAATCAAACAAAAAGTTAAAGACTGTATTAACCATACCAGAAAGATTATTAAGGAGTCAAGGGATGATATTGTTGACAAGGCATGAAGCCAAAAAAATATTTGTCCATAGCTGATAAGGGAAGAGGGTTAGAAATTGGAGAAGCCTAAGCAGATATTTATAAAATTTTTGCTCAGTACAAACAAGATCTCCAAGGACTGGGCCATGGTTATCATAACCCTATTATTAAAAAAAGTGTTCTAGGGACTTACTTAGAAAATGCATATCAATGCATTTAGCCTCATAAGGGATAGAAGTGTTTCATGAGATCAAATAAAGATACCCTTGGAAAAAATCGACAGCCTGAGAACAGCCACATGTTCTCAGGAAGTGGAGATCATGCTTCAGCTGGTTGGAATTCCTGGAGGATATTATTACTACAGAGGTGCGGGTTGATTTGCTAAAGTAGCAAACAAAAAACACAGAATTTGCACTGTGGTTGTTCAGGTATTTTGATCATGTAAACATCCTAGAACTTAAAACTGGTGAGATTAATGTTCTCTGATTCAAGAACAAATGAAATTGATTAATGAAATTCAAGTTGTTTCTTACATTCCTTTGGATTAATGTTTTTAAACCATTGTCAGACTTAAACTTTGCATTTAGAATTTCTCAGCTGCTCTAGGATTGGACGCAATGAAAAAAATACTCCTAAATACTCCCATTTCTGTAGTATTAAGACTAAGAGAAATGCAAAAGAAACAGGAAGCAAAAGGAACTTGGAAACATTTTAGATTTTCTCTAAACTGTATTCTGCCACCTGGGAGGCTCAGCAGAGCACTGTGTGTCTCCAGTCCACTACAGAAATGGAACTTTAATTTGGTTTGGTTAGTTGGTGGACATGGACAATGCTTAGTACAGGCTTAGCAATTCTTTGCAAAGCTCATGTGTATGTTTAAAGTTAGAATCACTTCAAGATTAATGGTTTTGCTTTTGGTTTAGTGCACCAAATTACAGCAGATCTACCAGGATCTACTGATTTCTTTTTGACTGCCAGTGGTGAAATATATATTCAGGAGAGATTATTAGATGAGCACACAGAGAGAAGCCATCTTCAGAGAATATTGAAGTTACAGTTCCAAGAAGAATTGCTTCAGGAACTGTAAACTTTGCAACTTGGATGACTGTTGAGATTTCATGATCACCATAAAATTCCCAGATTGCATGGATTAGACAGAAGAGTCAGTTAACAAAATGAACAGATGTCAAATGAAAGCTTTCCAACAGACCTTAAGGAAAGAGCTTTTACAATCAAATCAGATCAAGACTAAATTATTTTGAATGACATGGGATTACAATAAGTCAAAGTAATAGCTAAATTCTCAAAATAAATATATCCCAAGTTATTCAATAAAGTTCAAGAGCCCTGTATGTATTGAAAATACCAGAGATTGTTACTGTGGGAGTGACAAATATATGTGATGGGAGATTAATATCTGATATAGATATTAATCTGTACACTTAAAAAAATTCAGGTTTGAAATGAAAAACAAAATAGAAAAGGACATCTGCAAATAGTGGTTGCATCTTCAGTATTTTTTAAATTTCTGCAATGAAACCTCTGCTCATAAGAGGAAATTAAGCCTACTGTTCCCACGTAAAGAAAATGGGGCAACACATCACAAAATCCCCCTTGCCTTTATATAAAAAATGAAATTTGTGTTATAGCATAAAATCAAAGATTTAAGAAGAAGATGATGATTTTTTTTTCTCCTTCTCTAACTGCTGTCAAGACATGACCATGAAAATTAATCCTAGTTCTGTGTCACAGACTTTTGGGCTTCTTTGCATGAAGTGTCTCCCATGTGTCTCTGTCAAATGAGTACGCATCTTACCAGGAGGAGCGGTGAGAAGCAAGGAGCATTTTTGCTCCCCGATGGTGCAGACTGGGTTTGGTGTGTGCCAGCAGGGCTGGATGGGAGCTGCACTGTCCCCAAGGCTTCCCTGGGGGTTTCAGGTGAGCCCTGCAGCTGCTGTGCAAGTTGTCCTACTCAGCACCAGCCTTCGTCTCGGTCATTGTGAAATCTCACTCCCACAGACAAAGACAAAAAATCGAGCAGTACATTCCCATGTTCAATAGCTGTTTTTTAAGTTTGAGCATTGACGTTGTGACTGCTAATCATTTTTATTTCCAGTTGAGCCATTGAAATGTTCCCCAGATTTCTGATTTTGCACCAGACTTGTTTTTTTGGCTTTGGATATCTTGAAATATCTAAGCTTGTTAGAAGTAGATGTTAGTCCAGATGGAATTGAAACCAGATTTCTGAGGCAAGGAGTCTAAAGGAACAAATTATTGACACATTTTATTACTTCTACTGCAGTCTAAAATACTGGAAAAATCACTAATAAAAATTCACAGTTTAGATAGCTTTTGGAATAAAGGCAGGCCATGAATTCTTTACAGTCAAACATGATATCTAATCACTCAACTAACAGCACTTTGCTTAAAACTGCAGATGTCATTTTTGGATTAGATTTTATATTAGGGGGTTTTTTGATGACCAAAATTTGTATCATTTCTTTGTTATATGAATTATCCTGTGTTACAATCTGACATCTACTGCTGTGGGGTGGGAATCTACAGAAAACTTGGCTTCAGTCACACTGCTCTAATGGCTTAATTGTTATTTAGGGCAGAAAATGTCAATGTTGTCAGATCAAAGCCTTCTCAAAACTAAAATGAATTCCTTGGATACTCCAGAGGTTTGTATCCACATTGGATCACATTATCTACAAGTCTTGCAATAATCATTTTATGCCTGTCTATAAACACAGAGCAGATGCAGGTTTCTCCTTCTCTTAATGTCCTTGTGTATCCAGCATGGGGAGAGGCTGGCTTAGCTGTGCAATCCATTTACATTACTCTCAATGCCCAGCAGATTTCACTGCTCTCCATTCACCCATCCAAGGACTGGCCTTATGTTTGACCAAAACTGGTAAGAATTTCAGAGAACTATCTAGACCACACAGAATGCCTCAACTCTGCTTTGTGGAATGGATCTCCTTTTCTCATTGAATGAAGGGGCAGATTTTTGTGAAGCTATCGTGAAACTTGTGCTTTCCTAACAATGAAAACTTTCATTTTCATGTGGGCTGCTTGACTGAAGGTGAGTTTGGAATCAAAAAAAAAAAAAAAAGACATATAGAAATATAGAAAGAAGGATTTCTTGTACCACCTGGAAGTGGAAAAGGGTTCCTGCTACTTCTTATATTTTGCCATGTCATTTTGAGAGTTTCAGGATGATGAGTAGGAAGTTGACTGCCAGTTTATGACTTACATAAATTTGGATGGCTTTCAAGTCCTGTATTATCTTTGAAGGTGCTTGAGACAAACAGTGTTTTTCCTTTAGATGTTACTGGAAAACATTCATAACCAAAAATACTCAATTTTCCATTAAATTCTGTACAAGACACTTGGTCACACTTGAAGTAAGAGATACTTCCTATTTTGAACTTACCATTTATTTCCCTATACCACTGTGTTTCTAGAAGAGTTGAAATACTTATGCTTGTATTACAGAGGAAGTAATTAGGAAAATGCTTTCAGACATTTAATCATGCTTTTATACTACCTAAAATAGAGAGATAAGGGGCAGAAATTTCAAATTTTCCCACAATTTCCTTTTCAGAAAACCAATAATTATTGTTTCTTATTTGCATTTAACCGTTGATTTCCTTAGGGAACTTTGGGGGTGGAAAAGGAGGAGTCTATAAAAAAGTAGAATTTTTCCATCATAATACCAAAATATGTGGATCTTTCATTGGAAACCCACATCCCTCATTCTGAGGCTTTCAGTGGAGCCACAAATATTTCTATGAAGAAATTCCCCTTCCCTGAATATTTCTTTTTAATAGCAAATCTTCTCAGAAAAAAGCCACATTTTGAAGAAATAGATCAGCATATTTTTGATATTTGGTTGTAGTGGAAAGGTTTTTGGGTTTAAATTTTCTTAAAACAGCTCAGTTAATGACATTGTTCACCTTTTTAGACTTGGAAATCTTACAAAAAAATCTAGAATAAGTGTCAGATACATCAAGCATCAGGTACATCATTTATAGGTTAATAAACCTCATAATATCATAGAAATTTTATATATAATTAACCAAGCTCTGTAACGTAAGAAAATATACATTTCATCAAAAAGAGTAACATTAACATTCCAGGTGTTAAAATCAACCAAACTGAACAACAATAAAGTTACCATACCAAGGAACAAAGGAGATATTTTTCAAAACTTTGTACAAATCTCCATATGAACACAAAGAATAGCCATGGATTCTGCAGCCATGCTATTCTTTTCACAGAAATTATTTGCACTACTACTTCCTAGAGATGAAAAAAAATAACATAGAAGTTTCAACTGCAGGACATGAATTTCTATTTTATGGCCTAGTTTATGTATATATGCTGAGTATTGCCAAAATAAACTATCAGTTCATAGAAGATTAATTCCTGTATTTTTCTATAAGTAATATGCTGTGCAGGAAAAAAATAAGAAAATACAGCTTTACAAAATTATTGAAATTCTGCTGATATGAGTTCTGACACTCAAGAATTAGAAAAACCTAAGTGCTATTACTTCATTTTATTCAGTTTAATAGGAAATAATTTTAGAGGAGTCACAACCAAAAAAATAAAGTTATTCAGCTAAGGGATGAAGTAGTTAAGAAATAATGTAAGTTAGAAATATTTCACACTGCCCTGAGAGAGAGTCTGTATATTCTGTCACATGTATTTTTTGTACACAGAGACATGCATGGGCAATATTTTTGCATGTAGGAGACTTCAGCCTGAATATGGGATTACTTATTGTAGGCCACCCACAACACCACTGCACTGAAGTAACTCTTCTACCAGCAGTGATTCAGTTAACCTTTGATTAAACACAGGAATTTAAACTATGGAAAGGTCTGAAACCTGACACAGTCCTTTGACACCTCCATGTCTGTCATTAAAGATAATCCTGCGTTAGGTACTGATTTTTGAAAATAGAATTAAACTACTTTGGTTTTCAATCCTAACCCTTCCATATTGCAAATGTAACCCTGCTGTGTTAAGAGACTTCCTGAATTACTGCTTCTCCTTTCAAGTCTCTGTGTTTGTGAAGGAGCTTTACAGGGAGCACGGGGGCCAGTGAACACAAACTGGGCAGCTCCATCACCATCAAATGAAGTGCCTGTCCAGGCTGCAGTAATCAGTGGACCACAAAACTGACCAGGACTTCAGAGTCTGATCATGCCCTCCTTCACTTTTTCACGTCTTAGTGAGACAGTCACCCTAAGACTAAGACAAACAATATATTAGTTATTTTTTAATCTTTTCTTTGACTGAGCATCACCAATGCCATACCACTATTTTTAGCTTTGGGGTGATCTTGCTCCATCTTTTCCCACTATTTCTAGTAGGTTGTGTGATGGAAGCTCTGTGATGACCTGAGAGGCCTGCACTCTCAGACGTACTTTTATGCTTTTTTAATTGCTACGTTTTCTCCTCTTCCTCAACTGTGTTTACCCAGGTTACTAAGAATATCTCAGTAGGAATCTCCCAATATTTCCTCAGCCTGCTGGTTTTTTTTCCTTTTTCCAACATTAAACACAGGCAGGTTCTCATTTTTCAGCTTTTGTGTCTCACCTGGATATAAATGTAAAATAAAGAAGTCTAAAATAAAACTAGGATGGAGCACAACTCAGCAGAAAACAGTATATGGTGTTCCAAAGTTCATAGGCTGTGAAATATGAGAAAGTCTTTGGATTTATACTGCTTTTGAGAAATTGCCCATCAGTTTTTGGATAGGTCATATACTGCAGCCAATATGGAATAAGCAAGGTCCTGGCTGAGAATAGCCCAGGCACTGACTGTTCTGCAAAGACAGCTCTTACACCTTTAATCACCTCACCAGCAATGCTGTTGGTGACAGGACATCACCCCACAAAGGGCCTGATCTTGGAATTATGGCAGTAGTCCAACTTGAGCAAAACAAAAACTGGCTGAGACCAGAAGACTTCTCTTGAAAGTATGCGAGAATCCTGACCAGACTGCACAGGCAACAAGTGCCTTACTCAGCCATCTTCAAGCCACTCAGATGCCCCTGGATGCTGAAGTGTCCACCAGTCTCTTCAAGTCACTGAAAACCAGTTACATGACTTTTAGAGAGAGAATATTAATTTTTTTCTTTTTGCCCAGAAAAAGCCTTTCAATCTGCTTTATCAGCCTATACCCTCTTGCCAGTGCACATAGGAGGTTCCTAGAGCACAGCCACTCACAGCAAACTGAAAAAAAGGAAAGAGGAGGCTTTGTTTTGTTTTCTTTTAGCTCCATGATGCATAGGCATGAAGCCTGAAAAGAACAACTCAGTCCTTGACAAGCCTTCAAGTGGCATCTACTTCACTGTCCCAGTAGTGCAACTGCAGTTTACATGGATCTAGCCAAATTTCTGGTTCCTCTTCATAGGTGTCATATGAAGGAACAGTAAAAAGATTTCAAAATTATTAATTGCAACAGGGCTGTTGGAAGGTTCTGTATGAATGGAGGCATTTTAGAAACATGCCTATTAATATTTAAAAGCATTTCATCTGCACCCTATAGAAAGAAGGAAAAAAAAAAAAGAAAAAAGAAGGACAACCTAGGGAAGCTTCAGTTTAAAGCCAAGCAATGCAAACAAGGAAAGATGAGAAGAGTAGAAAAGACTCCTTTGGGGATGTGGCCTTTATGGAAGAAGGAAGGTGAAATCTTACCCTTGTCAGTGAAGCTCATTTTACAGTACCAAAGAGGGCATTTCATTTTGGCAGGGTCCTGCTGTCTGCTTATTGGAGCCACTTATTGTGCAATCATTTCTGATTACAATGTGCAGAGCACTGTCTGGAGACAAATACTTTGGGATGCACAGAGTAACCTGGTATTTCCTGGTGGAATACCAAGCTTATCGCTTCCATGACACTAATCTCATAATTCACTCACCGAGCAATAAAGATTTCTCTTACAAATTAAATCTGTTTGATAATCCATTCTGTGTTTTGACATGCTTGGTATGCTGCTACTCATGTTCTTTCCTGAATAGCAGTTTAATATGGTGATTTGTGATGCCAGCAGGAGGCTCAGACAGGTGCATGGATAAATCGAGTTTCTCCATGTTTCCATTGTCAATGAAGAAATCTCATGGACTGCAAAATCTCTATTTTCCCTGCCTTGCTATTTTGTGTAAATCCTTGTTGAGTGTTGTTTTTAAAAAAGTGAATACAGAAAGAAGTAATGCCAGCTAGCATTTCCTGACTTCATTTTTGTGAAGAAAGAAGAATGTTTGATTCTGTTTCAGTTTTGTTTTATTTATATTATGTTCCAGACTAAAGGCTACAAATTCAGGCCTCACAAATTCATTTTGATAGGTCCTGAATCTGTCCCAAATTTCTAGAAGCTAAAGACATCAAGAGACACAGTACAAAATTCTGAAGAAAAGGTATGGCCAGTAGGCAGTTCTGAACTCAATAAAGTAGTTTGGTTGTGCATGCACTGCACAAGTGTTAGTACTTTGAAAAGTACAGTGGCTTTATTTTCTAGCTTGCCTTTCGTTTAGTAGGAATAGCACTGTTTGTCATGAGAACATTCATTTTCTCTTATTCACTAGGTGTGACATGCTCTGAAAGTGCTGGTTCCTGGACATGCTCCTCATAGGGTAATCAACTGGAAAATATCCCATTTAGTAAATCTGTGGCATTAAGTAAAAATGGGCTCTCCACAACTGAGTATCAGTGAGGTTTCTTATGTTTCAACAAGCTGATCTGTTAGAACCACATCTGCAAAACATTTCAGTGTCTAACTCATAAGTGGAAATGTCTGTCTAGAAGAATGTGAAATAATGATGCTGATTTGGGCCCCTTCAGGGTGTGTTATAGTGATGACGCTGGGAAGGGTTGTTTTTGTTAGCATGGGATGTGGTATCTGAGCTCCTTTGTGGCCAGCTTCATCTGACCCAAACAAGATGGCAGGAAGGATATTGGACTCATCTTCCATGAGCCTCCAAGCTTCCAGGTCAGGTGCAGAGCAGATGAGAACTGAACCACAGGTCCAGGGCCCAGTTCCTGTGAAAAATGGCTTTCAGTCACTAAACCAACATTCAAAATGCTGCTTTTCTAAGGGTATATATTCCATAGTCCCATGGTTCTTAACAGCCAAGGTTCTGAGGTTGAAATTTCTCTGCTTCTGTAACACAGTGCCAGCTCCTTCATGCTGCTCCTCAGGTACCATCAAACCTGCCTGTGGAGCTGGAACACTTCTGGGACAGCTATGGAATGGTTCTTTGTCTGTCGTGCTTGAGTCCAGTGGGTAACCAAATTGGTTCTGGTTTTCTTTCATGTGCATTCATTTTTATTTGTTCAGAGATGCTAAGTTGGTTGCCTTTGAAACTCAAAGAGGACAAGAGCACACAAACAAATGGGTTTCTCCAGCTTTCTAAATATTGGTTTACTCCTGGTTTCTGTAAGAAATGACATGAAATCCTGCTAATATCTAAGGTTATCTGTGGCCTTGTGACCTGTGAATCCTAACCTCAGTGCGACTCTGGTTGGAACACTAGAAAGTGAAAGGTCAGTGAAATGAGATAGTTTATGTATGGCAACAGGATTAGCAGTTTGGGCTGCTCTGAAGATATTAATTTGGACCATCCCATGGCAAATATTACTCAGGTGCACTAAAGGGGAAAAAAGGAATTTTTGAACTCTTGAAAAGACAAAGTATCTGTTCCATTGCTGAATATGACTCCAGAGTAAATAAAGGCACTGAAATGAGTGGATTAGTTGGAGAATTAAAAATATACAATTATAAGTAGATATTTTCATTTCCCAATTAATTAGTCTTCATTAATCAAAAACTCTATTGAAATGTGGTTCTTGAAGCATGATATAAAACCTGTGAGAGAGCAATTAAAACATTCAGGATAATTCATTGTGCATAAATTGGTTAAATTTAGATTCTAAGAAGAAATTGGATTTTTGCTTTTACAACTGCTGAGAATTTGTCTTGAAGACTATTTTAATGTGTTTTTTTCAAATATAGTTCAGTTCCCATCTTGGAAACTATGGCTTTCTGTTCTTTGCTTCTTCCTTGCACACCTCTTGATGAGTTTCCTCTGTACACATAACTCTGGTCTAGTGAAAATATAGTAACTGCAATACACATTTTTAGAATAGTTTTATGTTATTTCCCTTTCTCCATCACTCACTTTTTTTGAGCAACTTTTTACTCTGTACAAATGAAAATAGTTCTTTTCTTTCGGGAGGGTCTACATGGCTAAAAAGCCAGTGTATTTTTAATCCACTTGGAATAAACTGAAATCAGTGGGAGTTCAGTACTTTTAAAACTGAAAACATGTACCCAAATAGAAACTTCCTTTTGACATTTGTGCTGGACATCCTGACCATTTTTATTGGTCCCTACTGTTTCCTTTTCTTAGCTTTCTCATTTCATGTTTAGTTGATTCTGGTGATGAATTCATCTTTGGAAAAGCTTCTTTTCCAACCACAGGTGGCAGCAGACAGCAGAAGCTTAAGGGAAAAGGGCTTCTCTGCATCTCTGAGTGAGCTGAGATGACAGGGTAGCTTGCCTTGTTCCACAATGAGTGTTCTTTATAATTTTCTCCATGCATCCAGTGGCTACTTAAACTATATGTTTTACATATTTATATTATATTTAAGTGCACTGAAAATATAAGCATTTTTGATTGTTTACTCTCTGAGTGCTCACATGAATATATCTTAACCTGAACAGGTTAGTCACCTTATAAATCTTAGATTTCCAAGATTTTATATATACTTGCAATTAATCTATTTTAGATTATATCAAACTGAGGCAGTTTTTCTGATCTTTTCTCTGGGCTGTGAGGTAACTCACGCAGTCTGGAAAGGAGACTCAGAAGATGTGGGTGCCAAGCAAATTTGCTCAAGTCATTCAATCAAAAAGAAGCTGTGAGAAGCTTTTGGCTCCTGCCTAAATCTTCATTCATAAACCCATATTCACAGTCACAGATGTAAATTTTCTATCTCTGCATTTCACATTGTTTTGGGTAAAACGGAACACTCCAAACTAATGCCAAAACTTTCATTACATGCTAAAACTGAGGGATATTAGACACATCTTCACCTATGTGGTTAGAAAACTGTCTGTCTGCTCCTGTAGCAAAAACTAGCACCGGTTCCTTAATCTAATAAATAGAAAAAATTAGTGGAAAAGCCTTTGGCTAGTGCCATTGTACTTTAAAAAAGATATTGAGATGTATTTGCATCGTCTTTGTCGTGTGACCAGGCATTCTAAAGTCATTCCAGAAGCGCTGCTTTGAAGCGTGCACAGCCTGCTGGTAAATGTGCAGAGACATCATCCCATGGGGACAGCTGTTGTGGTGGCTGTTGGGCCATGCTTCTCTCTGCTCTGGAACAGAAAGGTAATCCAAGAGAAATAGGTAGGAGGGAAATAGGGATGTAGGGGTGGAGCTTGCTAACACCCCCATTACCTGGATGAAGGTACAGATAGCCCTGGTGTGGCTGGCCAGTGGGCAGCTGCTGGTCACAGGGATTTGTGGGAGCCAGGACCAGCATTTTTGGGCCTCATAATCTGCACTGATGTTGCTAACAGGAGTTCCAGATTTCCTGGAAAGACTGAATGAAACCCCTCAAAAAGGAAAGGGTTGTTTCCTGGCTGTATGATACCCCACGTGAAGGCAGAGCAGAAGATGGCGACAAGAACCATTGCATTAACTCAAGACTACTTTGCCTGGGGGTTTTACAGAAGAAACAGCACTGAGTGAAGCTATCAAAGAGGTTAAATAAGCATCTCTGGTGGATGAAATATGAACTCCAAACAAGAAGTGTTTAAATTAAAAAAAAAAGAAAGAAAAAACGAAAGAAATTATTTCCTTCAAAGGAAGAGGAGTAATAACATGCAGGAGTTCTGCTCTATTACTCAAAATAAGTCAGTGGTTTGATGATGCAGCTGAGTGAGATCAGATCAGAGATGTGTAGTTTTCTTTAGAGTAGACAATGATTCTAAATATAAGTGAGTTGCAAAAGGATGGTGATTCACATCTTTTAGTGGAAGAGTAAATATTATCTAAAGTTGATTATTCTACTGGTGGATTTGTGTCTCATGCTAAAAGCATGAACTGTTTTTCAAGCAGCGTGTTAGCAAAAATTCATCTAAGAAGGAACTGTTTTTTAGTATTGCTTTAGATTTTACCAGTGTACTTCCATTACACTGTAAATAATAAATAAAAGCAGAAAGTAAAAGGGTGATAATATTCCTTTTAGGCTTTGGAAAATTAATTGGATACTAATTGTGCTCTAATAAATGTGTTAACAGATTCTTCTGCTGAATTCTTCTTCATTTTTTCTTATCCAGTGCTTTCATCTTTGCCATTTTGCTATATTCTTTTTGTCAGACTGACTGCCTTTTTTTGCTGACCTTGCCTTCAGCTTCCTAATATGATTCCTTTGCACTCTTAGTTTTCATATTCTGTGATATACATTTTTCTTACTCAACTCTTTCTTGCCCACTTTAGTGTATCAAGATTCTCCATTTTTTTTTTTTTTTACCTTGATTGAGATTTTTTCCCCTCCATTTCCACTGTGTCCGAGAAGCTGCCTATGAGTTACTCTTCTTGACTCCCTTTCAGGGCTGACCTGGCAAAGCATCTGCTTCCTGTTAGGTGTAAAGAAGGACCTCTGTGTGCCTTATTGTTCACTTCACAATCTTGCAGAGCAAACAACAAGCGTCAAGAAATGTTCCTTACCCGTGGTTTGGTGGGGAGTGACTTTGCTCTCCCCACAGGTGGTGGTGTGAACACATGAGCTGTTAAACTTGGTGCTTGCCTCCTGTGACTACTTCCACACAGCAAAAGGCAAACACTGCCAGCAGTTTAAAAGGAGTCATAAGGGAACTACTAAAGTGGGAGTAAGGTGAGAAGTGTAAGAAGAGAAGGAAAATTTATGGTAACACTTCAAGGCTCAAGAATATTTCTATCAAAACACAGAACTGGTGTTTAGGCCTTGATGCACTTTAATATATCTTTTGGGGGTCATATTTACAGTATATATCCATTCTTTAGTGTTCTTTAATTGAAGTCACTGGCTCAAAAAACTGTACTGGGCATTAAAAATTTTATCTAGTGGAAGAAAAAAGTCTCTAATTTCACCAGATTTTGGATGAGCATAGGTACTATTTCATTATCAGTACTTAAAAGTCACACAGCAGAATGCAATATACTCTAAAGGAACTTTTTCATTTTTACAGGACTTGCTACACAGCTAACTTGACATAACCATCAGCAGCATGTCTTCTCAAAAATCCATACTAAATTGGTCCCTGTGCAAAGATTATAAAAACACACAGACAAACAAACCACTCAGAGCATATAAATAGAAATAATACCCATAGATTTCTACTCATATGAGCAAGAGCCAGGCAGAGGGGATTTGGACATTTCTAGAGGACAAGGGAGCTCCCACATTGTGTGATAGTCATGGTACAGTAAATATGAAGCTGCTGTGTCTCCCAGGTAATCTCTTCCTTTCAACTCTTCTCTATCTGTCTTACATTCATTATGTCATTACATATTCATACTGTCATTACAGTCCCATACCCCTGTCTTTCTCCTTCCTGCTATTGCTGCTTCTTTAGTTTTGTTGTTCTGTTTTTTGTTGGTTTTTTTTGTTTGTTTTGTTTTGTTTTTTTTACCTTAAGAGATTAAAGCTCCTCTAGTTAAAATTTAAGCAAGATCATTTTGATTGTCTGTGCCAAGTTTTCTCTGGATGTATGGATTTGTGTGTGTGTGTGTCTGTGTGCACACACCACAGCTGAGAGTCAGAGAGCAGCAGCAAGCTGTATTCAGAGTTAGTGCCTCTCTCCTCAAGCTGTCCAGCCCATGTAAAAGCTGGTAGGTAGGAATGCTTTTTGGCACAGCTGCAGCACAGTCTGGTTGTAAATTACGCTTGATCCTACCTAGAGAATTAAGCTCTTGTTGTGATTGCTATTTCAGTTTTGTTCTTCCCAGAGGAGAAGGGGAAACTGTGCCAATCCCAAACGAGATTATTTGAGGCATGGTCAGAGCTGTGGTTTGAGCTTCTAGTCTGCAGAGAAGAAAGTTGTTTTTATAGCTGGAAGGATTTTTTAAGGAACTTTATCTTGGGACATAGTTGTACAAATGACTATAAATGATTTACCTACTTGAAAGGTCAGTACTGGATGCTAAGGCACTTAGGAAAGTGTGCATTTAAATAACATTTCCAGCCTCAAAAGATATTAAAAATTAAGGCTCAATATGCTTTGGAAAACATATCTATTATTTTGTCAAAACTTTGTGTATTCTTGTTTTATAAATCAGGAAACTATCTGTGAAGAGTAAATAGTAAAGTTACTATTACCACTGACCAATGACTATTTTTTTACTATTTGTCAAGGCAAGTAGGATTTTAATAGAAATCAACTCCAAATACAGAATTTTTAGGAATTGCAACTCTTCAAGTTATGCCAGTACATATTCATTCAACTTTGGGAGCAAAATGTACTTTTATGTCTATAGTTCCTTGCACCTTTAGTGTTGATTTAAAAAGCTGTGTTTCCCTGAAGGAACATAATAAGTCAATTAAGAAAAAATTCCTGAGAAAATGAGGATAAATTATTCTACATGACAAAGAGATGCTAAACCTGATCACTGTAGTGTTAAAAGGCATACAAATGGAGCAGAAGGAATTTCTGGGTAAGAGATCAGTGGAGATTTGTCACTGCCACACATGATTGAATGATTGATAGGAGAACACATCATAAAGCAAGGAAAACATCACATTTCAATTTGCATCTTTGTCTGTTGAATAAAAGAAATCTTGTATTTTAAAAATTGATAGTTTTATGATTTGAACCAAAGATAAGAAATATAGTCCCATTATTTTAATCAAGGAAATTCAATAAAAAATATTGGAGTAGGGACATGAAAAGTTAGAGATAATAATTACTGGATAAACTTGAATTAGAGTTTCTCCCTTCCTACAGTCTGTCTAAGCTTATTACTATTCCTTACATGGAGAGATAGTGGCTTTTGAAATGTTATCAGCCTGTCACAGAAAGCTATACTTGGAGCAAAGCAAAATCACATACTCCACAATTTTTAAAAACATTTTATTATAAAGGATAGGAAATCAAATCCACTTTTTTTTTTTCAAACCCAGATAAATAAACAGTAAATATCATGCTTTTAATTTTAAATGTGTTTGGCCTTTTGCAATAGGATCTGCAAAAATGGCATTCTTAACTTGGAGACCTGCAAAACCCTATCTTTTGAGAATGTAGTGGAGATAGACTGCATATTGTGGACATTAATGAAGACCATTAGAAAAAACTGCTGAAACTGGGGCAAAACATGTCTGTGAAGAAAGTGCTACGTAAAGAGTAGTTTGGTAACTTATTCAGCAGAAAACTTCAAATTAACCCTTAGTCAAGATTATTTCAAATATATATATAAATATATACAACTACACAAGAAAAAAAAATTCTTCCCACTTAAAATGAAACAAACATCAAATTGTAACAAAATCAGAGAACCCTTAGGGGCTGCAATAGCCCTCAGTGGTAGTATAACCTTGTGATCTTCAGGAAGAGGTGTTTAAAAATGTCCAAGTATTTTTTTCTCTATTCCATAGACATAAACTGCTAAATGGAAAAAAAAAAAAAAGGTAAAAAAGTAAGGGGAAAAAAGAGTTATCATTATTCTTTTTAAAAAATCAGATAATTGTTGTTCCTCATCTCAGGAACAGTTTTATAAATGGAACCAAGCAACAAAGAGATGAGCAAACACCTCACCATGTGCAGATTCTGTGTGCCATGTTGGTCTCAATTTAATTGATGAGAGTATTACTTTTGATTTCAGTGGGAGTAGGATAAAATTTTTCATTTAATTTCTAGTAGAAGTAGAATGACTGTGAACTACTTCCCCAAATGGAAGTAAGTTTAAGTTTATTCATATAACTTAATCAAAAGGGCTGTAAATGGAAAGAGTTATCTCTGTATCCTCATAGGCCACCCATTACTTTATTGCTTGTTATTAGAAGACTTTTATCTTTTCCAATAGTCCCACACTTCTGCAACATTTTAATAGAACAAAATTACTTGTTAGCAACCTGTAAGCAGTCATCTAAAGTTCTTTAATATTTATATCCTTTTGAGGCTTTTTACCCTTTGCATGGGTTCAGGGTTGCCTGTACAAAATAAATGACTGTTGCAGGAAATATATGATATTTACAAGTTCACAATTCTTTATTTTTTATACAGTTCTGATGAGTATTTCTTATAGTTGTAGCCTAAGCACTGTGTAGAACTGGCATGCTTCTGATATTCACAAAAATGTAATAAAAAGTAAAATAATTCAGGATAAATTGTGCACATGCAAGGATACTGCAAAATTAATCCATTGCCTTAAGCGATGCATTTATGTAATTTTTTATACTCTCGCAGTTCGCCTTCCTATGTTTTTTCATGGAAAAATTCCATGCAAAATCCTGTATTTTCTCTTGGATAATATTTCTCATTCTTTAAACCTTCCATTAATTATTCTACATGACATTCAGGCTGATTTTAATGAAAGAAAGGAAAAACCTAAAAACACAGCTACTTTTGTTATCACACTATAAATCCTAGCTTAGGGATTATGACAATTACCTGATTTACCTCTACAGAGCAACTGAGGAATTTATGCTTATTATTCTTATCATTATTCATATGTTTGACTCAGTTTATTAGAAACCTGTCTTTAAAGTATTTAATGAAAAATTTTATTTGCACAAATAATTTGACTCTGGGATTCACATAAATCCATCCGCTATTCAAATTCAGTTCATTAATAAAAACAATATTGGAGTGGTCACCTTGGATGCTTTAAGAAAAGTTTTAATATAAGTGTCTCTGTAATCCTTTTTCATGGGTATAATGTTGTCATTTCACTGCTGAATAACATTCTACTCAATAGACCATGGTTCATATGTTCCAGTTCTTCAAATTCTGATCCTGTTGCTGAATTAAAAAAAAAGGAATAAAAAAAAGGCATCCACTGGCAAGCACCAAGTTTGTGCAGAATAGCCAAATCCAGTTATTTGGAAAATAATTTCAGCCACCTTCTAAACCAAGCTCTCCGCAGTAATCAAAGTGTGGGGTGGCTGTTGGGAAGTGTGTGCAGGTTATGGAGAGACAGCGAAGCGACTTTGCATCATCCCTACGCGCTGCTTTCAGAAGCCCTTCACCTTCTCCCTTCAGACCGTGCCAGTGCTGCTGCTGAGGGCGGTGCCAGCCTGGCTCCTCCCGGGATCCGCTGCGGAATTCCTTCAGAAGTCCAAAGGCCGAATCATCATGGTGGTGGAGCGCAAGGAGTAGCTGGGGCCTTTGAAGTAATGCCACTTGATGCCATTGAGCTTCCCGTGGTTCTGTCCAGCTGTGTAGAACATCCCATTGAGATTGGAGGGGCCACAGGCATCAAACCACCACCCTGAAACCAGTAAGACAAAATCTTAAACTGCAAGTGCACTAAATATTTCACTTTGTTGTATTAGATTTAGCTGATTAGGAAATTCTGGTAAATAGCTCATTAATAGTGCTGGTATAGTATTTTCATATTTTCCTTTTTTGCTCTTTTTGCTATTCTTTAGTCAGGAGTGCTGGAGAACACACACATGTATTTACAGAATTGCAAAAGTAATTATGTCCCAATGCACTCTAATTTTATTCTCAGTATGTGGAGTAAAAACAAGAACATGAGAGACAAATTAAGCAGTTTTCATATTTAGACAGTATTGTATTTTTCATTTAAACCTCAGAAAAAGACCATATTCAAAAGTATTTGGAATAATTTCACCTGTTGAGTGACTTGATTTTATTTACCAGCCCTTTTCTACTGCTTTAATTGTGATTGTTCGCTGCTCAGTTACTTTTGTTTCCAGAATAGATGTTGAAGATTCTCCTAACTGAATTATGAGAATTCTGGTGCCGCATTGCCCTGCTTTAAATTGTTGCTTTAAGATGAAATTAATCAGTGAAGTCTCTTGTTTATCTCTCCAAGATCTTTTCTTGTTAAGGTGAATTTTAGATTGCCATGGGACCTAGAGTTTTAAGAAAAATTCCAAATAACATGAAACTTGGCAACACTAGGACTACAGAACACAAACTGACGAATATAAACTAAGTGATATGCTGACTCTACTGAAAGTAGTGGGAGTTTTGCTGGATACCTTGATGGGAATAGAATTTTCTCTCCAACACCTTGCAGAGTATCTATGTATAGTATGAGAAAGATACTTAGTTCAGACTGAGAAAGGCAGAATGAATTCCCAGACTGCAAAAAGCAAATATCTCCAATATCAAAACTGAATTAACTTCTGTGGCTAGGAGTTCTATTTGTCAAAAAGATTTCTGTTGGGACTTTTTCCATAGTGAGACCTGTAATTTTGTAAATCTTTAGCACAGTTTCTATGCATCTTTCCATGAAATATGGTTGCACTGAACATTTGTGTAATGAGGCAAATAAGATCATAGAGATCAGGTAGTGACTTTTGCTTTTGTTAGTTAAACGCTACTTTAATTTTTAAAAAAGTTATTTCAGCCTGCACATCATAGCATTGCCATCTTCTCAGGACCCCTTGTGAAGCATTTCCTAACAGTCCTGGTAGTGGCAGACTGGTCATGCAGTGAGTGCATACTGAATTCTGCTGGTGTCACTGTGGACTAGAATGCAGAATTTAAAATTTTCTGTGTGTTTTCCACTTTGACTTCTGGAAAAGGAATTAAACTGTGATAAACTCCTTTTAGACAATGTCCACTGTCCCAGAGAATCCTCCAATTCCATCATATTTAGGGGTTAGACTTTTATCTACCTATAATGAATGCATTATATGAAACTATTTTAGTCTATTGTATACTACCACTGTTATAATACTGATTGTGTTTAGAGCTCAGAACCAGTGCTTACTCTGTTCTTTGTATTCAGATCCAAATAATTTATGCTTCTAGTCTTGTAATTCTTAAGATTTTGGAAAGTACTTAGTGTTTTGGTTTTTTTTAAGAAGTAACACTTCATAATGAAATCTTGAGGGATGAATTTATGCCAGATAAATTCTGACAATTTTCTATTTTGGTACAGCTGTCTTCCCTTTGATTTCAATGTTATGCCTAAGGGGGCAATAACTAAAGAAAGGGAAAGCTGTACAGCTGATGTTTTACTGTAACCAGAGTATAATCTTGTAGAAATTTAAGATGAAGTTAAACAGAGAAATCCTAATCCTCATTTTTCAAAGCTGGAACTCAGATGCAGCTGGGTTCTGTTTATGGTGTTGGGATGAAGACCTGGCAAGCTGACCTAGTTACCATTTCATCTTAAAGGAACAGGAATAGATGCATAAATGATCTTTTTTGGGGTGAAGGTTTTCAGTGATGCCATAAAAAATCCATGTTAAAACTGGAATAAGCCAAAGAAAGGCATAATTTTCTAAAACATTTGTGAGGACTTGCTCCAAACTCTCATCATAGATTTCTTCTAAATAAGCACTTATTTCAAAATGTGTTTTAATGATCTTAACTTTTTTCCTATTGTACTGTTCTTGTTAGTGAGAATGAATGGATAAATGTTTTAAAGATGTTTCCTAATATTGCATTAAAACTTTGGGTTTACTTTTTCACTGTCTTTTTCTCTTTAAGTGAAGTGGGGTTTTTTGTGTGTTTGTTTTTTGGGTTTTTTTTCTGTTTTGGGTTTTTTTAAATTTTATTTATGGTGTCTTTTTTTTCTCCATATGGCTATTTCTCTCCTGCAGTCCTCTGAAAGGTCTTCACTCCCCTCAGATTATCACAAGACTTCCTACTGCATGTCTCAACACCAGAACTCACATCTTTGAATGGATGCAAAGGAAAAGTTTTTTACAGATGCTTTGTATGTTGAGGGGAAGAGGAATGCAAGCAGTGACTTTCTTGGGAGCTATGAAGGAGTGAGGGAACATAAACCAGAGATTTCTAAAAGATATACCTGCAGCACTGCCACTGCAGAAAACACCAAACTGAGCAGCTCCAGAGCTGTGAGACAGCCTGACCCAAGGAAAAACCTCAGTAGCCAGATGTTGGCTTATTACTTGGAGTTCATGGGATTTTCTCATGAATAATCTTGTTTATATTTCCCTGCGTGGTAATGGCTTTCCCAAATAATTATAAAGTCATCTTTGAACCGCAGTAAGATTTTAACTTTGGAGATAACTTTTGGCAACAATTTCCATGGGATATTTGAATCAGGCATGAAAATGATCAAGAGTGGGCATTGTAAGAGGTAATAATAGAAGTAAGATTTTAAAGTGAAGTGGTAGAAAGAAGGCTTTCATGAGAAGTTTAAGAGAGATTTTATTCAGAAAGAGAGGTTGTTTCTTCAAGCTGTTGTGTCCACAGAATCACTAATTAATCATTTGAACTGAGGACCAATTCAATTTTTTAAGTTAGCCCACCTCTAATATTTTGTATCATACAAGCAGCACTATAATCTCTGTTTGTAATAAACATCCCTAGGTCATGAAATATATTTTCCAGATCAAATATAAATTAAATAATGCATAGATAAATTATTTGATAGTTCAGCTATACAAATAGAAATGAATCCTCACTGTAGATGGCTGTTCTGGAACAGTTAACATAGGTTAACATATTGTGTATGGTTATGCTTTGGTCTTTAATTCATGTTTCTATAACCAATGGGAAATTGTTAAATTTCATGTCTGCTCTTTTCATTAATAAATATATATTTTTATGCTTAAGCTACCTATCTCAGTTGAGCTCCAGACTACACTATACTGGATTAGATCCTTGACTGAATGTTAATGTATATTGAAATCATTTCCACAAATTCTTGCAAAAAATACCTAATAAAAGGGCATTGTGCAAATGAGTAACAATATTAAAAGAAAAAAACCCCACAAGCATGGGTCTTTTTATAATGGTTTTCTGAAGTGATGTGTATAATTTTTACATGATAGAATCCTCTTTGTTGAAAGCAATATTAAAAAAGGGCTTTTTGTATGCCAAAGCTAACAGAGTTGCTTTTTTGGCTTGTATAAACTGCAATTAAGCATGTATGCATGTAAAATTCTTTTTTAGTGACCTAATGCTCATCAGTTAATGAGTGCACTATAAGGCTGGTGCTCACTGGGAACTGCAATGATTGCTCCGGTTTGATGGGAGGTTCTTAGTTGACTTTTACATTCTAAAATAATAGTTGTCTAAAGACTGCACATTTGATGGCTGATGCTTTCCTCCCACATCTCAGTTCTCCCTACTGAGGACACTGAATATCTCCAAATGCAGCAGGATCAGTGCAGGCCATTTAATAAGATCCAAAGTTTGTCTAAATGGTACATTTGTATGGGTTTACAGAACAAATCGATCCTATGGAAAACAAATATTTATTTCTAACCCCCTGGGTTTGTCCATAAAATTTAATGCCTTTGGTAACAAAGCCAATAAGAAAAATTTTGAATCCAAAAATATTGAAATAGTCCTCAATGTTCAAAAGAAATAGAAATTTATTTTAGGAAAGATTTCAATGTTTCTGACATTCTGTAGTTTAAAGAAGTTAGATGGCAATTCTTAGGATCTGGTGATTTTTCATTCATAATTTCTCTGGATGAAGTTTCAGATAACATCTCAAAATATCAGTGGAGCCATGGGACGGAGTCCAAAAGAGTGAATGTAGCAGGAAAGACTTGGGATTGTTTAGTCAGAATTTGAAAGACAAATTGCCAACAATTTAAAATTAACTAAAAACCTTTCAAAGAAATGTAAAGGAATGATGTCTATTCTTTCTAATGGTAGAAGTTATGACAGGATGGAACACATTTAAATTATCATAGAATTAGCTAGTCAACATGCAAAGTGTTCTTATATTAAATGTAGACAAAGTCAGTAACAGATTTTATCATGAGAATAGAAATCCTGAATTACATAGAAATTGTGAAAATGAATAGAAAGACAGAAACAAACAGATAGAGAAGAATCTGTCTTGTTAAGGGTCTAAATAACCTCTGGAAGAAATTTCTATGTTATTTTATTCCTTAGAGTATTGGATTGACCAGACTACTTGACAATCTGAAGATTAAATTAGAATTTAGCTGTCAGGACATAAGATGAAAAGGCATCAGCTTTTCATATCAACTGGATAATGCAGTCCCTTTCATAGGGACCTTTTTATGAGGTAAAAATAACATGAAACTTGCAGACTGGTGGCTATGTTCTAGTATATCACATGTTAGTCACTTCCTGAAGATCTCCTAACACTGTATTACAGTTGCCCATATTTAATCTTGATAAACATACCAATGTAGTGATGTTTTTGTTAAAAGTTATGCATATTCATATGCCTAATTAAATATTTTGAATATTTCAAGCAAAAAATCAAATAATATTCTAACCATCTGATTGTATTTTTTCATAAAAATATTTGGCAATATAAATGGTATTTCATTAATGGTGCATTCTGAGCAATTTCTTTATGAAAGCAGGAATATGAATAAAAATTAAAAACTGGTGCTTCTTTATGTAATTAGGTGCATATCCAGGGGTTCAGGTTGGATAATCTTAAGTGTCCTGCCATTTTTTCTTTCAAATATTCTGTTTCAAGGAGAATATAAGAAAAACTGTGGCTTTTCTGATTGGAGTGTATGGGCAGATTTCTATATTCAGCCAAGAACTTCCCTCCAAGTCATGACATGAATCATCCATCCCCTTCTTGCAGAGATTCATAAAATTCACCACTTGGAGAAAAAAGCATTGAAACAACAGGCAGTGAATGCAAGATGGTTTTGGAGTCATTGAGCAGCCTCTGACTTAATAGATGAAAAATCTATTGAG
Organism: Molothrus aeneus; assembly: GCF_037042795.1. NCBI lineage: Eukaryota > Metazoa > Chordata > Aves > Passeriformes > Icteridae > Molothrus > Molothrus aeneus. The sequence continues at coordinate 126,899,590 of NC_089646.1, read as the reverse complement.
GCTCAATAAATATGTGTTTAATAAATACACATTTCTCTGATTCAGGAAGCCCCTGAGATTCAAAAGATACTGAGAAAATACTCAAGGGAGGGATAATTTATTTGCATTGCTCTTATGCCTGTATTGACTGTTGTCAGAGACAGGAGACTCCAGCTGGAGGGACCTCTGCTTCCAGTAAAATAAAACAAACAATTTATTTCAGTAATCTCTGCTGCTTCAAACCTGGCAAGACATCTAGAAAGTCTCCCTGTCTTTGTAAAATGATTTTAGGGATCAGAATTTTAGCAGTATTCTCACTTTTCACTTGAAGCAAGGTAAATGTTTTTGTGAACACCTCAGACTGCAGCCAGTTCCAGACAAAGAAAGTCATCTCAAAACTCTTTCTTGGTGGGCCAAGATACCATAAGTCACTTTCCAGTGACTGAAAACAACTTCACAAATAATTTGGGGCTCAGCTGACAGGTGGTACCTGGCAGAACAGATGGGAATTTGGCCCAGGAATCTGATCCAGAGATGTTAAATGCTAAGGGCTGTATTGGAAATCCTGTACTCATAGGCTTATTCTGGTGACAGTTTGTTGCTTTTTTAGTGTTGTTTCTTGCAAAAAAGCTGTGTACATAACTCATTGGGGCACTCTTCAGACTAAAGGTTGAAATAAGATGGGGATAAAAGAAAGGTTTTACACATATACATACATATAACTTTTTTTTTAGTTTACTGGCCTGAGATATTGAAAAAAAGGAAGAACTTATTTGAATGAATGATTTGTCTTCCTTTAAAGTAAAAAAAACATGCTTAGATTAAATTATCCAAGTCACAAAAAAGCAGCAAAAACATCTAAATATGACAGTTCAGAGGGGTTAAGAATACAGGTCATACACATAATTTTGAAGGCATTCCCTAAATCCATGTAAAGATAGAGCCAAGTAGCATAGCATGGCTCTTTAAAATACAGCAAAGACACACACAAAACACATTGTTGGTGCTTTTGTATTATTCTCCTAGTATTTAATTTCTCATTCTAGGGAAGAGGGATGAGATACAGGAGGAGAGAGAATAACAGTTATGATATAGACCAAATAAAACTGACAACTAGCAAGATCACAGAGAGAAATGTGTGTTTTCCTTACATTTTTATTTTCAGCCTTGATTATAACCATATCACAGTCTTGAGATTTGGCTTATCTCAGCCTTTATTCCTGACATAAATATATTCATTTCACCTCATAGAGATAACAGACTCACCCAAACTGTCAAGATAGCTAGAAACTTGCCTGCAGATTTCATACCATTCATCATTAAAGAGCTCTCTGTGATGTTGCCAAAACTAACATTCTGATATCTTTTTTTTTGGGGGGGGAAAAGGAGGTTTTCCAAAACCTGATATCATTGCTACTTTTCTAAATTAGTCTTTGTCTGGTAGAAAACTGAAATATACTCCCTAAAAAAGATGTTATGGTATTTAATTAAATTCTGATATTTCTCAAGGAATGAGAAAGTTGTGTCAAGGAGAAAAGCATAGGCAGAGTGTTTGAGGAGAACTCTAGCATGATTAAACTCTTTCTTGAGGAACTACAAATTACAGTGCTGTACAACTTGTCTCCAAAGGAACAGTACTCAGAGTCTAGTCCAAAAGAGTAGATTAATCTATCTCCAAAGGCTAATTGCATCTCCTTTTACTGTGATGATTTGCTAAACTTGTGGTTTCCTCAGCCTTTGGTAATTCACCCCTTCCTCCCTATTCATTTCATTTGGTACCAGTAAATTCCAATGTGTGGCTAAGCTGTTGATTTACAGGAATGCTGCAGCAATATATGTGAACCTTGTGGAATGGTTGTTCAACAGCAGACTGACCTTAGCAGGGTGTTGACCTGTCACAGAACTCGGAGCAGGAAAATAAACAAAGCCTCAGCTCCCAGAAGGAGCTGCCTGGGAGTAGGGGTATTTCCAGGCAGCTCAGATACATGAATGAGTCTGCACTTCAGCACAGACACAACTCACACTCAGGAGCTTCTCACTAGACTCTGGCCTGCCCTGGAAGTAACACACTTTAATTTAGCATGTTCTCCAAAGGGAAAGGGCAAAAGTGTTAATTAAAATAATCTACTGACTGCTTATCCACTATCTGTCTCCAGATCTATCTGGTTAGCTTCTATTTTTTATAGAAAGGTAGTGTCTAATCACATGTCTACTGGAAGAAGCTTCCCATGATAACTTCTAATATGATATCCCTAAAAGAAGTTAGAGGAGCTTGAAATATTGGCTCCTTAAAGACTTTCCCAACTGGGTCACTTCCAACTGGCAAAAGAGAATGCAGAGCTGGACTGTGCGTGTGGTATAAATTCTCAGTGATGGGAAACCATCTTCTGTTAGCAGATGATTGCTTCAGAGGCTCATATGTGCCTGGATGTGGCCTGAGCTGAACTCAGAGTGCCAGTAACCACAAATAATACAGGTTTAACAGTCTGATCCAAAATAATTAAAACTGTACATGCTACAGGATTTTTTTTCCAGGAAAGTTAGAAATCACTGAGGAGAGTCTCCAAACAAGATCAGATATGAAGATAAGAAATGGGGTCTCTTTGTTATACAGTCAGTAAACCAAAGAATCCCAATTTAAGCTTTCTGCTATAATGTGGTGTTCTAGAGATAAAAAGCTTGACCATACAGGGACTAGGAATGATTATCATATGCCAGAGAAAATTCTCACTCTTAGCAGCATTAGGAGTCTGAATGGAGAGATAATCTCAAATATTCATTCTCTGTGCTGGAGGGAAAAAGTACCAGTCATATACACTATATTTGGAAAAAGTACCAATCATATACACTATACTTGCTGGCAGTCAGATCAGCTTGAGACTTTAAACTGTCCCAGTGTAACTTGTCTGTGCTCTTCCCCACCTCAACTCTTCTTTCTTTCCTTCTGTAGTTTGACTCAGCTCACAAAGGAAATCAGCTTAAACCTTCCAGATTTAAACAGATGGTTGCAGGTCTAGTCTTTCACAGGGAAGTGAATTAGTCATTTAGTGTCTTTATGCATTATGCTCACCTGACAGAGAAAGTTTAACCATTATAAATATCTTAATAACAGAATCACATCCCTAAGTGGAATAGATAATGTATTACAAGTCTAGACTATGATTTTTTCTAAACTTTACCATCTAATATCTAATACCTGGCCATTTCTCTCTTTTTTGCTGGTTGATTGTCCAACTTCTGACAAACTTCTTTTCACCTTTTTAATCTTTTATCTTTTTTTAATTTTGCCTTTCTTGCCTAAACAATTACACTAACCTATAATTTCTTCTTTGACATTGTTGCAACAGCTTCAGTGCAGAAGTATACTGACTGCATCTCTGGATCATCCTTTCTCTGCTGACAGGAATCTAGAGGTGTTGGCATTTTGACAATATATGTATAGAAAAAAGTAGCAGTAATAATAATAAAAGAAGTTTTCACTCAGGACTTATACATCCATGACACAACTTCATCCATGATTGCTTTAGGAAAACACAGTAGATTCCTATTAATGTACCATATTTTCAGAGTCAGTTGCACTCACCTCCAGTCAACATGAGAGCACATTTACACATGCAGTTGTCGTTGTCAGCATCTTTTGTACTGAATTCAGCACCATGCAAGATCAGACTGCTCTGTTTTCCAGCAGTTCCACTGTGACCTTTTAAATAAAGCCTGAAACAACAAGGGAAAACAATCAGAGTCACCAAAATAGAGAAGAAAGATAAGAGATTCAGATTTTTTCCATATCAGGTTGGCATTGTATGAAGTGCACCCAGAAAACTTGTGAATCTCTTATGTTTTGTCTAAATCGCTCTCTTGTTTGAGGTGTGATATTTAGGGGACATTTGGGGTTTTTCAGTGTATCTGTGTTAGCACATAGTCCTTCCTCCAGAGTAGAATCAAGCTCAAGGAATCAGAACTGGAAAGACAAAAAAGCAGAGGCAGTGAGAGAGGAGGAATGAGAAGAGGTGCCCAGATATCTGGAATACATTGACAGAATGAGTGACTACTTGAGTAGCTGGTTTCTTTACTGTTTCTTTCCTGTGGCACAGAAACAGCAACCCCAGTTAACAGGAGTCATGTTATTAATGCCCGGGCTTGGAAGCGGATTTTAGCAGCCTTAGAACTTTTAATTCCACAAGCCAAAATCTCAGTTTTGCCAAAGCTGTCTCTGAATGACAAATGGAGAATAACTTAGAGTTCAAGCCACAAAAGTCTTCATAATTTGCAATGTAAAGCATCTCTTTTTTTAAGGAGTCTTTCAACTAGTTGAAACCACAACAATGAGCTAGGAGTTGGAGCTCAACTGCAACAATGGTTGCAATGAGGAGAGGAGAGGAGAGGAGAGGAGAGGAGAGGAGAGGAGAGGAGAGGAGAGGAGAGGAGAGGAGAGGAGAGGAGAGGAGAGGAGAGGAGAGGAGAGGAGAGGAGAGGAGAGGAGAGGAGAGGAGAGGAGAGGAGAGGAGAGGAGAGGAGAGGAGAGGAGATAGACTTCACTGAAGTGAGAGACATCTGTTCTCATTCCTCTAGGGTTATTACAGAGGGGCAAATATGTCTTTTAAATATCAAATATAAAATGCATAAGGAGTTACCAGAACAGAGGCAGGACATAAGCAGGAGAGATGTCTGCTTCTTTCTGTGATTTACCTCAGAGTGCTATACTAGAAAAAGTTTTCCCAACTTCTCCCACAGACAGAGAGAACAAGGAGAGCAGAGGGCAGTCACTGACTGTCGCTGCCTCTCTGTTGTTTTTTTTTATCTAGTTACTTTGCATGAATAAAAGAGTAAATGCCTTTACCAGAGTGACACTCATCCATTTGTTTACATGGAAGACATACTTTGCTGCAGTGTTCACAGTATTAACAGCAGGAGTACAGAACATCCCTGACCTTTCTAGCCTACAATAGTAGCAGTAGATAAACCATTGGCATTTTTCTGAGATGAGGAGAGTCTGTCCCAAGACTGAAACTAAAATAAAACCCACTTCTCCCACAGAACTTTGGAGCTGAATTCTGCTTATGAGAGCAAGGGCACCATATGACAGCTTTCCTTAACCAAGTCCATGGCTGCTGGTTTTTGTTGGTTTTGTTTGGGTTATTTTTTTGTTTTGTTTTGTTTTGCATACATCTGTGGGTGGACATTAGGTCCAAATAAAGCCAATTGGATTAAACTTGTCACAGAAACTCATTACAGAGAAGCCTTGTCAGGATACCTGATGAGATTACTTAAAATGTGAAGGCATAGAACCAGATCTTAGCAATCTACAGTTTCACATTTGTAGACTGAATCTGAGAATACCCTATTGTAGACTGATGTGAACTTCACCTAATTTTCAGTGAATTTCTTCCTATGTGTCCTTTGTTCAACTCTAAAAGTTGAGATAGTAGATGTTAAGCATGGATATTTAAAAATTAAAAAATGAATTAAAAAAGGAATTGTCAGGTTTATTCTTTTAAAATAGTTACACTGCCTACCTTAATTTGATTTTAATTTTGATTGTTACATGGCTGAGGCTGATGATCAAATACTTTGGATTCAATCCTTAGAGCAAATTTTGTATATATAGAAAACTGCACACACATAAACATACAAAACTTTTTGGATGAAATACATATATTGTGCATAGTCAAATACCTTCTGATAGAAAAAAAATAGATAAAGCCAAGTGTAAGCCTCAGTAGAAGACTGTGAAGATCCTTTGTAATTTAACAAGATACAACCCAGGAACAGGAATACAGGAAGGTCATTGCATTATGCTATTGCCCAATCATGGTGGAAATTAGCCTGTAATGGCCATGTTAATCTATCAAAGGATGTTTGTTTTAGACAAGATTAATCTAAGATCTGTCTTTGCACATGTCCATTTCTTTGTTTAATACAAATGAAAGGCTGGAATTGATCCCATCTTCATTCATTGGACTTTTGCCTTATTTTTGGGCTGTGCCTGATACTTTGCAGAACAAAATAAACTTCCCTGAGGTTGTGTTGATAGAGAAATTATTTTGTCACATGATATCTATGATCTGAGATTAAATGGCCGTACATCCTCATTATATCAGCCACACCAAGGCTCACAGAAGCCTCATAAAGTTAGTATAAAAAGCAAATGCTATTTACTTAAATAAGAAAGACAAGGTTAGCCAGACCTTTTATTAGCAATCAATACTATAAAACCCACTTAGTCCAATAAAAAAGTGCAATCTAAGAAAACATAAAACATAAAGAAAAAAATATTACTTGGTATTTAATGTTTTCCCCAAAGGGTGAGGGCATTGGGATTGTTTACAAGCTCTTTACTTTCCCTGATATTTTACAAACATTCCACTCATTACAGATTTAGATCTTGTCAGTTATGTTTGACTGTTCCTCAACACAATTTGTCTAGTTGGTCTCCAGTGACTTTGAAAGAATAAAGCTTAACTTGGCTCTGAAGTCTAGTGTGCTTATCATACTGCAGCCATGTGCAGATGAACCACAGTTGAAACAGTAATTCTGTTTCTTTGAGCTTTTCTCCCTGGATTGGCATTGCCCAGCAGTTAGGAAAAAAAATGCCACCGCAAAGTTGGCATTTTTACTTCATACCAAAATCAGATCTCAGTCAAAACCTGGAGCTGATCCTGAAGCAATCAGGAGCTTCAGTTGAAGCCCTACAGAGTCCAAACTAGTCCAGCTTGAGACAGCAAGTCTGTACAGCAGCAGGGCCACTGATGAGCTCCTTACTCCCAGGAGCAATGGACATCTTATTACTTGGACTTAGTTATTCAGTATTCTCAGATTCAGATTGATAGGATAGAACCTTTAAAACAAACTTCAAATAACTACTAGGATAGTAGTTATTGTACTAGGATACAATTTCTCTCCCTTAGAAAAAATGGCGATTCAGGGTGTAGTTCCTCTTGGTTGTTCTTGGAGATAAAGGAAAGGAAGTTAAGAATAAAAAGCCACTCATGATTGATTAGAAGTCAAAGAACATTTTAAAGGGTACATTTCCAGTCTTCCCATTTGCTCACAGACAGGAAATTCTGATCAGGGAAAGAAGGTGAAATGCTGCTCTGATTTACGCAATAGGTGGGAGAAGTAAATTCATGCTTGTATAAGCAAAAATAAATCTACTTTATCTGCATACAATGAAACTGAAAAAGCAAGAAATAAGCAATAGCAGTTAAATAATGTGTAAATAGGAGTGAGAGAAATACTGCATTTTTATATGAAATTTTAAGGACTTCTGATGATTTTTTAATGAAATTTTAAATTCATTATGAGGAACAGAGCAGGCCTCATTTAGAAAGTAGCAACTTTCATAGCTGATGTACTTAAAAAGAAACAAAAAAATATTTAAAATATTGCAACTGTTACATCTTATTTAGCATGTATGTTAGGATCATTCTGCATTTTTTCTGGTGATATAGCAATGACAGCTTGGGATCTCACTTCTTAAATGGTGAAGGAGAATTCTTAAGGATGTTTTCCTTTACATCATTTTTACTGTGTGACACAACTTGACTATCTGCAGTCCCTTGAAACAAAAGTAAGGCATATTGTGTGCAAAGAGTGGATCTAAAAATATTACATAAACAACTGCAGAGCAGCCTGAAAAGACATTTTAAATTTACATCTGCAATTTTTGCTTTTGCAGTGATTAGATGACCTCACATTCTTTCAAATATATACAGCTTAACTATCTTCATACCATGTTTAAGGACTTTCACAGATAAACTTGGGATGATTCCAAATAAATAACAAAATATATTAAAATGGTATAGTTCTGAACATACAGCTGTGAAAATTGCAACATACAGAATGAGATATAAAAAATTCTCAAAAATAAAATGCAGTCATAAATCCAGGTGAAAAAGTTGTGTGCTAAAAGTATAAGAAATAGTTTCTGATGCAGTGCTTTACATATCAAACATTGAACTTTAAACTTAGTATTTTTTTATTTATTTTTACTAGAATGAGTGAGAGTTCAGTAGAACTCCCAGAATTTAATATTAGCTAGTTTTCTCTAATTTTTTTTCCATTAGAGCTGCTAGAGATCACTCAGTCCTTTACTTCTATCAGTCTCCCAATGAAACAGCTAAGAAGTCACATCCAGCTTTGTTGGTGAGAAATACTTTGTCTGTAAACAAACAAACAAGATAATAGTTTATTGCAAACATAACAACCATCATTAGGAGATGTAGAGAACCCTCTCAACTACCTCAGTGTACAGCTCTTGAACATGATGAGTTAAGAGCAAATTTCACCATTGCCAAAGTGCTAAAAATATGAGCTGAGATCCCCTTGACTGGAATTCATAAACATGAGTAATGGCCTACTATCCTTAACAACTAAATAGAGAGAACCAAGAGTCTTGAAGTAGGATTTAAAAGATTCAGCATGATAAGTGGAGAGGACCACATCAAAGCTTGCCTTTGGGAAATACTTTAAAGGTATGTCTTCAAATTCCTACTTCAGTTTTGTCTCTGCAGTTTAAAATGTCCTATCTCCACCCTGCTCTTTCCACATGGCAGGAGGGAATCCCAGATTATGATCCCTTCTCAAAGGAAGGGTTGTTAATTTTGATGGAAATGGTCATGGGAAAAAAAATAGTTGTGTGGGGATCAGAATCCTGTACCCAGAGTTCCCTTTTCTGAGCTCCCTCTTCACTGGGTTTTTTTTTTTCCTAACTTTGACAAGAGCAGAGGGCACCTACATCTCAATCCTTCTAACCTACTGGTTACCACTTAGGTATGTCCTGCACGTTAGGCATGTGAAAGACATCTTTGTTTTTAGAACCAATGTGACTGACATTACTTTGCCCTCTAGTTTAGAAATGTTTGAGGTTGAGGAAGGATTTAACTTGCATCTTCCATCTGGTTCACAGCTGCATCTAAATTTTAGACAGCTTAAGTTTCTGAAACTAAACCCACTTAAAAGATGCTGAAGTTGGTAGAGTTTCATGAAACGCTGAGTTAGTTAAACACTTCCATTCATAATGGGATTTAGGTGATTTAGTCCCTTTGTGAACCAAAGCCCACTGGACTGCAACCACTTAGGTGGACCCAGTATGAGATTATACTTAGGATACACTTAAGTCTAGACATTAATTGTAATAATTCTAAGAAATAAAAGAAAACAAAACCAGAGAGCAGCTTCATTTTAAGTACAGGTTTGGGGGTTGTTTTCCATCAAAAATGCTTTGATTAATTATTTGTGAATCAAACCCCCTTTTTTACCAATTAATAAGACATCAAGTCTACATTGAATATTGTTTGTTAGAATTCTGGCAAATGCACCTTTTCCTGAACATATTGCAAAATCTCACCAAGCCTCCCAATGGTAACAGTTGTCTATGAATAGCAAAATCACCTCTGTAATAAAGATACCTTACAAATACTCAATGATAGATAACATGTTGTGAACGGGTGAAAAAAAAATCTAAATAATCACTCTAGAGAAATATTGCTGTCACTGAGGTTGAAACTAAAATGTCTGCCAAAAGTTGGCTAAACATGGAACTAAATATAATGTGGGAACTATCTGGGAATCATAACCCTGGTATTTTACTGATACACCCTAACTTTTTCATAGTTTAGTACTCACACTAAAGGATAAAGGGAAACATCCCTTGTGCCTGCCAGTTTTTAAAATTAGTGGAAGGATCATCTCCTGGCTGGAGATAGAGCATGAGCCATCTGTGGTGACCAGGGAGATCACTGTGAGTTTGAACTCTGTCAGAATGCAGAGTAAAAGGCATCTTAGTCAGTGCCCTTGTCCAGATTACAGATAGATTGCCTGGGCACCCATTTGGATCCTTTTTCTTCTTTTGGAAATAAAACTTCTTAAACATGACCTTTATTTTTTTCTTTGAAAGGGAGAGGAGGAAATATTTTGATTTCATTAGGACAGTGCATACTCTCCTTATAAAAACAAACTAAATTAAATCAACACACAATTTTTTAATCATGAATCAAGATTAACTAGCTAGCAAGAATGCAACACAAGATGAGGTAAATAATTATTAGAAGTAAACTAAAAGCTACCCCAAAAGAATGGAAAATACTTTGGAGAAATTGAAGAAACAAGATAGGAAGGAAGATGACAAAAACACCACTACTCACAAAATTTTGAGCTCTTGCTAACTCGTTTAATTGAGTTGCAAGAAATATTCACCACCTTGATCACTGCCTTTGAATGAATAACTGATGCAAAAGTAGCAAAAGAGAAGCAGAAAGGGAATATCACATTTGGTGTCTGACTGGAGAAAATCAGAAATATCAACCATGAAACCTAAGAATACTGCATTTTTCCCACTCCTATCTTTAGCACAAACTTGAGAAATAGTGCACTTGGTAAATTCACCAATATGGACTTTTAATTTAACTTATATTCCTAATGGAGTTTGTAATTGCAAACAGTAGGCATGATGGCTCTGTAAAATTTTGAAAACCTGAATAATTCAGTAAGAAACACTGACAACTTGAACAGATTTTCAATTTGGCTCTTAATATTCTACCTGCCCACATGAAAATAATTTCCTTCTGCATTTCCTTTAGAAAAGTATGAGACAAAATAACCTCTGTATTTCTCCTAGGTTGCTCTTCAGCAATGACTCCCTGATGTAATTATTGTTTGACATCACTGCAGCTCCTTGCCCATTCTCTTGTAGAGACAAGTGAAATGTGCCCAGCTAACAAAATATCAATTCAATATATCCAAAGTAAGGACATATATCTGCCAATTTTAAAGATAAAATGTGAATACAAAATGCAGCTATAAATGAATACTATCAGTTTGCCTTTGGAATTGTTTCAGTACAACCTGTCTAAGGGACAACAAATGATTTATAGTAGATGGATCCTTCTCAGGAATTGCACACTGTTAACTAAAAAACTTGTTTTCTATCTCTAGGAGCTCACGGCAAGTTTAGCTTGTGTTTGAACTTCAGACCTGACAGGTCAAAGGAGAAAAATATGTTTATTCTGGACACTGAACAAGCAAACAACCCAGCCGTGAATAAGAAACACATCTACACATTACAGAAAAGTATAAAATAGTCTAGTAAGCCTGTGTGTTGTACTGATTGTGAGTTTTTGCATAAAATGAACAAATTTGCTTTTCTGTATTAAATTTTATTAATAGATTAATAATTGAGTAAAGCACTGTACTTATTGAGTATTGGGTAAGGATAACTAAAGGACATCAGGATCATTTTTCCTAATGCACAGCACACGGCCGGTCATACTGCTGTCTGCAGACAAATGGTGCTTTGTCATGGTTAGCAACAAGTGTTTAAAAATATGTTTATTCTGGACAGCGAACAGGCAAACATATGCTTCTATTACTTGAAATACATGCTACAGAAGCCACAGAAAGTCCCTGGCAGTGTGAGCTGCTAGGTTTGCAGCTGATGTCAGTAGCATGGTGGTGATGGAGAGGAAACATACGGTAACGCTGGGTTTTACTGCTAACAGAAACAGAAACATACTTAAGGTTACTATCACAATGATGTGTTGAACAGAAATAATTCCCTCTACTCTAATCTCTCACCAAATACAGCACAGAAGAGATACATTAATCTGCTACTACCATTTTCTGTTAAAACTATTTTTCAACACAATACTTATTACAACAAAATCACCCACCAATGTTTTTTTCTCATGCAACTATGAAATAAAACTTTTCAATTATTATATTTATTACTTTTTTTTAGTAAATGAAAACTAAATTCTTGCCAGAGAAAAAAATTTCACTCTCTCACCAGCTATATAAATGCTAAGATTTCCCGTTGCTGCAGAAACTACCACTTTGTCCTGATTCATGGCTCTATAAAACACAACATTAATTTATAAAATGTAGGGAATGAATTAATTTCAAGCTTGAAGTAACTAGGGATGATCAATGTTTTAAATGGACATATAAACACTGAACTCTGCTAAACGATAATGCAAATTATTTTTATATCATTGAAGATTGATGAACATCTTAAAAAATAAAATACAAAATTAGAAGCTATCTGAACTCTTTCCCAGCACATGAACAAAGCCAAGGTTAGAGAAATTTGCTTAATTCAAAATGTAGCCTAAAATAAAAAAAAATATTTTTCTCCCTACTCAAACAGACTTCCCAGGTTTGGCTGAATCCAACAGCAGAAATGCCAAAACTGGTTCTTAAGGGATTTTTTCAGCACAGAAATACAGGGACTCTACAGAGAAAGTAATATTTTAAAAGTTTTTAAGGTTTATATAAGTAATCAGACCTTCTGATGCTTATCTTTATTGAATTGCTGAAGCTTGTGGTGTTTGTATATCTTTATTTAAGGATCTGTTTTACAGACATTGAAGTTAGTGGAAAAGTTCAGTGAACATTTGTTGGAAATTTGATTTATCTTTAAATTGATTAATCATGTTTGAAAATCCAGTAAAGGAGACCCACACAACTACAGTAAAATTTAAACTTAGTACTTCTTCCAAAATATGCTTGGAAGTTCCAAAAGTCTCGTAAATATCGTTTGTTGAAATCCATGTAGATATATTGTAATAGTAGATTTCATAAATCTATGCTTTAGTTGTACTGAGGGTGACATTAATTATACACTGTCATCCACATAGGTTATACATTATCCTAATTAACTGTTTTAGATAAAATGGAAATAGAAAGCTTCATGTATCAGCATGCTGTTCATGCTTGCTTTTACCCTGATGGCTACTAGTAGAGATACTGGGTTTTTCTTACCAAGCAGTGTCATTGAGAAATGTCATTTATGGGCCACAGTAAAATATTTACCACACAGTTCACTTAATTGAAAGTCATTAATCATAAGTAACTAGAAAAGTTACTAATATCATAAATAGACTTATGATAAAAATTTATATTAATCTTAATGAGATAAGTTGGTGTTTGGAAATTAATGTGTCTAAAGAGCCTATAGTCAATGTAGGTTGAGGGGATGGGTGCTAGTGTTTTGATTTGGGTTTCTTGTGGGGTTTTTGGTTGCAAACAGAATTCCTGACTGAAACATGACTACTGAACTTACTTTTTCTAATCAAACTGGATGTTGAATAAGGTGCAACACGTAATCATCAAGAAATTATTTAAATACTGAATTGGATAAAACATCTAGGTTGAATAACATTTTTCCTCATGTTTCCACTGGCACAACAGTTAACTAAAACTGTCAAAGGTATTTTTCAAATATCATAGAATGATAGAAAAAATTTATGTTGGAAAAGACCTTTAGGGTCATCAAGTTTAATCATTAATCCAGAACTGCCAAGCCCACACTAAAACATGTTGCTAAGCACCACATCTCCAAAGGTTGTAATACCTCCAGGGATGCTGGCTCAACCACCTCCTTGGGCAGCCTGTTCTAATGTTTGACAATTCTTTCTGGAAAAAGTTTTCTCCTAATCTCCAATCTAAAAGTCCCCTCATGAAGCTTGAGGCTGTTTCTTCTTGTCACTTTTTACCTGGGAGAAGAGGATGCCCCCCCTCCTCCCAGCTAAAACCTCTTCTCAGGCAGTTGTAGAGAGGGATAAGGTCCCCCCAAGCCTCCTTTTCTCCAGACTGAACACCCCCAGCTCCCTCAGGTACTCCTCACAAGACTTGTGCTCCAGGCACTTCCCCAGCTCTGTTGCCTTCACCAGGACATGGTTCAGAAATCTCTAGGTGGTTTGTTGGTTTTTTTTTGGTTTTTTTCTTCCCATGTGAAGAGCTTGGATATAAGGAAATTAATCATAACTGATAAAGGTGGAAATAGCTGGCAATTACGTTTTTCATCAATTTGTTTTGATTATTTATTCTTTATTCTGGGCTAGCAGTGCAATCTTCTTTTACAATCGTGCCCCTTGCAGCATTTGCAGTTTCTGTTTTATAAATTTTTCCAGTTGTTAATGACCTAATAACCCTATCAAACCTTACTACAGCATTGGTTTAATGTGGATGGAATGGAATGAGTTTGCAGCTGCCAACAGACTACAATGTAAAGAAATAACTTAATGAATAACACATTAAAATAAATATTTTGGGTTCTGCATGAGATTGTCAAGATTTATGCTGGGATTGGTGTCAAGAAATGTGTGCTTCCCACTGCATGAATCCCAGAGGAAAATGCAAAGATGTTTTGGGGAATATTATTTTCAAAGCAAAAAGTTAATCAGAATTTTCTTTCTCTTACCTGTGTTTGAACTTGTTCAGTCCTGATGGATAAGCCAGTTCACAGTTTATGAATTTCCTCTAATCAGATTAAAGGGCTCTATCTGGTGGCTATGTACTCATGACATCAGTAAACAGCAAGAGATATTGAAGAATCACTTTGTCGAGGTGACAGGAAAAGCAATAATTTCCAAATATGGAAACAATAGAAGATAATATTAATGACAACATAATTGTCATGATCTCTTTCTGACCCTTATATTTTAAATTTTTTATGGTTTTATGTCATCTTAAAGAGTGTGCAATCATAATGAAATGAGAGTGACTTGACCCTCAGTGAGAGCTCTGGTGGTCCTGCCTCAACAAAGTACTGACTATGTGCATAAAAGAAAAAAAAATTACTTAGGTACATTGCAAAATGAATAAAATAAGTCTGTGCAAAAAGAATTAAAATGGAGGATGGGAAGAAGAAGAAGAAAAAAGGTGGGGATGAGAAAGCCAAGGCTTCTCTTATTCATATAGTATCCTTCACATCAGCATTATTCATTTTTTGATTAAAAATTTATTAAATTAGAAACTAGATGTAGAATAAAAGTACTTATATACACAAGCACATCCCACCTTCAGTCTGGATCGTGTGCAACAGCCCTGGCTTGATCCCTTCACTCATTAGTGTCTGTATTGTACAACATGCAACACTTATCCTCTGGCTTTTATCTCCATTATCACACTAAGGTTAGGCTTTCAGTATAAGGGCAAGTATTTAGGAAAAGGCAACAAATTTTATAAGTGACTGATGCATAGAGAGTTTCTGTGAAATGTTTATAGCTATTTGAAAAATAAATATTGGCTTCACCGTTCCCTTGGTTTTCTTAATGCAAAATTAAGTTTAAAAAATGACAAAATGAGTTATGTGGCACTAAGACCTTGGTAGAAAAATATAAACAGACTATTAAAACATATTTCAACTCCCTTGGCATCATTTGTGGCCAACAAACAGTCATCTGTGAGTGAAAGGTTAACTGACTGTCACCCATTTATGATCCAAGTCCTTTCTTGGTGCCACACTGACCAGGCTAACAGTGCTCAGCATGTTTTACATGCCTTTTTCACCCTAAAAACCCAGGTCATGACCTAATAAGAGCTGTGACTCACAATAATGACTCATTTGGTTCAAATGGCATTGAGGTAGGTGCAAAGAAGTTTTACTTCAGTGCAGCTGAATTATTATTCTAAATAAAAGAAAACCAAACATGAACAGCGCACATGCACTTGGGTCAAGAGTTTTGAGCTGCTCCAGCAATGATTTTAAATTGAAAACACTTCAGCCTCCAGGATCTGTTGAAACAGAAGACTGGAGACCAAACTCAGTATGGTACCAGGCACTTTTCTTTCTTTTTCTAATTAGGCTTTCATTGTTTTTCAGTACCTCCTTCTTGTAGATCTTTGCAGACCACCCAACCAATGAAAACTTCACTGTATTGGATATCACAATAAGTTTGTGTTCTGACATTCAAAGTTTTTATCAGTTGGAAGGTTTATGTAAATTAGCAGCTCTTCAGACATGGTGTATACCTCTGCTTTGTCGTGTAACTCATCTGCTGCATTGCTGCTGTGGATCAAATAATGAATAATATCTCTTTTTATTACCATTGCCTTAGAGATAGAGACAGCTAAATCAAGTACTCATTTGATAGGACAAAAATTCCAAATCTCAAATCCAAGAGAACAAGAAACCTAAAGATTGGTGCAATAAATGACTACTGAAAAATCTGGGATGATCCCTTTGCCAGATTCTCTTCAGGCCCCACAGGTACACTTTACTCTTTGACTCATGAAAGAAGGAAACTCACAAAAAATACCACACCACTTTGCTGGTATTTGCTGAAAATATAGTGAATCAGTGCAAAAAGTGTTCTCAGGATCAAGCTCTAGAAATCTTGCCAGTAGAGCTGTTAATGATAAAAGGATGGGGAAAAGCCACTGGCATTCGTTGGCTGGGAAGCTGGTAACAGATTTCAGAGACTTTAACCATGTACATTCTAGATTAAATAGGGGTCACTCTAAGACTTTCTGCTTGTGTTTTTCCAGCAGATGAAAGCTTGCTCTGTCAGTTCTCTCTGAGCAGACATGAGCTCATTCTGCCCACACGCTATCCCCACTGGAAGCTGAACTGTCACAATAAGCACGACACTGAGCCTACTCACAGGCAGGGTATTTTAGCTTGGGCTCAAAGCCACATGGACAGGTCTACCAGGCTTCTGCTTCACTCAGGGAGTGGGCAGAGAGTCAGCAGCTATGGGGGCGCACAGAGCCCACACTCTTTGAGGGAACCTCAGGTCCCATTCTTGGCCTCTGCATTGTGGAGATCTAAGTTTGAATGCTTGGCTCATGGTGACAATTGTGGACATTTCAGAAAACTTTGCAAGCACCACTTTTTTTTTTAATCTGGAGATATTGTCACTAATACTAAATAAATTCATCATAATCTTGTAAGCATTTAGGGGTCAACTTCACTTTGATGGAAATCTTGGTCATCCACAGGAAGAATATAATTTTTCTCATTGAAGTCAGAGACACATCCCATTTTTTGTACTCAGATTTTCTACCTTTCAAGACTGGCATTTGGAAGTGTCATTTTTTCTGTTTTATTTTAGATCAAAGTTATGGGAAGAATAATGTCCAGGTTAAATATTTTGAACTGGACCTGAATTTGATCCTGAAAATATACTGCACTTTACACTTACACAGATAATAGTGGAGAGAATTATGCAACCAGGGAATATTCATTAAAGAAACTTTTCCAATACAGAAATGTTTTCTAACTGTGAATTTTACTGTGAGATTTTTTTCTCATTCTGTATTTTACTTTTGAATTTGTTTTTCTACTTGCACACTTAAGATAGATGCATTATGCTGCAATTCTAAATTTTCTGCATATCAGTGATCAACAAACATTAATGAAACTCTAAATTTTCACTCTGTGATGCTGTATCTATCTGCAACATTTGATATGTCCTTACATATATCCATTACACTTTGTACGCAAATTTTCACTATGCTAATCTACATTCTGAAAATTATTATAGGTTGCAAGGGTTTTCACACTTACATTATAAAAGAATTTAGTGGATTCAAACAGTGAAAAATTTCCAAGAGCACACAACTTCTAATTAAGAAAATTAGTGTAACAATAAAAATAATTATTATATTAGTCATTTTTTATAGAAATTGAGGTAAATATCAAATCACTTAAGTCCCTGTGATGGATAGTCTGAATTTAAAAACCACATGACCTTGGAGATGTCTGAAAGAACGGTTTTGACATTAAAAAATTCCTCATGGGTGGCAAATATCCAGAAGAGCCTCAGCTACACAAGATCCTTTTATTCAGGAGCTGTTTCATGTCAAAAGCCAGTGGAGATGAAAAAACAATGTTAATGACTTCTATATCAAAATCTACACCAACAAAAACAGTACTTTTTAGCTCTTGGTAGATGCTTTGATGCAAGTAGTTTAAAGAAATGCAGTTATTTTTGGTGTTATTACTGGTAGAAGTGGGAGCTCTTACACTGGGGACAGTGAAGTCCATTCTGCACAGGATTTTATGAATTTTGTTAAAATACTTGTTTGAAATTCTTTCATAATGTAAATGTAGAGGTGGTGTAAAGCAATAAAGGCTTAAAAGGAAGTAACACTTTGCAAGAAGACTGACATTGTAGATAGTGAAGATAATGAAAACAAAAGGAAAATAGTAATTTTAAATTGGAGAAGCAAAAGAAGAGGTCAATATTATGTTAAAGCCTGTGCAGCTTTCTGTTAGGTGCCACAACACACTCTGTCTTCCCCTGTTAGCTGAGACAGACCTTGTGGAATCTGCACTGAACTACAATATGTAAAAAGGAGATCACTACTGAGTTTCCTCTGATAATTTTTCTGCCAATACTTACATTAATTAAAGAGTTCTCTCAGACTCATGATTTCATAACACTGTTCTGTCTAGAATTACATTGTTCTCACATAAACCTCCTTTTTTTTTTTTTTTTTTTTTTTCCTAAGATTCTTCACTGGGTAGTAAGTGGTTGAGCTACTAGTTGCTGTTACTCTCAACTTTTCATGTAAAAATTTACTGACCTGAGTGACTACTACCCACCATATCGGAGTTAGGTTTTTATGGACTCAGCAAGAGAAAGGTTTAAAACCACAAAATCTCCCTCAGCATGCCATAACCAGCAACATGTGTCCTGCTGCAAATAAATTCACCGAGCCTCAAAGAGAGTACAAATGTGTATAGCAGAATAGTATCCACTGGTTCATAACATAATTACATAATTTAATAAAAACCTATTTAATTCAAAATAAGACATGGACCAGGGAGCATAATCTTAGAAATCCCTCTTGCACTTCATTAACAAGGGACCTGGTACCTATTCATTCACTGAGCAGTGAATTCATCCCTGCACAGTGTCAGGGATTCATGAGGAGCCTGTTCCCTGGCAGCAGGGATTGCTGCTTTCTCTTGGGAAGCAATAGCTATGGTCTGGATACCTCTGGCAAATGAATGCATTAGCCCAAGGCATTTCATTTCTTTCCTGAGTAAGACAAGGCATTGTCTCCTACCTTCAGGCTGTGGGCTGTGAACTGTCAGGGGATATAAATGGATGCCTTGCTATTTTCAGAATTTCCTAATGGTTAACTCTAGGCAGCTCTGTGCTCTGCATGTTGCCTGATTTGGCTTCTGTCTAAGCAGCTTATCTCTCCCCAGGCATGCACAGAGAATCGAGTGTCTCAGATAGGGTCCTGCAGTCTGCTCCTAGGGCTCAACAGCTTTATGTTAGCACTGAAAAATCTTTATCTCACCTACCTGTAGGGAAACATGTGAATAATCACTTAAATTCATTAAATCTAGGATGATGTCTCAGACTAAAAAATAGTTACAAAATATTCTTTATTTTTGCCTCAAGTTTGAATTGATGTTTTTCTTTCATTGTAGATAAGCTTTATGGGAAAATAAGATACTTTTGTTCTTGCTCATATATTTTCCATTTCTTAAAAAAGTTTAGGAGTCTGGAGGAGGAGATAATGTCATGCCCACTGTGTTCCATAGTGATAGCTGTGGTGGAACATATTGGAAAACAAGCTCCTCTTTCAGTTAAGTGGCTGAAAAGCCCTAAAATGCCAAAGGAAGGAAAAGATTCTAGAATCACAAGAGCAAAATCAAACTTAATTACTGAAAGTCTCATACTAATGTCCTATAAAAACTATTGGAATGTGGGTTCTGCAGGCACGTGAAACTGAATATAAGGAGAATTATCCAGTATTGATGAAGGAAATATATCAATTTGGAGAGAAGGTATTTGAAAATTAACCTGTTAAGGGAAAAGGATAGAGAAAATCAAGACTGAAGACATCGTCAATTTAGAGACAGCTTTGAAGATCTAATAATAAAAATAGATAACAGATATCTACCTATTATTGATGAATAAATAGATACATCAAAATGGTTAGGCATTGTCACGTCAAATTCTGAATGTGACTTATACTGGAGGCATTGCCTTCCTCCCTGGAAACAAGGCTGCTGTACCACCAGCAGTTTATATCTAGTAAAGCTTGTACATTGGTGCTTTTCTGAAATCTTAAGGAAATAATTTCCTTGTGTTTATGGAATACCAACGTTGATTTCCCTCCATGTCCTAGATACTGGTTCATTTAGGAGTTCTAGTGATAATGTCTGATAAATTGTACAATCTTTGAGGTGCCTTTGCATATATTAACCCTTTCAAGTATTTAGTAAATAATATAATAAAATAATAGAATTATAGAACACTGTGGGTTGGAAGGAACTTTGAATGTCATCTAGTCAAAGCTTCCACTCCAGTGAGGAGGAACATCTTCAATTAAATCAGGTTGTTCAGAGCTCTGTCCCACCTCACCTGGAATTTTTCCAGAGGGCATCTATCACTAATTTGAGAAACCTGTTCCAGTACTTCACCAGCTCATTGCAATATCTTTCTTCCTTAAGCCTAGTCTGAATTTATCCTCTTTCTGTTTAAAACCATTATCCCTTGTTTTATGGCAACAGGCCCATAAACAACTGTCCCAACCTTTCTTATGAGCCCCTTCTAATTACTGGAAAACTTCTCTAAGGTTTCCTGGAGCCTTCTCCAGGCTCAACAACCCCAAGTCTCTCAGACTTTCTTCACAGGAGAGCTGTTTAAGCCCTGTGATATTTTTCATGGCTCTCCTCTGGACCTGCTCCAACAGGTCAATGTCTTGTGCTCTGAGGGATCCAGAGATTAATGAAGTATAGCAGATGAGGTCTCACCAGAGCAGAGCAGAGGAGCAGAATCCCCTCCCTTGCCCTGACACACCTCCCTGGCCACACTGCATTTGATGCAGCCCAGGACACATTTTGCTTTCTGGGCTGCAAGTGCACATTGCTGGGCCACGTCCAGCTTCTCACCTCCCAGAACCCCCAGGGCCTTGTCTTGTGGGCTGCTCCTGATCTGTTCATCCCCCAGCCTGTGTTGATATTGGGTCTTGCCCTGATCCAGGTCCAGAACCTTCCTTTCAGATCAGGATGTTCACCTGACTGCCATGACTTTTCAAATATCACAGAATGGCTTGGCAACTCCATCAGCCCATTCCCTCAGGACTCTGGGATGCATCTTGTCAGGTGTCATAGACTAATGTATGTTCAGGTTCTTCAGATGGTCACAAAACTGATCTTCTCTGACAGTAGGAAGAACTTTTCTCCCTCAGTCCCCTTTTTGTGGTACATCTGCCCAAGAGCTGTGGGAACAGACATTGCCAGTGAAGACTGAGGTCAAAGAAATTTGTTGAGTACCTCAGCTTTCTTTTCATCTCTTGTTACCAGTTTTGTCAGTCTTACACGTGGGGAAGAGTATACTTTATTTGACTTTCTTTCTCTTGCTGACACACCTGTAGAAGCCCTTCTCATGATTCATTGCATCCCTTGCAATTTCATCCCTATATAACCAGGCAGCATACCTATACTTTTTCCAGGATATCTGGCTGTGCTTCCAGTGCCTGTACATTTCCTTCTTACCCTTTAGTTTGACCAGCAAGTCTCAACTTAGCCATGGTGCTCTCTTGCCTGTCTTCACCTGTGGATTTCTTGCACCTGTGGATTACTGGATTTTGAATTTTATGTGAAGTGTCCTGAAAGATCTATCAGTCTGTTCTGCTCCCTTGTTGCAGAGGACACATTCCCAGGGGCTCCTATTAATTAATTATTTGACTGGAGGTTTCTTTCCTAAAATTCAGGGTCTGACTTTACTCTTTACCTGACCCATATCTCTCAGGATGCAAACTCCACCAATGCATGAGCAACCTGGTCTAGAGGGAAGTCTCCCTGTCTTTGACAGTGGGTTGGAACTAGATGATCTTTAAGGTTTCTTTCAGCCCAAACCATTCTATGATTCTGTGATTCTTTGACCATTGAAGTGGAGGCTGCTTCCAATCTTGATTCAGTGATTATCTGGCTCACTTTTGATGGTGACCATCATCCATCCTCTCTGGTAGGGCTGCTTATTACCTGGCCCAAGAAGTTATACTCCATGCACTTTAGAAGTCTCCTGGATTGTCTACAGCTCAATATGATAATTTTTCAGGAGGTGTTGGAGTGACTGAAGTCTCCCAGCAGGACAAGAGCCTGTAAGTGCAATGGCTCCCATGGCTAGAGCAAGAAGACTTTGTGATTGGCTTTCTTTGATCAAGTGGCCTGGAGCAGACACCAACAACCAGCCTCCCTTTGTTGCCTCAGTCTCCAATTCTTAACTTTAAGCTTTCAACCTGTTTGTGGCTGTTCCTCAGAAAAAACTCTTTGTAGGGTACCCATTTATTGATGTAGAGGACAAAGCCTCCACCCCTCCTTCCTTGCCTGACCCTTCTGAGCAGCCTGTGGTCCCTGATAGCCACTCTCTAGTCAGGGGATTCATCCCACCAAGTTTCAGTAGTGGCAAGTAGGTCTTGGTTTCCAAGTGGCACAGTGGCTTCCAGCTCCTTTCTGTTGCCCATGCTGTGTGCACAGGGCTGACAGCTGTGCCACCTTCTTAGAAGACAGCTCTTAATCCTTTTGAGACATTTCAGTGGCGTTTCTCTTTTGGCTTCTGTTACCTCAGGAGCTCCTGGCTCAACTTCAGAAGATGCACTGCACTGCAGAGTAGCCAGCATGTCTCAATGCATTCTCATTAGATTCCATAACAAAAGAGAGGGCAACCTCTCTTCCTGCTCCACAGTAGTCACAGCTATTGTATATTAAACTATAAATTACTTTAATGAAGTTAGAAGTGAGAAATGATTAGCTGTGGATGGATAGTGTATATTGGGATTTACATGGATTAAGATTTTTTTTTAATTAATAAATTCCATGAGCGTATTTACATCAACTTTCAGTCAGAGAAATTGTTATATTTAATTTCTGCTTACATTTAGAGATACTGCATGAACTGCCAGTGAATTTTTGTCACTGATATGATATAGGAACACTGGCATGTTTCCAGAAAGACCTCTGGTTAATGGGCATTGGATTGAATCCTTGCACTTCAGGCTTCATAGAATATTATTGGATTTACAGTATTGTTTAAAAAAAAAAACAAATTATTTAAGCCAGATATTTATATATGTATACATAAAAATGTTAAACATTTTTATCCATATTATTGATTTTAAACCACTGATTGGTAAAAATATTTTTATGTCATAGAAATTATGCATACCACAGATACCATTCTGTCTGTTAATAGGATTTTACATGGATATTCCCTCTGAAGTATATTCGCAAATTGAATTTCAGCTTCCAAAGAAAAGTGAATACGTACAGGCTTTTTGCATTTTTGCAACATGACTATTTTAAAAATTATTCTGTAATTTTCAAATTTGGCGAGAAAAGTACTGAGTTCTGGGAATAGAAGGTCCCAAGAGGTTTTGTGTTTATTTTTTCACTTTGCTACAGATTTCCTATATATCTTCCTCTGTACTTTCCCTTCCCCATTTGAGAAAAGACTTAATAGATCCTTCAAAGTTTTACTGTGATACAAATCACACAGAAGAAGTTAAGTAGACAGCTCAAAAATTTACAAGTCAGATTGATCCCCTATTTTATCTAAAAAACTCAAGTGACACAAGAAGAAAATATTACTTATACAGTTGCATCACTAAAAAGCCTGGGTAATAACAAGAACCACACCAACATTTAAAAATGGGATTTTGTAAACCAAGGAATTGATAGTGGCCTATTTTTATCCTGTTTTCTGAAACAGCAATACTACTTGGAATATGTTTTTAAATTAAAGATACATAAAACCATCTGTCCCCATAAAATTTTAATAATTATTTTACTATCTATTACAGAATTTTCAGCACTAAAATCTTAAAGACTGTACAAATAAATATATTTTTCTCTATTTTACAGAAAGATAAGTGAGGATTTTTGCAAGAAATTCCATCATTAGTTCAACAATGATATAAATAGCCTCAACCTTAAAAAAAGAAAATTCTAAGATGAACATTATATCAAGGCTTCTGGCAGCAGACTGCCTGACTTGTCTATGAAAACAGAGAGAAATAATACTATTGCTGTAACTAAAAATACAAACTTTTAATCAAACAAGAGCTAAAAGTCCAATATTCTACTCAGTGAATTGAAAACTCTCTTCTACCAGGTCCCATAAACTTTACCAATTCTTAGTTTACTTTCAACAGCTGATCTTGTTTCCTAAAGAAAAGCCTGGAGAGACAGAGGGTATTGGAAAGCTTGGAAACTGTCACCTAGATTTACAGGGCTTGGAAGATCATGTCAGCAGTTTGATGTGATTTTAATAATTTTAATAACTACCTCTCCTCTTTTCAACAAATTTCATCAACTTGTTCCTCTGAGGACCCACACACCTGACTCTTCCCTTCATGACTATCATTGCCCTGTCAACAAGTCTCTTGTGCTCCTGATGGATCCACGCTCTCTCCACTTTCTCATGAGGTTTTGTAATCACTTTCTCATGCGTGCTCCAATATAGAATCTTTTCTTCATTTTAACTACCACTTAAGGTCAGCCACCACCTTAAGTCCAAACTGACTCATGGAATTTAGGACGTTCTCTGTCCATCACCAGTTTTCACCTACATCAATCCCAAAGTCTTACTCCTCTGAGTAGAGCTATCTGATCATTTAATCATATTTCTCCATGGACAGGACCAAATTTTGTGAATCATTACAGCAATAGCAAATTTTTCTAACTAAATGAATGATTAAATACCAGAGTATATTGTTTTAGGGAGATGACTGTCTATTAAACTTCTCTAATGGTTATGAAGTAAAAATAGCTCAGACAATTAAAAAATGCAATTCCCCCTTTCTTCACTCCTTGCTTTGCTTGGAAGTGCTTCTGCTGTATCATGAATAGAAAAAAAAGATGTATCTTAAGGCTGAAATTATTACTGTTCAAAATTCAGCATCAATATATCTGTTTTCATAAACTAATATGCAGGATTATGAATTGTGGTGCCTGAAATCCTAAAACATGGTTACTTTTCCCATCCAGTTTTGGAGGATCTGAGGGCATGGGTCAGAGCAGCAGTGTATCATAGCTGTACATCTCCAAAGAACATCAAACAATGTCAAGTGGGCTCGGCAGAGTCTACACAGGAAAAGAGGAGAGGTCGTGTGTCTTTCAGGATTCTCTTTCAACTCATGTTTTTATAGTTCTGTAAATAATTCCTAATTATATTAAGAAACACTGCATTAAATGCGAGATCTGCAAGATCTGGCTCTTACTGCATGAGATTTTACTTGCCACAGTCTAAGTTGCAAAGAGTTCTGACAGAGATATTTTCATCATATTTACAGATAGTCTCTGTGTAATCATCTGGTGTAGATAAGAGACCTAAGGATGTTCTAAAAGACGTAAATCACTTAGATACTTTTCTTAAAGATTTCACATGTGGTACAACATTTGATTTTCTCTTTCAGTTATCATTTATCATTATACATTTACTAATTCAGTAACCATCTTCTCATCTCAACCTTCTTCCCACTCATCATCTGGGATAAATAGATTTTATTCTGATTTCCCAGAAAACCTCTTGGAGCTGTCTCATTTTGAAAGAGGAAGAAGTGTATTTGAACTTACATGTGTTCAGCATTACTCTCTTTAATAATAGATTCTTCAGACTAATAAAAAGTAGTAAAGAGAATACAAAAAGACCAGAGAAAAAACAGAACCCTTCTGAAATCACCAACTGGGAGTTATCCAGACTGAATTGAACTTTGCGTAATGTTGAGGCTGGATTTTGGAAGAACAACATGAAAATGATTTTTGATATTTTTTCGAGCAGATTTTATAACTTCATGGTCTTTTTCTTTTTCTTTTTCTTTTTCTTCTCCTTTTTCTTTTCTTTTTTAACTGTATTTGGGCATAAGACCTGGAAACTTTTTTTTTTCACATCTTCCAAATATAAAACGTACTGCTATAGCAAAATTAAAGATGTTCCACTTCTTGAGATTTTCTTTTCATTTCAGTGCCCTTTTTCAATTTCAGATTTTCTTGATCCACTTCCCATACCAGCTTAGAAACTTGTCTCTTCACTGGTTACTATTACTTAGTGAACTTTGGTTATTTGAAACTAATGTGAATCTAGCCGGTGTACAACTACATATTTTTGCTAACAGAAACAACATTTAATGTGGGTTGTTATAAGAAACAAGCTCCCAAAATAAGACAGCATCTGTTTTGTTTGGCAAAATTATTTCAAATAACAGTAACTAAAGTTTTGAAAAGGTGAGCTGTTCTGTATTTGAGGTATTGAAAGCAAACATGGCAAATGCCTGAAAGCTGGGAAGGAAAGGTGCTGGGAGCAGGAGTTTGGGAATTGTGGTTTTCAGCTTCAGAGGAATCATTTAAATCCTTAATGGCAGCTTCTCAGATAAAGGGAAAACAGCATTCTCTGAAGGGTGGCCAGCTGTTTAGTACTCAATAATTAGGTTTTTATTCAGCCAGCCTTCTGGAATTGCTGCTATCACAGATAGTGATGCTGGCAAGCAAAATAAAGAGTTTTATGTCGTAGAATGCATTCCTGTAAAAAATTATAGAGTAGCCCAACTTAATTTTGGTTTGAAAAATATCTGTTGGGCATATATTTGTCCGGACTAAGCACTAGTGCATTTGTCAAGCATGAAAAACAGTTTAGACTTGCATGTGGCTTACACATCATTATTTCCAGAGCTATCACCACGTTACTCAGCTATTTTCTTTAAATATTCAAATATACCTGAATAAAAAAAATAGAGGAATTAATCTGAAACCCAAAGGGCCAACAGAGATGGACTTTTTTACTTATTTATGTTTTCATCTTTGCTTATTTTAGAAAAATATGAATGAAACTTATTTCCCATTTCCTCAACAGAAGAGCTTCAGTTGCACCATAAGAGGTGTGAGTAAATCTCATTCTGGCCTTCATTTACACTATAGAATAGGACAGGAGCCAAAAGTGAAGTCAACAGCCTCCAGTCAAATTCCCTTTGACTTTTGCGAAAAAGTGGCTTTGACATGGGTAGCATAATTTATGCCTGTTACTCAACATTAAACTCTTTGAGGCCTGTATGCCTCCTCTGATTTAATTTTTACAGGCTTGAATTATATCTCTTTTGGTTTTCTTGATCAGCAAGAATAATTTACATGGATCCATTTTACATTTTTTTCCTAAGTCAGAAAATATTATTTACATTGCAAAAGATCTCCCTTTTTTATAATGAAAGTGGGTTCCCTTCCCTTCCCTTCCCTTCCCTTCCCTTCCCTTCCCTTCCCTTCCCTTCCCTTCCCTTCCCTTCCCTTCCCTTCCCTTCCCTTCCCTTCCCTTCCCCTCCCTTCCCTTCCTTTCTTTTGAAACATAACAACACAATTCTCTTGCCATTTTGCCATGAATAAACACTGAGGATTCCTGAAAAATAAATCCTCACTAAACAGGAGCTTTAACATGTAAAATTTTCAACAGCCTTCCAACGCCTCAACAATACATGTTTTCCTTAGTTCAGAATGAATACAAGCTAAAAAGACCCTGGTTTTGTTAGCAAATTCCGTGATTTTAATTCATCCCCTGAACAGCACTTTCCTCTGATTCATCAATTTTTGGGCTATGTATAACTGCCCTTCAACATTTTTCTTCATTTTACGAGGAATTGTCTCATCTTTTCCTTTTGAACAACTTCTACTAGTGTTTAAGACCCCACTTTTATGCTGCTTTTTTTATGTTTTGTATAAATCTTTCTAGCCTCTCTTTTGAGCAATTTCCTTTACTTATATCTATTCTTTGACTAAAACTACCTCAGAATAGGTGCTCCACCTTTCCTGGTGTGGGGCAATGGCTTTCCACGGGCAGTGCCGGGCACAGCACTTCTGGAGGCAGTCAGGGACAGAGCTGTCCATTGTGTGCAGAGGGACAGCCCTTGCTTTCTGCAGGAGCTGAACTCCTACTGATTGCTTCTAGAGGCGTCCTCTGCTCATGTACCCCACTCACTGCTCTGCCCCAGAGGGCAGGGGCACTGCTCAGTGTCCCACCTGGGCAGAGCCCTGTCAACAGAAAGAGCAAATTGCTCTCACCTCCATTTCACTGGGGACCTGGGGGGAGGGAGGCAGTCAGCATTTTTGAGAATCATATTACTTGAATTTGAAGATCGGAATACCAACCTAATTTCACATGCCTTGAATGTTTGATTTTACAATGCAATGGATCTGTTTCTCTCCTGAGTCTTGTGCTAATTAGATGTGCTGTAATAAATAATTGGATATTTTTGTGGGTTTCATTTTCTTTTTCTAGCATTTTACTGTCTCCTCAGATGAAGCAATGATTTAAAAATTGTATAAATGATGACTTAGGTTATCTGTATTTCTTGTGTCTTCAAGTTGTTACTTCTTTTTTTTTTTAATAAACTTTTATCTTAAAACAAAATATGGGAGAAAAATATTATTAAGAAAAGGTTTTGTGTTTAATTTCCTCAAAATAAGATCCACTATTCTCTTTTTCCTCTTAATTTACACTAATTTTTTAGTTTGAAAATATCAGATGGTTTAACAGCATTTTTGGTCTTTTATTCCCATGTCCATTGTTTCAGTCTCCTGCTTCTGAGGTAGATATCTTTCAGTTTTCAATGAAGACTCCAAATCTTTTTTCTATTCAATCAATTTTGAGTTCTGAATATAAAAGTCATACAGTTTTTAGCAGTTCTATCAAACAATACAATTAATAGGTCCCTTTTTCTCAGATATGTTACGTTTACTCTATCCCTCCATCACTGAGAAATCTGATTTCTGTTTTGTTTTTATGATATTTATCCACTTTTGATAAAAATCAGCATCATATTGTTGCCCTTTCTCATATTTGACAAGTTAGCAATGAACAATATTTATCACTCAGCAGAGTTAAAAGAATTTCAATAGATTCTTACCTGTAATTCTGTTTTTCATTTCCTATGTGAAATCTGTCATATTGTGAATATGCTCGGTTTCCTTCCCAGTCCATTAATTCAATTCTTAGAGAATATTGCCTCTGACTTGTTATTGCAAAGATAAATTCATTTCCCAGCCAATGTTCACCTGATGGGCTACCAAAACCCTAGAAAAAATTGGCAAAATAACTAGATGTAATTACTGTAATTGATAAAGCCTACATACAATAATAAAACCATCATTATATTTTACCTGTGCATTCTAATTACTGGTCAGAGCTTTCTTTGCTCCACTTTGGTGGTCTCTAAAATGATTCTACTAATATATTTGATGTAGGAATGTCATGCAGTTCAACTGCTGTTTGCAAGGGAAGCTGAGGTTATCAGCTGGAAATCATGTTACAGGTCCATGATATCAATAGTGTGATGCTGTATTTGCACATGCTTCAGTGGGAATACTTGACATAACAATATTCTATAATGCATTCAATATGGTGTTAAACCTTGTTATCTAGCTCTTCTTCTAGTCACCTTGCTCTCCTCACATTTCATATGCTTAGGTGATCTTATTTCTGGTTAAACAAAGGATATAATTTACAAATATGAAAAAATAATAATGAAAGAAAAAGTACAATTAATTTTCAAAACCAGACATATGTTTTCCAAGACATATGCTTTTATACATCTTCCAGGTTTTAAAGTTGTTTAAATTGTAGTGAATATTTTACTACATTAAATGTAAGGTTTTATTAAATGTCATTAACTTATTTACTATATATTAAAATAATTGTTCTTTTTAAACTATTGGTTCATACCTGAGAACTCTTCAGCCCATTTTAAATTTTTCTTTTTTTTTCCTCTTTAAAAAGTAAAAATTACTTTCAACTATAGTATTTACTTGTGAAGAACTATTCCAACATGACTGTGCCTATTCATATTTCATAAGATGGGAAAAATGGGAACCAGAAATCTCTTGATTTGCTTACAGTGGCATACTGGGGGTGTTTTAGAAGATCCTGTGAAAATTTCCTAGTCAAATTAAATGAAAGATTGGATTATTTCCAGGAAGCACATATTTTTTAAAGGGGTTAAAATCAAGAGACTTCCTTGGGACTAAAGGTTAGATAATGAGAAATGTGTCTGTGAGACACATGGGCAAGACATCGGTCTTCTCTCTATATAATGTTTCAGTCACTCCTTACATGAGATGAAAACATTGAAAGTAGAGCTCTCTCTCTTTTTTCTTTATTGTATTGCTGTGGCTCCAGCCCTGACTAGTTGTGTCTCTGGAGGATGAAATCCTACCTTCCCAGTGGCCATGTGGTAGCACAGGTAATATTCACTCAGGCAATGCATAGGTATATCAGCTGCAAACTTCTAAAGTAAATTAATTTTAAAAAGTTAAGAAGCTTAAAAGTTTGACTGGTCCAAAAAATAAAAATGGAGGAAACTTTCTTGTTGTTCCTAGAGAGATAGAATTACCACAGAAAGTACTTTACTCAGGATGTATTTTGTTTATACAACCCCACCTAAGCATATATTTGGTGATTCACTGATAGTAGAGGCTGAGAAGACATGCCAAGTTTGGGTAGGCTGAACTGACTAACTTATATTTTGAATAAGCATCTCTGCCTTTTAACTCAGAGACCATCAAGAGATACCCATGGACAAAGTGTTTCATCTGCAAGAGCTGAAATTCAGTAGTCTGTGGCAAGTCCCAAAGCAGTCTCAGACTGAAATGTCAGAGCACACTATTAGTTGCTTTTCTTTTCCTGCATGTTATTTCATGATATCCTCTTTCTCCAGTAGACTATTTCCTATAGAAATCTCTGTAAATACTGGTTGTAGGTAATACTGGTGATATCCTGCTTTGAACCCATCTGTCTTCCAGTGTGAGCTGCTGCTCCTCAAGTTTTCCCATTATGATGCTTTCTGTTATTTCTCACTTGCTGCTTTGATGGCATTCACATTCATATTTGACTTCATACAGTGTTCCTAAAACACAAAAAGACTTACTCCTCGCCTGTATAAACCCTGTCTACAGCTTTCTGTAGTTATCACTGTTTTCTGGCTTTGATTCTTTCCATCTTCTTGCCTTGTCTTTCTACCCTTGACTGTCCCACCTGGTGTCTCCTGTTCCAGTAACCTTGGCAATATCATACCAGAGCAGTTAGTGGTTTGTCTCTGACATATTTCACACTGGTCACTGTCACTCTTCTCAGAGTAAGGTAAAATATGCTCTGCATAGACTACCTGCCAGGAGGTTTGTCTCCCTAAAATCCAGAAAGAAGTAGAACGTTGTTTTTCAGATATCTGTCAAATTAGGTTTTCTTGGAGTTTACATGGTTTCTTATTCACAAAAGTATCATTATTATTATTATTATTATTATTATTATTCACAAAAGTAGTAGTAGTAGTAGTAGTAGTAGTAGTAGTAGTAGTAGTAGTAGTAGTAGTAGTAGTAGTAGTATATCTTTAAGTGAAGATTATCAGGAAATTCTTTCTCCCTTTTTCCCAGTGCAGGAAAAATGAGGGGACTCCCCTTTGAACTGTTGTCTATTGAATTATGTATATCTTATCTCATTTAGATTACAGCCTATTCAGGATGTAATATATGTAGTGTTTTAACATTATATGATCCCTTATGTGTTTTATAGAAACTCCAGACACCAAATATAATTTTTTCTGAAATAATGATTTTTATCCTTCAAATTTTCACCTCCTTCTCCCTTTTTATATGTATTATTGCACTAAGATGAAAATCTATCACTAAGTGGTTTACTCTCTTGACCAGAGAAAAGGAAGCTGCAGTAACAGAGAACAAAAGAAATATAAAAAATAAATATTAAAAATTATGAGGAAATCCCCACACTAGTTATGAAAAAGGGAATCCTACTATCAGGGGCTACAATAATGAAACTCAGATTAGAAATTCCTAGAACAAGATTATTTTTTTTTCCTAGACAGAAGTAACTTCTTTTTAAACAAACTACTTGCTTTTATGAAAAGAAAACCAAGGAAGTAAGTGAGATATAAAACATTTCTCTGAAGGAAGGAATGTTCCAAAGGAGAAGCAATGTGCTTTATTAAACACCTAATATGGCTTGAAAGATATAAACAAACAAACAGGCACTCAAGGCTTTCATAGATGTAAACCAGAGAGGAGCAGTACATTTCTGTTAAGCATAGAGCTGGCAGCAATTTCTTCAAGTATAATTTTATTATGCCAAACTCAACTGTTTCCAACCTGTATTTAGTCTGCAGTTTACTGCCTCTACTTCAGAGCTGAACAAGGACTTGCATGCATCCTGTTTTTCCCAGATACTTTGTCTGACTTAATAACTACACAGCTCTCCTTGTTTATATCTTAGACTGTCTCTACCACAAGAACACTACTACTTTGACAGATATGTAAACTTTTGTGTGCAGAAGAAAATGGCATAATATTAGCCAAAAAAAAAACCCTGAAAAACATGATTTAATTTTGTGTTTCCATTCCCAACCCTGAGGCTGGCAAAGAAAATGGTTCCTGGTTCTTTTGATTTACCTTCAGAATCCTTAGCTTTCAAAGAACACTTCAGAATTTTGTCTTCAAATACAAATTATTTTTTTCTTGTCTCAGTTAGAAAACTTAGGAAAACAAACTTGTGTAATTGGTATGCCCACCTGTCCTATATATTTGTGAAATACTTTTTGAACACTTTTGAGGTTTGGATAAAAATCACACAAACTTGAAGCTCAGTAAGGTTTCAGAGAACTGGTGTCTGTGATGAGTTCCTGCTGGCAGAAAAGCTGAAGGAGAAGCTCAGCAGTTGCCTATTTCAATTGCTACAAGCAGACACAGAGCAGCCAGCCAAGTGCAGATGTTGAACAAATATTGCCTAAGAGATTCTTACACATCTGGGAGAGATTGAGGGACATAAAAGGGGAACTTGAGCTCTTACCATGGAGAATCCTAGAAAATAATAGGGTTTCAGAAGATTATTAATAATAAGAATGGGACTTCTATGTGGGACACAAGACAAAAGTCCACAGCAAAGCAGACCTCATTAATGTTGATGTTCATGGGAGAATTTAGTAATTGTTTGGTAATTAAAATCCAGTAATGAAAAATAAGCATTTTAGCTAGCAGACCATTTGGGTTTATACTGCTGCTCAGATCTATGGGGCCCCAAGTGATAAGGTGCCTAAAGCCTTGCCTAAGACCATGCTTATCATTTATGGACTGATGCCTAAAATTTAGGACAAGAAATTTGGTTTTGAGAATGCCTTAGGGCAGTGTTAAAAGTTAACATTGAAGTGACCTATTTCAGGCCCATAGTTGTTATTAAATATATTTGTTTCCCAGTACATATAGACATTTTCAACAAACATTTTGGGTTTTGCATTCAAATAGAGCAAATGCTTCCAGAATTATTTGTGTTAAAGTTTAGTGCCTAAACTCAAGGAATTACATGAGGTGATCCAAGTCATCCTCAGCTATCAATCCACTAGGAAAAGGAACATCTGTATTTCATGAATGTGTTTGCAGTTAACTACATTTTAAGACTCTCTGAAACCCAGTGGGTCTTAAACACTGTTCTAAAATTGCATTTTAAATGACTAAGAGACTATTTTGTCATTATCTTTCCATATTTTGTTCATTATATGTTTCCAAATAAAGAGATTAATTCTTTAAACTCTACATTTTATTCCAAAAATTCTCAAATTTTCTTTTCCCTAGAAATTTGCATAATAATTTGGGATGGCTGGCAAATCAGTGTCTTTAAGTTCCCAAAAGAGTGCTTAATGTAATAGGAAAAGATCAGTAATTTCCAAAGGTTCTCATCACTCTACTTCATTTTCCTCACTAGCACTCTATGGAAGCTGGGAGAATATAGCAGGGAAATATGCTTACATTTTCATAATATGCTTTCTTATCTCTCCACTATTAGCCACAAAAAGGATACACAAATGTTTGCACTGATCCAGCACAGATTATTATAATGCTTCATTTTATTCTTCACAAACAGAAAAAAAAATAGTTTTGCTGCTGAAAATTGCACTAATATCATATTTTGGCAAAGGCTGATCTGAAATAAGACATAAAAATCACAAACAATAAGAAAATTCCTTTATCCAGGTTTTGTCATTGAGAAATAATAATTTTTATACTACATTAGAGCAGATCGTTCTTGTTAATGTGATAGAGTTTGTTTTCAGAGAAAAAATAAAACAATACAGAACTTTACTGACAAATGAGAATCCATTTTTGTAGTTGGATGAAGCCAAGAGGTTTTCTGTTTCTATATAACTATATAATAAATTCTGTAAATTCTGACATAATGCTCGACTGCTATGCAAAAATAAAGAAAGATTTTTTTTTGTTTTTTATATGGATTAAAGTACTTAGAACTAGGAATCAAAAACAAAAGCACATGATTGTATAATATTTATTCTAGATGACATCTGACTTCTACATCATCTCATTTTCAACTTCAATTTGGTTATTAATGGAGTCTAAACTACTAGAGCAGACAAGTACAAAGAAACAGAATTCAGTACTGGTTTTAAAAATGCCCTTAAGAATTTAAAAAGTTGATACTTATTCAAAAATAATAAGTTGGGTGCAAAAGAATTTTATTAGCTTTGGCAAAATCTGTGAGGGTATTCTGCCTGAATCATGTTGCTCCAAGTTCATTAAACAATTATCTCCCTTACTTTATTTATTTTGCCTGATAATACTCACAGGAAGCTTTGACTTTTTATAGACAAAACAAATTGAAACCAGACACAGCCAATATATCCGATGGGTTCATCTTCTGTCAGACAATTCAGTGAATAAAGCAGATAATAATTCAGTGTTTTACAGCAGCAGTGACATCCCAGAAGCCATAAAGAATATTCAGCTCCTTTTGCCTTAGCTGAGATCATGGAATGGATATTGTTTAAGATAATTTCCAAAAAATGTTTCCATACTTTTTATGGAGATTTTCATTCCCATCACATTATATTATCCATTCTTTTATTTTAAATAAAGATTTGGTTTATAGAAATTACTTCCATTTCCTCAGACAACATATGTTTTAATTAATGTTACATACAAGAATATTGGAAAACAATTCTAAACATTCAGATTTTTTCTCCTAGGAAGTACCAACACATATTTGATGGCAAGTTTTAAAAATATATTTAGATTGAAGCCAGATACCTTCTCAAAAGACTAAAAAAAAAATGAAGCTATTGTCAGTCTAAATAAAGAACTAAATATCTGTATAATCTGCCTGAAAATCTTGTTTATAATCTGCAGCAATTCAGTCTGTTGTACTTCATTCTAGACTCAGTATATTAGTAGAAATACAGAAATTAGGTTCACTTTTTACTTTTTCCTTCTCAAGCACACACAGTATCAGTCGCAGCAAAGTTCCCAATAAATATAATATAAATAAAAATCACAGTGACAGAATGAAGTGCAAACCTCACACAAGGTTACCTCTGGCTGGGCAAGGGGCCCAAAACAGCTCAGTTGTCTACAAATATTTCCTACAAATATCCAGGACATCTTCCTCTAATATCTGAGTTGGACTCTTAGGTATTAATCAGGAACATCTTCCAGGCCTGGATTTCAATCTAACTTCCTTACTTTGTAACTGAAAATAGAAGAGTACTTCTTACTGAGATAAATTACATTGAGAGCCTGTATCCCTAACTACCTTTTTCACTTATAGGACAAGTGGATCCTAGGAATGCACAGACACTTAGTGTGGCTTCTAGTAAGAGCATCCCAGGGACATGGGCATGTATTAAAGAAAAGAAAACTCATTTTTTCTGGTCTAAGAAAAATTAATTTTGAGGTTTCTGATATCTGACTCATTATTTGCAAAGAAATAAACGGTAAGTTTTAGGGCTAAATATACAAAATGTAAGAAAAATACCTAGAAAAGGTATTTTTGGTCATTTCAGACAAAAAGAAAAACTTTTGGGGTGTAGGACTTAATTCTCTTCTTGAAATGCACTGATTAAGTAGCAAAATGAACATGGCTAGGAGCACAGATGCTACAGCAAAGACCAAAAGTTTGTGAGTTTGAGAAAGGACTTGAGTTTCAGCCACATAATCTGTCTAAATAGAGCATCAAATTTATGGATTGTTTTTGAATCTCATGCTTGGGCTCAGCTGGTAGTCTAAACAGCTGAACAAGAATAGAAGCTGACTGACATCAGAGTCAAATGTTATACTTCTAATTTGACACAAGTCCCAAAGCTAAGAGCTGCTCCACTAAATTCCAAATGGGTCAGATCATACAGGAGAAGAGAAATGCTGTTCCACAATGAGAGCACACAACTGCTATTTGGGAAGACCTCTGCTACAATTCTACTATATTTTCAAGTCACAGATTTTAAAACCAACCTCACTGAAACTCACCTGACTCTTCTAATATAGCATTTTCATCTTGTGGTTAGAACACTTCTTTAATGACTTTAGTCTTTCTCATGGTGCTCTACAAGAGGCTGTTGGCATAACTAAGCTAGATCTTGTTATCATTATATAAAATTTATTAATTAAATGTCTTTGGAATACCACCTGAGTCTTATCAGTACAAATTAATGCTGTTATATTGAAGCACTAGTGGCAAAGCAGCACAAGCATACGTCCATGTGTCAACAGAGCTCTGGAAACTGATGTTATCCAGTGATGTTTGCATAGGAAAGACTGTGCTGAGTATAAGACATTTAAAAAACACATCTGTGCTCCAACACAAAATTGTGTTTAATTTCACATCCAAAAATTTTCTCCAAAATAAAGAGGATGCTTCTTTTTGTAGTAACATCTCTGGTGCCCAATATGGGTTCCAACTCTCTCTGAGACAAATATTGTTTCATTCTTGTTCCCTTACATAATTCTGTTGAAGCTTACGCTGTGGATTAAGCCTTGGTCAGGACCAGAAGAGTTTAATGAGCACGTTTTCATAAAACAAAGTATGGTCTCTCACCACTTCAATATCATGTCTATTTCTACTGGACACACTGGATTTAGATCGCAGGAGAACAGAGAAAATGCTGTGTCTTTTCATAGCACTGATGAAAGCAACAATTATCTGAGTAACTGCTGCAGTCAGAACAGACTTTTCATTACAGCAGCATGATATGCCATTCTTTATCACAGAAGGGTGGGTCTCTGTGAAAGGCGTTACTCACATAATATCTTAATACACATTCCACTCACCAAAAATCATTTCCTTATATCCAACTCACTTGGAAAATGTGTGAAAAAACCAAATTATTTCCATATTATCTACCCCAGTCCCTTGAAGAAAATTGTCTATTTTCAGATGTAAGAAACATATGACTTTGAAGCATACTATCATAAGTAATGAATTTATTGCTATATGTTATAAAATTATTCACATCTTGAGTGTGCCTTTTAATCATAACTCAGTCTTATAAGCCATTCATTCAATACATTCATTCAAGACCACCCCTACTCCCAACTTGTCTGGTTTGTTTACACTACAGAAATATAACTTTTGTCTTTTCCAAGGTCACACATTCCCTAGTTTTTTCTTTTCTCACAGGTACACCCTGTTCTCAAATCCTTCATTTTGCAGAAGGGACCATGCTGCTATTACAAGGCACTTCATTAACTGCATCATGCTACTGACAGGGAAAAAACACAAAGCCATCTCTGCTGAAGAAATTATGGGATTAATCTCCAGCTAGTAGCTAGATGAATAGATGTAGTACAGATAGATTTATCAAGGCTCTTTTCCTTTCAGAAATTTTTGTATTCCTTTCCTACTCCAAGGTTATCTACAAAATGCTTGCCTAGGTTCTTTGAACCAGTATTTCTGTCCCTCACAAGTGTTTCACTAAGATACAGGGGGAAGAAGAATCTGTGAAAAGTGCTTTGAAACTTTCCTGTGCAAACAGTGAAACTGTCTCAACTCTAACACCAAAGTAGCCCTATGCCAGCTGTCATTTGAGAACAGCCCATTACCTGCCACTTCTTGGGTATTTTCTGTGCATGTTATTTGAGTCAGACCAAAACTACTCTAAAATTTAGGGATGATCTTTTGTCACAAGACATTTTTGAAGAACAATTTTTTGTTCTCTCTCTCTTTTTCCCCCTCTTTTAAAGAACACAGGGTTACATCTATCAATGCAAGTGTGAAGATTTCATGATCACAACAATGCAGAACATACCTTAAATAGTTATAGCCCTGGAAAAAGATTAAAATTCATTCAGAATATCTAGCTTTAAAAAAAAGTGAGAATTATGAAAGATATTGTTCCCACAGAATGGGCTTTCAAATTATGAGTATTTTTTTGTTTTTCTGTCAAGAACATTCTCCTCAGCCAAGCCATATGGTTTATGTAATTTTTGTTTAAAATCCCACCCACATCTGAAGTTATTTTGCACTAAGATAGTGGAACCAGAATCAGTAAGCTTATACACACAATTCTAAAAGGTGCTTTATTCATTTTTATGTAGTCATTGTCTCACTTGAAAAAGAAAGCAATGAACATAATGTTCTAATTATTGAAAGGGATTGGAGCTCTGTCTGTAATGATTTGATTCATCAAGTATTTGGGTATAAAATATAACATGAGCACTATTTGTAAATGGATACAACTACAACAGAGAATTATCCATCATCAGTTAATGCTCCAAGAGGGAGCTGCATCAGCTTGAATTTTTGTCTCTTTGTTTAAGACAAATGCAATATAAATGGTGGTGAATACCAATTTTGAATGAGAAAAATGTGCAAGTTAACAT
Source organism: Molothrus aeneus (assembly GCF_037042795.1). Lineage (NCBI taxonomy): Eukaryota > Metazoa > Chordata > Aves > Passeriformes > Icteridae > Molothrus > Molothrus aeneus. The sequence goes on along the minus strand of NC_089646.1, from coordinate 126,861,219 downwards.
TGCTACTGAAGCAATATGAAAAAAAAATGTCAGAGTTTAAAAGCAAGAAAGGTGGTCAGGGGGAATTATAACAGAACTTGAAACTTGAACTAAAACTTTCACAAGAGAAATTAAAATTTTAAGCCTTAAAGTCTTACAACAGGTGAAGACCACAAAATGAATTAGGAGGCCATATTCTAAAACAGGAGCTGAACAGTTTGCAAATACAAATTGAATGTAAGTAACATCTGGAAGTTTTCAGAATGAACTGAACAAAGACACTGAAAAATAAAATCTTTATTGGAATGGTAGCTCTTCTGTATCATTCAGGCATGTAAGACTTACAAAGACTAGTGAGATGAAAACATGAGGTGACCAGCGACCTTACTGTCACAAACAAGAAATCTTCCAGGAAATAGGTAGACCCTCTGTCCAAACTAAATCTTACTCACAGAGGTAGACTGTGGGAAGTAAAAAAAAAGGTGTAAAAACCATCGTGTCTATAATGAAATCAGAGACATTGAGTCCAAAGATGTGTTCAGCTGTCCTTTAAGTAAGCAGAAGACACAGACCACCAGACTTGTTACAATAGCTTAAATTTACTGAGGCTCAGAGGAAAGTCAGGCTATTCCAGATAACACAATGTAAATTCCCAATAGAATTGCATCCAAAAACACTTCCTGAGAAAGTTCTGGTGACTACCTCCGTGGTCTGGCTCTCAGTGTGTGAAGAATTTAAGCCACAGAAGAGCATAAATTATCCTGCTCTGGTGTCATACCATGTATGCACTATGGAGATAGCCATCAATTTGACCCAACAGCTTTGCGGAAAAAAGAAAAAAAAGAAACTGCAACAGGAATGGAAGTGGTTTTGTAGATATGTTCTTCAGGCACACACAAATGCTACTGATGACTTTGAAACAATTGGCAGCAGACTTGTTTTAAGCACTGAACTGTTGTTGGACTCTTAGATATTAATCAGGAGCATGAAATTAAATGAATGTGAAATTTAGTGCTGAACGTCATTCTTGCCTTAAAGAAACCAAAAGAAAAAACAGCTGCTGGTCAGGAAGGTAGGAAGTGGTTGCCATATACCTTAGAAATTCATCTTTGTGTGTACTATGTACAAGGGATCCTTATCTAGCTCATGACATGAATGATTAAAATAATTGATAGGTTTTTTTCATCAGGGAGTGGAAAGCAGCAATTAAGGCATAGAGTACAATTAAAATCTGGCATGCAAGAAAAAAACTGGCCAGGAAAATGGTTGCTGTGAGCCGGCTAAGGCACATAATTTCAAATACCTATTGAGAGATTTTCTCAAATGAGAGAAAGCAGGAAAATTTACATGAGGAAACTCCCAACAGACTCACTCAACCCCAAAGAAGGTCCCCTAGGAAACTCATAGTGAATGTTGGGCTCACAAGTGTGGAATAAATTTAGAGAATTTCATGGGAATTATTAAACTAGACATGCTAGAAGGCTAGAGAATAGGGAATTCAATACTCCATCACCTAATTTGGCAAAAATGGAGACAGTCATTGGGAAAGGTGCATTCATCCAAGAACTGAAAACTGGAAAACGATCAAGAAGTCTTGACAGCCAAGTTAGCACATGAGCTAACCATTTACTAAGATTTGATTATTGCTAATAACTGCCTAATAAATGCCAAAAACTGCATCTTGGACAGAAAGCTTGTAGAAAATCCCCTTCTAAAGGGTCTTGGGTTTGCAGATGGCGAGCAATAATTTTTAAGCGATATTCCCCTCTAGAGATCAAAATTCTTAGTAGTGTTTTACATTTACATTTACTCAGGCAAGAAAATAGGAAAAATCCTTGAAATTTGCTTCAGGGTGATCTCACCTGCCATTAAAGAAATTATTTGTTATTCCACTTCAATTTTCTCTGATAAGCAACAAACAGTATAACAGAAAATGCATTGCAAAATGCAAAAGAACAGATGTAGTAGATACTGATAAGGAAAGGATGGAAGAATGAACTTATGGGATTTTCTCTAAATTTATTCCAATTAGTATTGAATGCACAAAACTCAAATGGCCCAAGAGAGTTCTTGGTCAGAAATGAATTCTTAGAAACAAAGGTAAAAATTACACTGCACACCCTAAGACTAACAAGAAAATTGGAGGATACTGGGAACATATACCCCTAAGCAAGAAGATACATAACCAACCTTGCACAACAGTGAATCTGCAGAAAAGGTTATGCACTCATTAGCTGTTGTTTTAGATACAAAAGAAAGTGTTACTTTATTTTCCAGATTGGAGGCTGAATGCAAGTGGAAACAGAGAAAAAAAAAACACAGGAGGAAAAATTAGTACCACTATTGCACTATCACCAACTGTATGGCAATTTATGTATGAATGGAGTTATATACTTCCTACTCAAAAGATTTATGGCTACCCTGCCTCTCACTTAACCTGTTTACTGTACTGGTGTCCAGAACTGAAATGCTTCCATGTAAGCTGAAAACACCAGCATGAAACTGCATTAAAGACAAGGAGTGCCTCCCTGCTGTCAGTGACTCCTGTAACCCAGCAGTGCTGTCACCCTTGCAGAGACTGCTCCCTTCCCAAGGAAGCTGCTGTAAGGATCTGTTTAGAGCCAGAGCATATGTGCAGTGGCCTCCTGACACTGTAACAGCCAATAACTTGTGGGGCCTTTAGCAGCAGTGCAGGCTGGTGGCCTGAATTCCTGTCCAGCTCAGAAGCTGGCAAGTACTTGCTTATAGCTTAAAAACTTCAACAGTGTTCCAGATTCCTTTCCAATAAGAACTAAATGCATTGAAAATAAATGAAGCCCAAGAGAATTATGGTTGCTGTTATTATATGATGATATTATTTCTGTTAGCTTTAGGACCCCAGTGAGTTATACGCTCAAGAAGAATATCTTAACAAAATTGGAAATCTCTATCTGAATGATGGGCTGAGAAAACATACATTAAGTTCAACTCCAAAGAAGCCTAAGTGCCATTGTGGTGTTTCCCACACCAGACTACCCAGCTTCCACTGGAAGAACGACCAGGCTGATGTGTCAGGAAGGAGAGGGTTGTGGTCCAACAGACATCACACACCCTCTCTGAACAACCAAAGAATCAAGTTAGTGGCGCTGCTGGCTTCAAGCTCAGATGCTTTCAGGTATCCCAGTAATACAGAAAGTCCACCAGCCTCTACCATTCTGCATTCTACACTTATCAATATATGATAACCACAGAGGGGAGCCTAAGATTGTTACTTAGGTGAAACTGTTCATCGGAGCAGAGCAAGCATGAATCCCATCTTGCTTCATGACATATAGGATAAACTGTCAATAAAAGTCCAAAACAGATCCTTTTTATTTGGTAGAAGAAGTGATCCCTTAGAACACTAAATCATTCCTAAATAGAAGCAAAATTAATTCAGGCTGCTTGAACTAGACAAAACCAACAGAATCTAATCCTGTACAGATCTGCACTATCATGAAGGAAAAGTGGAGGAAAATGACTACATGAAGGGATATATATAAAAACAGGCCACATGGGAAAACTTTACAAAGGGCTGTATTTATTACACTGCCTAAGAAAATCTCAGGAGATAAAAGCTGAGGAAATCATTAATGTGATATGTATACATTTTAAAAAGTCCATATGTAAATTGCACATACAAATTCTGATTTCCTCACTAGTAAAACTTGAGGAATCTTCAAATTTTGTTTCCCCAAATTAATTTGATAGTTTATATTTTATTTGATTCTGAACCAAAATCGAGTAAAACAGTTTTCAAGTTTTCTGCTAAATTAAAATAATATCAATTTGAATATAAATTTCTAAATATTTAACTCTATTTATTCTCTAAATAGAGGATGTAATCTATTTCATAATATATATTGACTAAAGTGATGTTAAAATGAAAAGAATATTTCAAATAGAGTTAAATAATTAGAAATTAGAAATCCAAAACAGCAGCAGTCTGACCCAGGTAATTATTCATATTTTCAAGCAATATTGAAAATAAAGCACCAATAGAATCCAAAATTAGATTTTGGTTCAATAATATAATATTTTCTTTATTTCTGAAATTGTAAGTTCTACTACAGAACTTTTTCCCATAGAAATTTTTACAGATTTTTAAATGCTTTTATTTTTAAACATTGAAAATTCTCTTTTCATTAGTGTTTTTGAAAACTGTAAAAAAACCCCTTTTCTCTGCCAGGCTGATAACACAGTGCTGAAAACTTCACTAGGAGTGTCATTGAAATCCAAGCCAGCCCTCAGAGACTCAGAGAATGGAGCTCCATCAGAAAGTTTGATCAGGCAGAGAATGAAAAAAAGTAACAAGTTATTTAGATTGGAGTAAAATTTTTTAGAGTTGGCAAAGGGAAAATAGCCTGCTTGAAGTCATGTCATCTTTAATTTGTTAAGTTGTTTATTTTCTTGTAATCCTATTTGAAGTATCAACATTTCCAGTACATTAACTTGATTGGCAGAGGTGCTGTATGACTTGGGATAAACCCCAGTAAAAATTTTTATTCCTATCTGCTCCAAATTCTGAATGAGTTACTCTCAGCTGAAAAGATCCATGCCTTAGAAACATCATCACATGCCTTCTACCTCTGAACATCACATCAAGTCAAATTTCAGAGACAGACAGCAGTGTTCTGGTCTTATCTAATTTTAATCTCAGCAACTGATCTGAGAGAAACTCTAAATCAGGGGAAATAATACTCAAGTAACTGAGTAAAACTTATTTTCAAAAGTAACAGACATGATGAAAGGTAGTTCATAAAAGACTGCAGGACCATACCACATCACTATAGGAGGAATTATTTGTTTAGGTCAATAAGAAGTAGTATTTGAAATCTGACACTTGTATGAATTGTACAGCTATTGCATGTTTTTCACCTCACCATTTTGTATTCTTTCCAGCTTTTCTGAAAATCCAGACTTCCATCTTCTCGGTGTTGTATAACTGTCCATCCTCCTCCAGCAATTTCCATATTGCAAAAGACCTACAACAGTAAATAAAAAAGAAAAATTTAAAAATCCAAAAAAAAAATAAAACAAGTTTGCATTGAAATTCTGTCATCTTGGGGGGGGGAGGAAGTATTTGTGAATAACAGTAAGGAACTGTGTTTTCCTATGCACTCATGTTCTATTCCCTCAATGACATCCTCAGTCATTTGGTAGCAAACAATTCTCTCATTCTGTTTGGTGTAATTCTTCCAGCAATGTCTCCTTTCAGTACATCACCAAGAATATCTCCCAGTCATCCCCTTCTACTTCTTCAGCTTTCCCCTTCACATTCCCTACATGCTCTTTTTTCTATTTTCTCTGCAGTGCCCCTGAAACCACTCCCTTCCTCTTAATAAACAAGAGTACTTCTTCCAGTGATAATAATGCTTCATGTGGCTTTTAGCAGAGTGTCATTTGGTCTCAGAGAGAATCTTGAAAATTGTTGCAGAAAACACTCATCCTAGGAGTCTGAAATGTATCACAAATGAAGTTATTCTGTTTTCCTTTGAACTGTAATATTACCTACAGTGTTCCAGGCAGTGTCCCGAAATGGGACAGGTGACCTCAGAGCAAGCTACCTTATAAGACAGAATGTAGGTAGAAACAGGCTCAAGAGATGAGGTCTGTGAGACAAGGTCAGAAGTTCAGATACATACTCAATATGTAATATCATACCCTGTCACCACTGCACTAAGAAAATTATAACCTAGATACTGAAGATTCTGTGTATAAAGGAGAGTGAAACAATTTGACAATATTGTTGACCCTTGATATTAGAATATTGTGTAGACTGAAATCTGATATCAATCTTAAATAATCCATATAATGATAAAAATTAATATTAACTTTTATTCACTTTTTCATTATCCTTCAAAAAATACAGAAGATAAACTATGAAAAAATTAAAATTCTGCTTGTGCATTTGCTTTCCTTAATATGTGACAAGCAGTAGTAATTTTTGTTCCTGGTTTTCTAGGACACTTGATTTTAAGATCTAAATTTCTTAGGGCTACTCATTCAAGCAAATTTTCCTGATTTCATTCCCCTGGACTCTTCATGCCATATTGATGCACTTATCCTAAATTTCATTTGTCTGTGCTTTTAAAAGCTGCATTCTGCCCTTTAAGTAAAAATTCAGTAAGTAAGAGTGTTGAAGAGGTTTAGCTTTTGGCACTCACATGAGCAAGAGTCAACCCATTAAGCACTGGTTGGCAATTTAAAGCTTTATATTGCTTTGACAAATTGGAGGTTACTATCCAACACAGTTAAATAAAAATTTGTCCTGCAGTTGACTAGAGGACCATATTCTACCCTCAAGAAAAGCCATTCTAAATTTCTCCAACTCTTAGGAGCTGTCATAGTAACAATATGCAAGTATTTTTGTTTTAATTTGGATCAGCCATGCCAAGTGAAGTCCCTGTGAAAGTGCAGGAAGGAAATAGAATACCAGGATAAACATGAACTTCATTCAGGGTAACCACAAGAAAACCCACAATTTTCTAGACAAATATTTTGGCCCTATTCCTTCTTTAGGGAAGCCACTGTGAGTCAAAACATTTATCTACAGGATTTTATGTCTTTAGTCTGATTTACGGTGAGAACTTCTAAAAGATGGATTTACTTTCCTTGTAAGTCATTTCAAGCTCCCATGAATCCACTGCCAATTTTTAAAGCAGTAAATCCTCAACTGTATTAAGACTACTCATTCTAAAGATGCATGCAAATTTTGGGATTTTCATAGTACAATATAATGAATTACCTATAAAAAGACTGAAGTGTTCTGAATAATATATCAAATTGAAAGAGAAAATGGCACAGTGAAAAAAAGACTTGCCAGCAGCACATTTTTCACTTGCCATCATTGTATGGTCTGGCACTTTCCACAGTGGTAGACACGAACACCTGCCCATATCAACAGGAGTTCCATGGTGATTGTAGATGTTACTGTGCATAGCTTTTGCCTTGTCTGTCCCAGAAAAGATCAAGGCACTCAGCCATTTAACACCACTTAATTTGTTCTGATACTTAACCGTCTATTAGAAAAGAAAAGGATGAAAAAAGTGACTGAATTATATGCATTATAGTTTCTGATTTTATAATTCATAAAATAACCTTAGAATAAAAAGACCATCCAAAATATTGCACTCTTGCTCTTCCTTAAATGCATGGGTAAAAATTCTCAAGCTCCTAAAAGGAAAATATGGCATTATTTCTACTTCTTTTATCTTTATGGACTAAATTATTAAAACTTTTACAATTATCATTCAGTGATGAGCTCAATTTTAAAGTAAATGGAAGATGTGAAATTTCTACAAATTTCATTTTAAGTGCATGCACACCAAGACCCCACAAATCTACCTCACTGGCATGGAGCAACAAGTTCAAGACCAGACCTTTGAGATGCAGGGAATGTGTCTGTGCTCTGCAGAAACAGTCCAATGACAACCATGTTGGAGGATAGCTTGCACAGTACAGGGGGATAACCTACATTTAATGGGTTAAAATTCTGCCAGATAGGCTCAGAGAGAGCATCAGCACCAAATCAGTGGGAGTCCACAAGAGGAAAGTAAAGGGGGAGGAGTGAAGAGCACAGCCCCAGCAATTGCTTTTGCAGAACCATGAGGACACAGACCCAGGAGCCCAGCACAGGGGTGGATAACATTGCATTTTCAGTGTGGGGCACCCAGAGGATGGTGAGAGCCACGTTTGTGGGGGCATTAGGGGAGACAGGGGGACAGCCAATGCATTGATGCAAGGGCACATGCAGAGCTCCTGCTTGCAGTCAGACCAATCACACCTGGCCTACTTTGGCTCCCAAAGGTGGCTTGGCTCTTGCAACTCCAAAATGGGGACGACCTTACTTTCACTGCTCCCTTGCTCATCAGAAGCTTTGCTTCCTCTCTAGCTCACCCTGACTTTGCTGGGGACTGAGAGGATTCTTCTTGCCTTTTTTTTCCCTTGGAATAATAATTTGTCCACATTATCAGGCACTGCACATATATTCATCAGAGTAAGTCAATTAATTACCTTAATAATTTAATTCTATCTTTTTCTCTTTCTATATAAAAATATGGAATATTAAGATCCTTCTAAACAGATATGAAACACTAATTTTGATCAAGGTCTTGAAGGTTAGTGAACTATATTAATGAACTGTTGAAGCTAGGAACAAGAAACAAAAATTGCAGTCTAAAGCATATGTGAGAATATAAAAATGAGATATGTTAATGGCATGAAGGATAATTTTTTGTGAATATAAGAATGTGTAACTAACAAAACACTAAAACTGAGAGTAACATTTGTATATATGACAAAGGTATTTTCCATTGAGTATCAGGGTTCTAGTAAGTATCCCTCAGAAAATATAAAATTAAATGAAGGCATATTTTGTAGCCTGATGTATAAAATTGTTATGAATTAGATAGTTGGCTGTGACTGTGAGCAATACAAAAGATAATAATATATTAGGGCTCCTAAAACATGCCAGAACTGTGCATTGCATTGTAGTAATCCAGATAACTAAGCTGGCTTTAAACAAGCAAGTATGTCTCCATGGAGTACCTATCAGAATATTAGAGCAATCTCATTGTGTCTGCATGGTGCTACCTCTGGGCTAATTAGTGATGGCACAGTGCTGCATTGAAGTGATTTTGAAACTATCTCAGCTGGAGTTAGTTCAGCTATCTGCACAGCACTACCTTGCAGCTTGTTTAAATGACCTTGATGTCTTAAAAAACACCTGTTAAAGCAATCACACTCCTCACTTGACTAACATGAACACAGCTCTTGCTGTGTTATTGCTAGGGCAAGACAGAAACAGGTGTATCAGAAATGCCCTCAACACACAGAAACACACACTCCTGCCTTTTCTTGCTAAAACAGAAACCCTCCAGGAAAACTTAATGCAATGGCACCAGCTGAGTTGATTGAGAGCAGCATCTGTAACCAGGGATATAGTGGAAACACAGGATGGCTTCCATTGTGTCACTGTCCTTATACTGCCAGCGAAGTGAGTTTGAGGTAAATATACCAGAAGTAAGAGTGTCACAGTGTTTCCAGGTAATCATTGTTTTTAATTGCAGTCCAGCTTCTGGTTATGGTTCATGAGCTTCAGTAAGGCTAAGAAAACTATTGCCAATCGGTACATGTGATTTGGACACAGATGTTACATCTCTTTTTGAGCAGAGCAGTGTCTACAGAATTTCTTTTATTACTCTTGTCCTGCTCAGTAATGCTTTCAGGGATATCTGCCTTTTATGTCATGTCAAGTATTTTCCTATTCACATTTTCCAGAATTATGTTGGTCTTGACCCATAAAGCTCTCCCACCCCAATTCTACTCATGGCTTAATGAACTCTAATTCCTTGCTAAACTATGACATCTTGATGTTTACAGGCTTCCAGAGGCCTTTTGTAACACCAAACTCCCCTTATGAACAAGGTTAGCATATCTTAATATGATTATAATATTACTATAAACAATAATATTGGTATTATTTTTTACAGTCTTTTTATGTTTGCAGAGTCACCATTTTAGTGCAGTAAGAATAAATTCACCAGACAGAAGTGGTTCCCTCCCTCCTGTCTGGCCCACTTTATGGCCACCACTGTATTTCCCAGATAATCAGCCTTTACCCTTGGTGGCTGCTCCAACAGTGCCCTGTCAGAGGGACAGCCAACATTCCTCCACAGACAAGCTGGGTTTAGGTCATCCTCTCATGTTCCTAACCTCAGTTCCTGACTCAGGTACCTTAGCAACAAAAGCCTTGCAAAAAAACTATCTCTTATACAGACCAATGTTTCATTTGCATAAAAGAAACCCCCTCCCAAGTCTCTTTTTTGAGAAGGATGGGATTATACACGCTTCATAATTTCAAGCACTGCTGGCACTCAGCATGTTGTGTTCTTTACAGCCAAACCCGCTTTTCTCTGTCCCCTACACGAGAAGCAGAATTTTTTTAAATCCTTATCTTTAAAAATGACTCATTCTGCTCCTTCTTTTCTTGTGCTACCAGATAATCCCCAAGATCAGCTTCCTCATTATCACACTTTACAAATTCACTTCTAAATTTTATTGCAGATTTATTTGCAGCCATAGTCTGATTCAACTGGGCTTGCCAAGTGGGAGGAAGTGAGTCAACTATTGAGTGTACGTTGGAACTTAGGAAGTATTTTCTGTCAGCGGGAAAGAAGAATGTCTGGCATAATACAGTTAATCATTTTCTCAGTCTATTATACTTTTTAAAGACTAAAGAGAAGACAAGCTTTTTATACCAGTACAATATTTTGTGGAATGATAATTTCAATAAAAGCTCAAAACACTCCTTTCAGTTCAGAGCAATGTCGTATTAACAAACAAGAAAACAAACCCAGTCTTTACCTTTTTAGGATCTGACACGTTGTTAATATAAATAGTGTAGACCCCACTTTTGTTAACACCAGATTGGTATACATCTGCACAGTCTCTGAATGGCTTTTCTTCTTCCTTTTTTGCATTCTTTAGTAAAACTGCAAAACAAAAGACATGATAATAGAAGTTACAACAACAGTCTTAAGCATTTCTGTATCTAGGAAGTCCACTTTTGCACACTACATCACTTTTAAAAATGCACAGTAATAATTGTACTGTGTTTCTTACACAGTTCACGCATTTGGCAAATTCTAGTAAAGAACTAGTACAAAGCTTTTGGACAGATGGCAGAAGTCGGCACCAGAGGAAGTCATTATACAAATAGCTAAACAGAGCATCCTGTCTGCTGAGAGGCAACACAGCATATTCTTTCTGAGTGCAAAGCTCTGTGCCCCTTCAGGTGTTGTCTCTGACTAAAGATGTACTCTCAAGGTTGCCAAAGAATGCCCCAGAGATGGCAAATAAAGGTGGAAAAACGTGTCCAGTGTTGTGATCTGACACAGATGCTCACCTAAGACAGCAATGCTGGAAGGAGAGAGTTTGTGCTGTGCATGAAGTAATGACTTTTGAGCAGCATAGGAGCTTGGGGCAAGGCAGATGCTTGCTTAAATTTATTTTTTTATAGAATAATTTAATTATTTTCCTATCTACATTCATAATGGTTGCTAAATAGAATCAATGAAAAAACAGTGCTACTGAGGTCAGGTGTCTAGAGGCAAGATTTATAGAACTCATTTTGGCTCAGCACAGGGAAACAGTTAATAACACCAGTGCAGATCTTGATCCTGTATATTACAGACAAACCATATATATATATATATGAGTCTGGGCTGAGAAATCAGGAGTGCAAAATGTTGAGAATCCCAGTCTTGAACAACCAGGAAATTCCCTGTAGAAGGAGTAACATCTGAGAGTGTTCTTCACTTTCACAAACAAAAGTAGCATGACCCCACACAATAGTGAAGGATATTATTTTATTTCAGCAACACATATTTTAAGCACATCAGTATTCCCATGGAAATCCATCTGCCTACTCAGATTCTTAAAGTTAAACATGTCCTTAAGTGATGTGCAGGGTTCGGGCCAGCACTTCATTAATCCCTACCATAAGGATACAATCTTTAAGTCTTCCAGACACACTCATCCTCTGGTGAAAGATACTTCTTTTTCATTTTTGGCTTGAAAGTGTGTGAGTTATAGATACAAAAGGGACTACATCTCATTCACTCTGAGTGAAATGGCCTCTGGGCAAAGCTGATGCTGCTGTACAACAGGGCAATGGCCTGGCACACACAGTATGTGGGACTACACAGGCCATAGGTGGTGAGAATAATGCCAAGGGCATGCAGTTGGAAGTACTATCTTCCCTTTGAACACCTCAAAGCAGTATTTTAGGATGGCAAATTCCTGTCAGAGCACTTGGTATCGATACCATTTTACAGATGGGGAAATTGACATAAAAAAAGGTTTAACATTTTACTCAGTCATTCCTTGAAAAGATGAAAATAGAAAATAGTGAAAAATCCAATCCTGATTGTAAGACTACACTGCTCTCTAGATAGGCATTTTGCACAAAAATTATATTATTCTTTCCCTTTTATGTGTGTTCATATTATTATTTTTAAATTTTATTTTAAGAAACAAAAATCCCTTCTCCCTTTCCATGTATTTGCCTCATGTTTGTTATTTTTATTCAGCACTATCAACAAAAATCAAACCTAATTTATATATTTGCATATGAAATTTGATTAGGAAATCAATAGCTTTGAAACTTAGACATATTTGTAAAAGGTAGTGTTGGCAATGCTGTATATTGCACTCTTCCCTGTGAGATGGCAGAGAGTGAGGTCCTTAGCAAGGTGTACATCAATTGTGCACTCTCTCAAAAGTGACATTTTTTAGATAAGACATAGAACTGAGGCCCTCGTGATTTGTGTTAATTAAAGACCTCATGGTACTTTTTGTAAGCAGATGGTGTCAGTATCTGTGGCCAAAGTCCAACCTGAATAACTACTTGGGGCTGGAGCCAAAGCCTAGAGGAGTTACAACAAAGCCTCTCATTGATTTCAGAGGGCCTTAGAATAGATCCATTCTTTCTGGCCTGGATTTCTCTAATGCTGTTTTTTCAACTGGAGACATCAGTCTCTCCTGTCTCAAAATTATATTTAGTGGTGCAGAGGCACTGCTCATTTCCTTCAGTCTTAAAACACTTATACTTTATTAGCTGTACGCAGCAAGATTATCTTACCTCTTATGTGAGTGTTATACACACATTGAAAACCACTTGGAAATAACCATTAAGATTCAATAAAGGAAATTTGAATTTGGGTCCTTTCTAGCTGAAACTTAGACAAAAGAAAGCATGAGTATGTTTTAAAGTTTATATCATTAAGATTTTAAACAAGGTAAGATTTTAATATCAGAGCTCATAGCTTTGGTAACTTTCTAAAGAGATGGATCTCTAGGAATTGTCCTTAGAAATAAATTATCATGCTTAAGACTAAAAGAAACACAGTAAAAAGGATGTTTGTGTGAGAGATGAAGTTGGAAAAGACAGATAAATGTCATAGATATGGCCATCATTCCTCTTAGACAGCTGCAGTAGCGGAGATCACACAGAGAGTAAACGTATAATTTCCTAAAAACTAAGCAATCCAATACCTGTTTGGGGTTTTATTCCACTGTAGCCAGGAGAAGATGGCTTTCCTTGAGTGCCTCTCACTCCTTTCTCAGGAGCTGGTGCTCCCACTGGAAGAAAAGCCCAGCTCCTTCACAAGGACCTATACTATTACAGATTCCAGCGCAGTATATTAAGCATGACTAGCCAAAGTTTAGGTTTTCTTAATATATCACACTGTAATTTGCAAAACCAGCCCAAACTTGACAGAAAATTAATACTCAGGAATGTTACTGGTAATGTGCTTTTAGCATAAAATATGTTTTCTCTAAGGTTTGCTGTTGTTTTCCTAACTTAATATTCCATAAAGTTTCCAAACTACTTCTATGTACTCTAACTCCTGACTATTTTTTTCTACAACATTACATAGACCTTGAATCCTTTATAGTAAAGTCCCTGAATGATGTATTGGCTCACATATGGTAGATGTGTAAGTACATTTTTTTAAAAAGTAAGAAAGTTCAAGTAAGTTAGTTCTAAAACAAAATATGTAACCAATAAATTCCTTATTCAGCTTCAAGATATTGACTTTACACAAACTTCTAATGTTTGTTTAGCTGTTTTCATATACAATGCTTATGGTAGAGTTTTATGTATCTGAAGAAAAAGATAAGTCTATGTCAAGAAAAATAATATTATCATTTTTTAAACCGGAATGCTTAGCCAAGATTTGGAACCTGGGAGGGTTTTCTGATTGCCTTCTCTGGATGAATAAATTGGTCATGCTCCTTTAAAGCAATGGTGCCTGTGTGGAAAGCCCTGTTTTTCTGAACAGAAGGAGAACCAACAATAATTTTTTCACTGCACTTCCAAAAGTCTTCTGGGTAATTTTTAGCCCAATAACTTTCTCCTTGGGCTATGTTATCTGTTTTCCCCTACTTGATGGCAATTATTTCTTTCAGTTATCAGTCCTTCAGTTGTTCCTTTTCCTCAGTGCCCTGGATGATGAGTGGAGTCCAGACAGGACAGGAAGTGTCATCCATAACTGCCAAGGCCCTGTGGATGATGAACAGGAACCCAGATCAATGAGGTCTCTGCTAACTCATGGGCTGTGCAGCACTGTCAGAACCCAGAAAATTCCTCTGACTGCCCTGGAGGACTTGAGACCCCAGCGGGGGGCACAGAGACCTTGACATGGAGTCAAAGACACCTGTGCCTTCGATTTTAACCCATGGAAACAATTACCAGCTTTGTGCGAGGAGTTACAAGCCACAAGGGTTTGAATAGAATGATAGTGAATTTATCACAGGGTGAAAAAGTAGAATTTTGGGGTTTTTAGAATGGGGGTTCAGGAGGCAAGATGGAGGAATCTGGGCCTATCCTGTCTTTCTCCTTCTTCTTCTTGTCCTACATCTTCTGCTGTGATGGTGGCACTTTTAGATTGGTTTAGGGTAGAGACTGACTGTCTAACATAAGTGATAGGCATTGGAAAATTATTGTCAATAAAGTACAAGTAGTTTTTAGTATAAAAAAATAACACCGTCCTGAGAGCAGTCAGTGTACCTCAACCTGACCTGCTGGACAGACCTCCACAGGTCCAAAAAGGTATGTATTAGATAAGATAAAATAAACAACCTTGAAAACCAAGGTTGAATGGTTTGAATCTCGACTTCTTCCTCAAGAGTGGGGCTGGGAAAAAGGACTTTTTAATACCTCGGGAGCCATTACGGCAACAACAACTTAGAACCCGACACAGCACCGGTGCTGAGCAGTGTTCTGCTGCACCTGCTCCCAGGATATTAACCCTCAGCAGAAAGCTGGGGTCAGCACCTGAGGCTGCAGCCCCTCCAGTTTTGTTAGAATGGCTTACCTGTGCTTGCAAGTGAGAGAGCTCAGATATATAAGGCTTTTTTTTCCATAGTCAGGGAAATTTAACTGATTGATAGCTATGTGTGCCCAGGTTAGAGTAAGACTATTTTTCTGCTATCAGTTGTAAAATTAAATCAATAGTTAATTAGTTTATTTCCTAACAGCTATCACAAGTGGAGAATGATTTCTTTTTTTTCCCAGGTTTAAAGAAATACCAACTGACTACTAAGAAAAAGTACCTTCTGAAATATTTACTAATCTAGTATTCTCCTCTAGGAATATGAAATTGAAAGCATACAATATCTGTTTTTTCTAGCTGTATGTAAATTATCTAATTTCATGTCAACTAGGAAAAAAATTAAAATAATCTACTTGATTTTTTTAACTGATATTTCTGCTTGGTTTTGAAAAAATTAAGTTGTCTCATTACTTTTCAGGTCTCCATCAGATATCATAGCCTGTGAATAGCATAGCCTGTCTATAAGCAGGTCTCCATCAGATAGCATAGTCTGTGAATAGGATAGCCTGTCTATAAGCAATAAAGAATATTAAAATGCAATTCATTATGTTGATTGAATCAATAAATCACAATCATAATTCCTAAATTATTTGAGATCTGAGCTGCTATTGTGAAATCAGTTGAGACTGAGTTAATCACTAGACTCTTATGTCCTTTAGTGATACTGACAACAAATGAAAAACAGCTGTTTGTTTTTCTGTATGATGGTGACTTATTTGGACAGACATGCAGAGATTTCTTTAGTGTCTGAATGAATTATTATATTTTCATTTTTTCAATGTTCTATTTACATAAATATAATTTTCTTATAGAGTAGAAGTAACAAAACGGCACTTAAAATCATTCATGCTTTTGAAATCAGATAGGAAAAGTCTTTCTTCATATCTTATTGTCATATATAATTGACCTAAATTTTAGCTGCACTATCAAAACCATCTGAGGTAAAAATTATAGCCCATGTTGAACAGCTCCTAAAAAATCAAAAAGGAGAAGGTTGTAAATTGGTGGTTTTTACCTAAAGCTGCTACATTCCAGGACAGGGTCATACAAGGACTGCCAAATGATGGTTTCTGTCTAGATCCTGACTGCAAATAAATTTTGCCTTGATCTTGTCATTGCTCCAGACATATTGTGGGGAATCCTGCATTTCTGTAGGTGACCCTCTGTCTCTGACCTCTTTCCCAGCCATTTGGGTGCAGCTGCTGTGGACCAACAAAATTCCAGTTACAATGGCAAATAATGCCTGGCTTGTAAAGAATCAAACCCGGAACAGTTTGTTAATGTTATGCAAAGGATGTTACTCAAACTGTTACCCAGTGAGGAGGCCTGGAACAGTGCCCACACATGGATATATGTTCCCTGACCCAGCAACAGCAACCACAAACAAATCTGACAGAATAAGGTGAAGATTTTTTTTTTATTTTCAGGAGGAAAAATATCCAAAGACTTACAGTTTTTCTGACTTATAGCCAGAGGACAGTGCTGTTTCAGTGTTCCTTGTCTTGCATATACCAAGCTCCACTTGAGAACAAATATTAAACTGCAATCTAATGGCTGACTGTGATACCCAATGTTGCCTGCAATAAGGCAACCCTGTGACAACACCATTGTGTTGCAAATGTTACACAAACCAGAAAAAAAAGCACAAACCTGAAGGATGATTTCAGTTCAGGTATGCTCTCCAGATAAATACAGTGATGCCTATGAACTGAAATGATAGCTATGCAAGAGCACACTTGGATCCCTCTTAAAATGGACTTAAAAGCATATGTTCATTCAAGTTCATATTACACACTATCCATTTTTCTTCCACAAAACATGTTTCTGGATTGTTAAAGCTACCACTGTCACTCAGTATAAGCAATGAAAAAATAATTAGAAAATTAAAAGCCATTGAGATGTACCTAATAAAAAAGTATTGCAGTTATTTATTCTTGATAAAATATCAGGAACTTTTTATGCATCTAGTTAGTCAAATAAAAGTTTTAAATGTGAATTTATACTTAGTTACTACCCAATTCTAGTTGTTATAAAGACAAACTATCACTACCTGATTCAAAACTTTCTCCAATGTCAATTTTATTTCCTACTTTATTAATTCTATGTTTTATTTTCATCTCCATAAAGTCTGAATATCTTAAAAAACCAAAATAAAATGGGGGGATATTAGTATGAAAGCTGCTTCTGTATGTCTTGGAGTCCAGCAGTCTTCTCAGATACATTGTGCATGCTTGTGTACTCATGTTTGTTAAGTAGGGAGGTGAAAGAAAATTTAGGACTGGAGTTTGGACAGGCACTTTCAACACAATATGCATTCACCAAAATGCTTTTAAAGCTAATATTTCTTTGCAACATTGCTCTGAATCTAACAAAAAGAGCAGGCCATTGGCAACTTGGGAAGTTCATTTTGACATACCGTAATAAAATATTTTTGTTCCGGGAACTATTGTTCCATAATCGTGTTTATAGATTATAAATTTGCAGATTCTAGTGTATAAAAATGTTTTATCAAGGCCCCCATTATTCCCAAATGAAGTTATAAGGCTAGATACCCCAGGTTACTTTGCTGCTCCAGCCTCTCCAGTGTCCCATCTCCAGCATCAGGGCCCTGGAAGTCATGGGGCTTCCTCACTACTTTCAACAATCATCTTCAGATTTTTTCTTCTTATATGCTCATAATTACTTATTTTCTTTTTATTTTCTTTTCCTTTAGGACTTTTCTTCTCAGGAGGGCCCTAGGATTTTGCAAGAGCTTGGCTAAAACCTGGCCTGAAAAAAGTTTTCAATATGAACAGATGTTCAAAGGATTGAGGAGCAATATAAGCACAAGAAAGCATATCCAGGAATTTACAGTATAAGTTCTTCCTCCACCAGATGGAATATCTGCATCTTTAATAGGTTTTGAAAGAGGTCTCTTCCATTAATTTCTCCAGTTAACATTTTTGAAGCCACGTTATTTTTCATCATTCAGCGTCCCATACCAAGGAACTCCATACACATATCATGGGAAGGACAATTTCCCTTTGTTAGCTTTTAACAAGAGTGTTCCAGCTGGTGAAACTGCATTCTTAGCTGAAAGTGTCAGTAAGTCTGCACCCATGCTCTAGAAGCCACCTACAATTTCTACTGCAATCTCCTTCTATTATCTTTTGCACCTCCCGAAGTATCTCTCATACATTTAGTTAATGGTATTTCACATACTCAGTCATCTGTCTTTGTAGATTTTTTTGTGTGCAATGCGGGTTCCAATATTTTATTCAGTATTTGAACATACCATGGATTATGTGGTACAATTTTTTTTCCTGATTTCCTGTCTATTCCTCTATAACAATTTAAAAATTAATATTTTCAATTAGACTATTAACTGATGAGTAACGAACACCTCCTGCATCTTTCATTTAAGATGCAGGAGTTGTTTGTTACCTTCAGTTGGGAGCTTACCTTCAATTGGGAGCTTACCTTCAATTCATATGGGTGTTTTAGAAGGTAAAAGAAAATAAAACTCTACAATTTCTTTCTTAGGCACATTCATTAGCTGAATGGTGACAATAGAAAATGCTGGCCTTCATTAAAATGTTCAGACTCTGTGACAATATAAGCATGTGTATAATTTTGGATGTCTAAGGGAGCATGCACATTTTGGATGTCTAAGGGAGCACTTAGTCCTAACCCCAAATGTGGTGCAGTCACAGAATGTCACTTACAGGAGCAGTGCTGGTCTGGCTATATCTGTTGGCTGGTTCCATAGCCACAGAACAAATGGGAGACAGGAGATCTTGCAGAAAGCATTTGGGTTTGTTATAGGGGCAAAAGGGGGAGGCAAGGTTAGGGATTTTGTTTGGTTGCTCGGTTGTTTGGTTGTTCTGTTTGTTGGTTATACTAGTTGTTTATTCTGCTGTAGCAGCTCAATGATCTTGATTTACCCCGTGACCCTACAGTCACTGGACTTGATGGAGAAGTGGAAGGATTTTGTTTCCAAGGAAAAATGGCAAAAGCAAAAATAGTCCCTTTGCTCTCAAACTCTAGACCTTAATGGCCACATGCATCGTTCTCACTGCATGTGGGAGGCCCAAAGTGGTGTGTGAACCTTTCTTAAGTACAATCCAGAGTAACTACCAATCCATGCTGAAATGCAATTAGCAGGGCTACAATGATTCTAACAGCCTAGGCATTAGTCCAGTACCAGATTTGTTAGGAGCACTAAGGTTCATTACATAGAAGATTTTGAGATCAATACTTTTAATATGGGGAGGAAAGGGAAAAGGTGTACTCAATTAGATGTCTCAGGTTAACATTTATAGACATGTTTTAGCAGCTAATAGAACATTACTTTGCCCTCCCACACAGCCTCTAAGAGTCTGCAGTAAGAAAGGCAAACAATTGCATAGCAAGAGCACTCAAGCTATCCAACTACTTATTAAATAAATCATTTAAAGCAGAATTTCCCTCCTGTAGGGCTGCAGGAATTAACTCGGTCTTGGAAAATGACATTAACGTAGAGAGCTTTCACCCTCTCCAGGGCATAATTATTTAATACATAATAAATTATATACAGTTATCAAGTTTGTTTCCCAATAAATCCAGCCTTAGTGACTGGCAAGAACAATAATACTTCAAATCACTATGCATTTGAAAGAAATCACTTAAGAATAACATAAAATGGTCCTCATTAGTGAGCTGCAATAGAATGCCTTAAGGCCCACTTACAAAGAGATAAAGACACTTAATTATCCAGCTGCAATATAGTTCCTTAAGAGTTTCTGCTTGAGACAGCAATTTTGTGAGTAACTAGCTCTTCACTGAGAGGAGAACTAAAGTCTTTCATTAACTGTACAAGGAGATTAAGTTGCTGGCATTGTTTAATACTTCTAGTGCCCATGTTTCTTTAATTGATTTATATTTTTCCACACAGATACCCTAATGTGCATTTGATGTTTCCATCTGAGAAATGGTATGCATACAAAGAAATTTTTTACTAACAAGCCATTTGGGTGACACTGACAGTGCTGTTAGTTGGTTTATATATTCTGATATTCTCTGTAATATCTTTGGTGTGACTGAATAATGCCAGTTTCACAAAACTGAGTGAAGAGGCACTGACCTATACTGTAGGAATGAGGGTGGGTAATTGATTTTAATATAAAAAATCAAATAATTTATATACACTTCCAGTTTAAAGTTTTCAGTACAAATAAATATTGATCTGCCGTGATCATCAGCAAGTTAATAGGGATAAAATATCAAAATCCAAAATTCTGTTTTGAAGAATTTACTTATTTCAGAACTGAATCTCTATTAAATTACAGTATGAAAATATTTTTATTTTCAAAACATGATTATATGGATTTTTTTTTTATTTTTTTATTTTTAGAAAAAAACAACACAGGTAGTGATCGTATAAATAAATAAACAAGACTAACATCAACACTAAATATAAACTCTAACATTACTACTACCTTTTAACAGATAATATAGTGAAAAAGGGTACTTGTAGTTGTAAGTCACCTCATCATGGAAAAACTCACTTGGACAGAACTTACTTTATTGATCTAAAAGAAGTCCAGACCCAAACTCTGAAAATGTTAAGTGAGTCAGATAAGAATGACCCCAAAAACTGTCCAACAGAACTTTCTGAGCATCTCTGAAAATTGCGTATCTACAAAGAGAGTATTCAACAAAAGCAGGAATTGCATAGCACCTGAACAGAAGAAACAAAAAACACAAAAGCTGGTGCTGATGTGTGTGTTCAACTGAACATCTCCATGACAGCACAAAGTCAGAGCAGCCTCTGACTGCAGCCCTGCAGCACTTTCTGGATCATTTGCTCAAGAGGATCCAGCCACAGTGAGAGTAAGGGGACCCCTCTTCCCTGACACTGAGGGCAAAAGAAAGATTCAGTTTTTCTCCAGCTTTCAAAATATAAATAGGAGCAGATCACATATTGGAATGCATCTTTGTAATAGTGAGCTTTGTGAAACGCCAGCAAGCATTTTCTGATAGTGATCTTCTGATCTCTTTTTAAATGAAAAGTATTTCTGTTTTGCTTTAGAATATCTTAATAAAAATGAAAGCCTCATGCTCATAAAATCTCTAAAGATGGAGGAAGTAGAGACAAACTGAGAAAATTGATTTTTCCCATAATCTTGAACCTTA
This sequence comes from Molothrus aeneus, assembly GCF_037042795.1. Classification (NCBI taxonomy): domain Eukaryota; kingdom Metazoa; phylum Chordata; class Aves; order Passeriformes; family Icteridae; genus Molothrus; species Molothrus aeneus. Next base: position 126,840,166 of record NC_089646.1, on the reverse strand, counting down.
GCTGAAGTTATCTGCTTTGACATCTTTGGGAAAGTTAAAAAGTGTGTGGAACAGCAGATGATTTCAGAACATTAAACTGCATTTTGTTTAAAGCTTTGGTGTAGACATTCTAACTTTTACAAGTCTGAGGTTTTTAATTAATTCTTAACAAATAAATATTTTTAAAATTAATTAGTATATCAAAAGCATCATGCTTTGTTCTTACACCACATGATATTGGAACACATTGATAACTAAAATACAATTTCTGGTTTAAAAAAAATCTGTCATTTCATGCATGAATACATTTCTTAAATGATGTTTCAAGCACAATACTGATCCACCTCAAACCTACAGCTTTCAGATGAAGCTGATCAGAATCTTCTGTGCACCTGGAACAAAAGATTCTTCTATGTTTTGAAAGAAAAATAATGAAGTAATTTATGGGACACACTCTAAGTTTCTGCCTCACCAGTTATGTCTCATCACGTTGGAAAAAACCTTAATAATGTCAAGGATGAAGTACCAAGAGGAGGCATGGGCTTAAGGAATGAAATGTTTATAGAGAAATGGTACAGAAAAAACTAGCTGTTGCCTCAAAATATGTCTCAAATGAGTACCAATATTATTCTTTCTATGAACAGAAGTAAAATGATCAAGATCAAGACCTGTATCATAAAACCTTGCTCTTCTACATGGCTAAAATCTAGTGGATTTAAATATTCTCATTATTGTATTCCAATTTATGGCTGATATAGAAAATTTGTATTATCGAACATGGTCAAAATACTAATATTTAAAACTACTGTTCTCTTTTTCTGTCCTGCATTCCCACGAGGATTTTTTATTTGGTTTGGTTTTGGCTTTTTGTGGTTCTGGTTGGTTTTTGGTTTTTGGTTTTGGTTTGGGTTATTTTTTTTAAATTTTGGGTTGTTTTTTTTAATACTAGCCTTTATTATAAAAGATGTCTTTGAAGTCTGCTTAATGAAGAAGGCCAACATCACTGCTGAGGCAATTCTGCTTCTGTCAATGGAGTTTCCCCTGAGCCTGTAACCTTCAGGTCATTTCTTTGAAGTTCTCAGTCTATTCTCACTCTTTTCTCTTCAGAGTAAATTTTTACATCACATCAGCTTGGGAATAAGAAGTGGAATAGATTGACTACTGTTTAATTTTTTTTTAATAAATTAATTGCTATGCCTTTAAAAAGCATGAATTCCCTTCAAATGAACTTTTGGACGTATTTTTTTTCCCCTATCCATAAACCAGGAGATCTGTACCTTTTCTGAAGTGCCAGACCCAGTAACCATGGTATTTATTTTATGAAGTCAATAGGTACTTCTGGGGAGGTAAATTCTTAGCTTATACTTGTATGATTTTGAGAATTAAGCTTGGCATCTTCAAGAGGAAGACAATTCTTCATTTCTCTTTTACTAAGAGGCCACAAAACCAGATATTCATGACAAAATTTCCTCTTCTGTTCCATTAGTTTTCTGAGGTAAGTAAGTTTAGGCCAAACATTTTAACAAGGTATATTATTATGCAGTCTGGAAAACAGCCAAAGAAAAAAAACAATAGGACAACAAAAATAAATGTATGGTGAAATATGCTTTCCCACTGAATTTTACATTCCTTTATCCTGTGGGTAGGACTACCTAGGCAGTTACCACAAGTTATGCAAATTATTTTTGAGACAATATAAATTCAATAAATTTTCTTATACTGGAATCAAAGACAACTCATTTTTGATTGGGCACCTTTTGTGACATTGGCTTGAACCATAATTTCCCAGTGGACCAGTATCCTTTCTAAAGCAATTGGTTTGAACTTGCATACACATCTTTGATTGCATTAGCTATTGCTTAACATAATTTGTAGTATATACCTTGTTTTGGGGTTAAGGAGTTTTTTGAGTAATATTCATGTGACTGTCTACTTTAGCACTACATAACTTCTCCATAAATAATTTTTCTCATGTGGCAACTTAGAAAGTACTTCACAATACTATTTACATGTTACAGATGTGTTTGACAGTGATAGTAATGTGCTTTATAAATAACACTCTAAGAAAAATAATACTCTAAGTAGTATGAGAAAAGACCAGTTTAAAGAAAACAATAAGCACAAAACCTTTTATGACCTTTTCTAAGAATAATTTGATTCCTATCCATCTATAAATTAATTTCTATTTGTTATTTTCTACAGGTGAAGCACTTTTGCAGTCTCAGAAATAATCATGCAATATCTCTGTGATTACTCAGGCCTTCACTGCTATGTTTTTATCACCTCATCTTTTGTTGGGGAAAAGAAAAAGTTTCATGCATTTATCTACAGTTTAATTTTGAGATTACTTCATCTTTAAATAATTATTTTAATATTCACCATAGTGAAAAACCATTTCCTTTGAAGGCTAGTGTCTGAAGGTGCTTTTATTTTAGAAATTCTTCTGTAGAAATTTACTGGCAGATGTTGCCAAGGTTTTTGCCCCTGCCTAAAATATACCAATATACCCAGACAATGTGACAAGTTTGTTTAGCCACAGACACAGGCCAAAATAGAGACCTGTGAGTCCCCATGGTACCCTGCATTTATTTGACTCTCTGTAGGATCTGTGACCTGTTAGAGTGTCTATTTGAAGGATTACATGCAACTGAAACTCTAGAATCATTCACACTGGGAGAGAGGTGGGTGGTATTTTGGAAACTTAACTAACAACAATTCCAAGTTTTACAGGTGGCCCTCCTCTCAAAACTGGTCTGTACCAAAACTGACACTGAAAATGGGATCTGGATTTTCTTTTATATTTAAAAGAAAATTCATTTGTGTTGCTTTTACCTTTTCACTTGTTTTTTTGAGTTTTTTGTTTGGTTGATTTGGCCTGGTTGGTTTTGTTTATTTTTTTCTCTTTCTCATTTGCCTTTATATGCTTCAGAAACTCTCCTAATATATGCCTAGGCACAGTGGAAGCACCAAAGCAGATTTCTTAGGGTTGTTATCCAGTTCTAGAGACTTTGTTAGCTCCTTACACTGTTTTACTGAACAAAAACAGTTTCTGTTCAGCCCTGTATCTCTATACTACTCAGTTATATTATTCATAGGCTCCTAACAGGAGAATTTCAGATAGTGTCACAATTTATTTAAATTAATCTAAAAATAAGTCTTCTGATATGATTATGTCACTACCGGAGTAAATGTATCTCATGTTCTGTAATCAAAAAACAGTGATTATCACCAGATTTGTTTCAAATTTATTGGTTTAGCTATATTCCATTTTTCACTTTCGCAAATGGGAAAATCTTCAATACTATGACTTACAAGAAAAAGAAAATAATTTTCCTATCTGTGACTTATCTTGGGAGAGAATTTACACATGGATGGATGGATGGACGGATAGGTGGGTGGGTGGGTGGATGGATAGATTGATAGATAGATAGATAGATAGATAGATAGATAGATAGATAGATAGATAGATAGACAGAAAGACAATTTTTAAAATATCATGGCATAAATGTAAGATAAAATATAAATACTTACATTATTAATTTAAGAAAATCTGACAGAGATACTTAAATCTATTCTCAAAATACTACAGGATTTAGACATACTTTGCAATTCCTCTCAACTCTTTTGTTCATATAGCTCCTCACCTTTGACAGTCTGGTTTTCCAGACTTGATGCCTCACTTAGGTTGTGCTTTCTGTCAAAGATGAGTGTCCCTATTAGAGACCTAAAGTTCTTAATAGGACCCATCCTTTTCTACCTCTACAGCTTTCTAATAATAAAAAAATATTTATCAATATCTATGATATCTAGTAACCTTTACCTAAATTACATAAGTCCTCTCTTTTATCAATGGAAAATACTTCCCAGTGTTACTAGCTGTTCCTTTTCTCCCTATCATTAATTATTTTGGGCATTTCCATAACAGCATTCCACATATCTTCTTTCCCACCTAATAGATCTGTATGTTACAGCTCTCTCTCCTCATAATAAAATTGTTCCAGGACTCCAATTTTTTCATTGTCCTATTCTTTTCTGGACCATTTCCATTTCTGCTATATCCCTTATGAAATTAGAGGACTGAGATTTACCGAAGTATAAGACAGAAGATGTGTCACTGATTTATGTATCACTCTTTGTTATTCTCCATTTCCCAAGAAACACCAGTTCTCACAGAACATTTTTTGTTTTGATCATTAGTGCACATATCAAGATTTGTGTAAGACTACACAAACTTCATATTTGGGTGTAAATTTAGAGTAGATCCAGTGGTACTTCCCAATATGCATACATTTCATCTTCAACATATATTTTCATAGACTGAAGTTTGCATTAATTTTTGGCACAACCTTCAGTACGTTGTCTTCATTAGAGTGATCTTGTGGTCCAGGAAAATATTATTTTAACTTAAGCTATCTGGCTACTTCTTCAGCTGTGAATGTACCTACCAAAAACACTAGTCAGTTAGACTTAATCAGACAATAAGAAAGAAACATTTCTTCACTTGAGCATTTCTTGTTAAGTTATTCTCCTCAAAGAACAAAGGTATCATTCTGAACATGATAATACACAAAAGGCAATGGAGTACAAAATCAAGGGCTTAGTTAGGCTATTGAAGTTGTACTTAGGCATTTACTGTGCTAAGCATCATTTACTTCCACAGTTCCTCAGAACTTAAAAAGACTGTTGAAAATTCAGGTTTTCAGGCACCTGAATTTGTACCCAGGAGCCCAATTTTAAACACCCACTTCTGTATTCCTCATTCAAAGTTTTTATAAGAAGCAGCTGAGGAAACTAAGTTTTGGAAAAATGTTAGTTTGTTTGTTGTTTTTTTTTTTCTTTGAATCATATTCAAGACTGTTAGAAAATCTTTTTAAGCTTTAAAGAATTTGCTATGTATCTCTGTATGAGAATAATATATCTTTCATTTTGATATTGATTTTAAAATACTCCTGAGCTTTAATAGAACACTCTGGACACAGAGTTTGCCAGGTTTCTTTGCCAAAAGGCCATAAAACATAATAAAGGATTTGCATTGCATCACAATGTTTCTCTACTGATATGAGAACAGCCTTCTATGAAACATGTTATTTAATTCCAAATGCTAGGGAACTATATAACAGAATGAGCAGAAGGGAACATTTAGAATGAACACGAGAGGAGGAAAACATTTTTTTTTAAAGTAGTCTATCAACACTGGCCCAAGCATGCAACACTTCCAAAGTAAGAGATGTAATCCTCATGACTGGAGTAGCTTATGTTTAAGCCACACAAGTTGCATGGGAATATATAGCAGAGAGAAAACCCACATTGCCTTGAGCTGAATAGTTTGATTGATCTAGTATGTCCTCTGCTTCTTAGAGAGAGCACTGAATAATGATACAGGTGACAAGTAATGATGCAGGTGACAAGTTTTCAGTTGGGGCAGGCAATGGGTTAGTTGTTTGCTGGTTTCATTTTAGTATTTTGCTGGGTTTTTTTTGTTTTATGGCACTTAGAGCTCTAGAATGACAACAATCTATTATGCTGGGCTCTTCAAATTCTGATACCTCTCAGAGAACTCCTTGATCCATGCTTCCACAATTGCTAAAAGACTATACATATCTACAGTTTCTCACAGAGTTTATCCTGTACCTTTCTCAGAAGGATTTTTATGTTGTCATTTCTGTATGACTTTGCCTTATTTTTCATAGATAATAATATATTCTTCCAAGTGTACCATTTCCATTTTGCACAGTGGTTTCTACCCCTCCCTCAACCAGTTCTGGTGAAAGGAATTTCTTTCTTAAGATGTTCTGCAGTGTCCTTGGCATCTGAAAATTGAAATTCTATCTGAATTTCTGTATATGTTTCTGTAAGAAAACTGTTTACTAAGAAAGACATACTTGAGGAAAATTGTCCTACAGAGTCTTTACTGAGCCCTTCTTTCAACGTTATTTCTACCTTTTTTGTTTGGAGCACCCAGAAACAAACAAAACACAGCAAGACAGAAGAAAGAAAAATGATCCCTTATTATAAATAAAATCTAATTCAATAGAAGAGATTAATCTCCTGGATGCCTACCTGTAGCACCATAAGAGCCTACAACCAAAATAATTAATATTATAAACCATACACATGTAAAAAACTCTGAATTACTTTCCTTTGGTTAGTAGCCTGTTCTCTCCATTGACTGAAAAGGAACTCAAGAGTAGATGAGGTATTGTTAAATTAAAATCCATAGCTGGTTGGCTTACTTCCAGCAGAAGGAGACAGATACTCAGAGGAGCATATCAATACTGTTAGTACAAAGGCAATGTAATTATGGCCTATATCTGCTATGATCAAGATATAAAAACTCAATGATAATAAATTCAAAAAATCAAATATGGCTGTTGGGGCAAGGATCAGCCTCAGCATTGTCTGAACTTTATCTGATTTGTGGGTCCTCATCAGCTCTTTTCTCCTCAATTTTAATGTCTTTTTCTTTCTTGGAATAAGACAATGAAGTTTTGATTTTCCAAAAATTGAGGTCTTAATTCACAAGACGTTTCCTAGTACTTCTAATATACTTTATAATGTACTTTTTAATGCCATTTTCTTACCTCCTTCCTTGGAGCAGAGGGTGATCAGGGTGTGAACCGTATCCATCAATTCAAGCTGCTGTTTCTGCAGGACACTGTTATTGCTTGTCGCCTTGTTTAACTGCTTCTCTAGTTCCTGGATTATGTAGCTTTGTCGTGTGACTAAGCCTTGCAGGTTCTCTTTTTCCTCCTTCAAAGTGGCCAGCTCCTCTTTGTGCCTTTCTTCCATTTCTAGAATTCTGTGCTCAAGTAAACTAAAATGAAATAAAACAATTAGTAAATATTATTTCATGTCATCACAGTTAATAATACAGAAACCAGAACATTCTTTTCAGTGTATAATTCATTACCTAAATCAATAATTCTAAAATATGTCACATCTAGTAATTCAACCCACTGAGTCAACCATAACTGATCTCTAAGACTGAGATGTTTGCATGTTGTAGTGTGTAAAGGGCATGGAACTGCATATGTAGGTATTGCTCTGATTTACAAATATCCACAAGCATAGGGCCAGTAAAACACTTGAATGTAAAAGCTGAAGCAGAAGAACCTGAGGTAGGTAGAGGAGAGAGAAGAGCAGGATGTTGAAGAGGACATGGTTGGTAACACGAATAGATCAATATGATGAGACAAAAAATCAGGACAAACTGCAGAAGAATTTGTGAAGGGTCTTGTCAGTGAGAGGAAAGCATTATAAATTATGGAGGACCATCAAGGTGTGTGGAACCCACAATAAATGTACTTTTTGATGTGGTTTGTAAAGCTGGGATAAGAATTTCCCACCAGATGAGCAGTACCTGGTTTCACATTAAGAATAGTACTGATTTCCCAAAAGGTAAATCAACAACTTGCATTTTAATGTAGGATTCCCTTTTTCCTTGAGTCTACACTCATATCCCACGAACATTCCCCAGCCATATTTGGTTGTTCCACAAAAGGCTCCTCAGGCAGAAAACTGTTGGGCATCATGCTATGTGATCTGCTTACATCAATTTTGATAAAAAATTTTGAGCATGTGGAGAAACCCACTTTCTCTGGATTAATATTCTTTTTCTGGTGCCCTTTCCATCCTGTGCTGGAAGTGTTCAATTTACTGGGATCAAAGGCATATCAGATTACATCTAGAAAAATAGTGCTGTTGTAGACTTAAAGGACAGCTAACATCTGTCAACCACAAACGAGAAGCATTTCCAGGACAGTGCTTTGATGCTGTGGTGGGAATTTAACAGAAAGAATGTATTAGTATTAGATAAAGAAATTAATTCAATCTCACTGTTACTTTCTCTTTGGGGTTTCTGTTGTATCCACCAAAGGTTGTGTTTCTCATGCCCAGAAACTAAGTGGTGGTTAAAAACTTGCCAAAAAACTGCTTCCTGCTCAAGTCAGTCTTAGGTTTTATTTATTTGCACTGTCCCTCTACCTTTGTTTTTACTTCTGGATAATAGATCAGTGGCAAAATGCCTGCATAATTTTAGGTCATTTAACCTAACAAAGGAATATTATAAAATCCATATGGAGTTGCTTCTACTTTATATCATGGAGCCTTAATATGAGCTGTTAGAGATGATAACAATGAAAGATTAAATTCAGGCACCAAAATTTGCTGTGCAAGCTAGAATGAGATAAATTTTTTTTAAAGCAGCATTTTTTTTTCTGAAATATCATAAATGTGGAATTTACAAAGATCTGGAAGAAAACATACTTTGTAATATCAGCGTCTAGTTCTGTGAAAATCAGAAGCATCTGAGTAAAGGGAGCAAAAAAATAAAGATGTGAGGGAAAATACATTTTTGTAGGGTCCCAAACACAAAGGAAAATATATCTCATTTTAAAAGGCTCATTAATTAGAAACAAAATAAGATTTAGTGGACTGAAACAAGATGGTAGAAGGTTACACCCTGAAAAAAATATGGATTTTGAAGCCAAAGACTATAAATTATTTTAGCACCTTATCAGAGCTGTGGCTGATTTTTCATCACTCGAACACTAACATTAAACACCATGGTCTAGATTCACATGGATTTTTTGAGAATGTATATGTGGTAGCCTTTGAATTTTCTTATGCAGAAAATCAGATGTAGTTTAGTTTGGCAGAAGTGGTTGAAAATCTTCAGATAGATTTGGTTCTAGTCATAAAATATTGTCAAAGAAAAACACCTCCTTTTGAAATTTATCAGTTCTGTTCACAGAATAATTCTATTCACTGATAATTTTTCACAGAAATTATTGAAGTCCTGGTTGGGACTCTAGATTTTACCTTTTTTGATAGACTAATTACATCAATGCTCTTGGGATAGGAGAAAGGTCCAGTCTGTAATAGAATGGGTGCTAGGCCGGGCCACGTCCCAGTCTGACATCTTACAGTCCCCCAAAATATTGTGTATTTTCAATGCAAGACAATGTCATTCAGGAAGATAGAATATAGCTTTTTGGTTAAATAGTAAGTAAAGACAAAAAAGTTCCCTTTATCCTTATCCATGTCATACACTACAATGTATTTTCTTAATTCCACAGTATCCTATCTGCATGTCCACAACTAAATAATTTCCATATCTGAATTATTTCATGTCAAAGAAAGAGCCTTTGACAGCCAAAGTTTATGCATTGCATTATTTGTTTCCCACTGTGGCCTTCCTAAAACCATAGTAAATGAATCCAGGGGGATGACAATATTATTTGTGGCAGCACTGACCATGTCAAGCAAGAGAAGAGAAGCTGACAATGTTTAGAGCTCCACAGTTTGGCATCTACGGAGCCAGACAGGAAACAGATGTTTTGTGGCTTTAATAATAATACAAACTAATATTTCTGAGTGGTGTGTCAACATGTGGTGGAAAGATGGAAGTGTCATAGCACTTGCTTCCTTTGTTTTCTATGTAGATTAAAAGTATTGTAATTATAAATTGCAAAACTATGCTAATTTCAGGAATGCATATATAGTCATGCAATTGGCTTTCTATATCCATAAATCTATATCAGATAAAGTAAGTCCGGAGGATAGGACAACTCCCTGTATTTCTGGGAGAAGTCCAAAACATTCATTTTTGTTTTACTATGAAAAATAAGAAAACTTTGGTCAAATCTCCAAATGAACAAAAGCAAAGTCTTCACACAGATTGGGGATTTCTGAACTGGACTGTTCCAAAAGGAAGAAATCCTTCAATAGCGTGAGAAAAGCTGCTCTTATGGCTTTAGACAACAATATGGCCAGAATTGTTCATTTGTATTGTTATATTAATATTTATTATAGATAATTTAAATTTAAAAAAAAAATTGCTTGGAAGTTCAAAAAAATCTTGAAACTGATTGAAGGCAATTTAAAAGGTATTTAGAGTTTCTTTAACTGTGGCAAGACCACTCTGTTGCCTTATTTTGTAACATCAGACAAACTCTAACAGACAAACACCATTAAGAAATAATTTTGCTGAGTGCTTGGTAAAGATATTTTTTCAAATTTTTAAAGAAGCATTATCTAGGAGAACATTAATTTAACACACACACAAACACACACGCAGATCTCAAACCCAGACAAATTTAATATTTCTAAGGGTTAGCTATGTCTCGATGTCTAATGTAGTGGTTTTGGTGGGGCTAGGAATCTATTTTCAATGGAACAAATGATATCTTGGCTTTGTCAGCCTGTGGAATGACTTGGTGCAATGCCTCAGTGCAACAGTGGTATGTCCAGCTGATTCAGAAAAAAAAACTCTACTAATGCTGGAGAGGGTAGAATACCCATACAGAAGGCAAAGAATGACTTCCAGTGAAAGCTGTTGTCATTTTGAAAGGTGATGAAGTAGAACATGTAGGAAACACTCCGGTAGCTGTCCAAGGGAGAAGGAAAATATGGTTTAGACAATCTGCCTTATAAGGTAGTTTAATCACTAATCCATTCCAGACCACAGAAGTTTAAGAGATTTTTTTAATCTTTGCTTTCAGAATCCTCAGTTTAGAGGACTTGTGAGAACAGGATATAGACCAGACCTTGGAGATGGACATCTTTTGCATTAAAATAATCTTTTAAAAAATTATTATTTATTAAATATAGAGATAAAACATACCTTTGTTGAGGTATTCAATAATTAAAAACAAGTAATGTCACACTAGAAAAAAGGTTTTTTGGCCATATATAGGTAGGCTTATTTTATTATATATGTATGGGAAGACAGATGGGTAGAGGATTCCAATGCTTACTTTTGAGTGCAAGAACATTATTTTACCAAAGAAAGCCTGAAACAGCTTCTTTGTACTTCCTTTTAAGTGAGTGAAATTTTCCCTATGTTTTTAGGTGCTGACCATGCATACTACCTTGGGAGTCTGATACTGTCTGATCAGTTTAAGCAACTATGAAAATATGTGTCCCCCTATTTCTCAGGGCCAATAAAGTAACATGTCACTTAGCACCAGTAAGCCTACTTTTTATATCAATGACAAGATAATTCACATAAGTGAAGTGTAAAATTGGGATTTATCTTTTTAGTATATGCACAGCCTTCAAATCAAACTTGACAGACATTTTGTGTTTCCTCATCTTTCACACAGTCAAACACATTCAAGAACCATTCTTGAGTCCTTCCTTTTTATAGCATACAGTAATTCTTGTACTGAATGTGTTAATCCAGTATTATTTTCTGCAAATTCAAGCAAGATTTTATGTTTAAATTTCACTTCCACGATTTGTTGATGGAAGATCCGGAATTCCATTATATTTTTCCTCATTTGTTTCATTTTAGAAAATAGAAAGTTTTCTTACACTTGCTTATTGTAACAAATGGCACACTATAAATCAAATGCAGCTGGTACACTCTGGGGGAAAAAAAAAGGGGGTTCATAAGGCACTTAAGAAGGGAAATCTTTCAAGAATAAATCAAAATAGCATTTAGAAAGCTCTTGTGGGAAAAAAATGGCAATGGAAGAAACCACCGTTTACATTATAGTGGGTGGGAACCCACAAAACCAAATTATTTATGGCATGAGAACACTCAATAGACACATGATTCTAAGGCAAATGTGACTCTACTTATGCCATAGAATATCTTCCATTTCAGTGGAATATAAAAAAAAATAAAATTGGCCCCTCTTCTGAGCAGAGACAGGCAGTAAAGAGAAAGGCCAAGAATAGACATATTTCTAGTCTAAAGAACATGCACTGCTCCCTTGACGATATGCAGTGTTAATTTTATTTAAGAATAATTTGCAAGTTACTATAGTACATCAACGGTCAGTTACTGTTACTATGAGATTTTTGCATTCCTTTAATCCAAAATTCAGTTGATTGAACGTGATTAATATCTTAATTTTTATTTTATATAGAGGAAATTTTAGCACAGAGACACAATTTATTAGCTCAAAGTACACGATCTCTTTTGATTGTTTCTGCAGAGACAATAGCTCCTACACTAGATCCCACTGTGCTGTAAACCTATTGCAAAAGAAAGATTCTTTCCAAAATAGCTTACAGTCCACCTACATAATGTGGAAGAAAGGATTTGTCTCCATTTATTGGTGTGTAAGTGATATGGAGAGGGATTATGAGTACCTAACTGCAAATAGCTACTAAACACAGCCTGATGAGTAATCTGCAAATTTTGTTTAAATTTAAGCAAGCTAAAATTGTTGGCATGTCCAGAAGCCTAGTGTCTGCTGAGGTCACCAAGATTTGTCCCACATTCAACTTGACACACACATAATTGATTTCAAATTTAGAACCTGCAAGGCCAAGTCTACAGTTCTCTGTGAAGAGATGATGATGATACAAGAGTGGATGATCCATATTTTAGTGTAATTATAACACTGCCTTCTCCCTAATTTTATCAGTCCAAGGAGACTTTAAAAGGACTCACACAATGCATGCCAGGTCCTTGCTTTGCTACAAGATAAAATTCTGTGAGCTTTTTCATCTATGAATAAATACCTCTACCTCTGAGAAAAACAACAAAAAATGTGCTTTTAAAAAAATAGCCCTTCTTTTCTTCTGACTTTTCAAAATCCATTTTATCATAATGTCAGCCAAGTCAAAGGTCAGTTCAAGTAGGGCTTATTTGTTTACTGCCATGAAGGCTTTTTACTCTGATTCATTCCTAACTTAAATAAATACATCCCAAATATACAAGACACAGTCTCTTAAGCAGCCAACAAAATTGTGTTGCTAATCATATTGCAGCAGATAAGAGTACAAGTACTTATATACTTAACTAATGCTTGAATTAAGTCAATTATGAAATAAATTTGTAAAATATGTAGAATGAAAAGCCCCCTGCCAATCTGTCTGTGGATTACAGGGAGAGCACACACAAGCAGTTTAGGTGAATTACCTATTTTTGAGATTGCTAAAGACAAAGTTAATCCAACACTAATTTATTCACACTTCTATTTGGTTAAGGGACATCTCTGGAGTTCAAGAGTTTTTAGTGTAATTCAATTTCTTCAGAATAACATTTGCTGGAATTATTGGTTGCAAACAGTTTTTAGATTAAATGCATTAAACTGGTTTTCATAATCAGTAGCAATAATGATATATTATTTAACCAGCTTTGCAACTAGACACATTTTACAAGCACATTTCTTCGTATCATTATTTTCTATTTTTCATCACTACCTGTATTTTGCCTTCTTTACCCTGTAGCCTCTTGACCACTATGGTGCTAGTCTGCCTTATGCATAACCCTGGGCAAGGTTTTTCTGCCTCAGCTGCCAATTCCTGTTCAGCAGCATGGGGTCACACTGCTCTCTTTGGAAGAAACAGTCCTCAACAGCTTGTATCACATGCTTCAGTCTCTGCCTCATCTTAAAAGCTGTTTGCCTCATTTTAATATCAAATGTAGAGAGAGGAAATAAAACCTTAGTCCTAGTCAGACTTCACAGTGTTCATTCCAGAAGAGGGAGGCTGAGGAGTCAGAGCACTCCCTGCCCTCCCTGCTCACACCTGCCCACCACAGAGGCAGCCATGTATTGGGTGTTTCAAAGAGCAGTCAGGAAGGGGAGCAGCTTTTCCCACTGTCCTGGGTGCCAGTGCCCAGGTGCAGCTGCTGTGAGGAAGGGCCAGAGCTGCCCTTCCTGGGGCACAGCTGGTTCCAGTCAGCTGTACAGTGCGAGGAGTGAGGGAACAACGGAGAGAAGCAACGCTGCAGACACCACGGTTAGAGAAGGGCAAGGAAGGAGGCACTGGAGCAGACACAGCCCTGCAGCCTATGGGAGAGGCCATGGTGGAGCAGATATTTCCCATGGAGGACCCTATAGTGGAGCAGATATGTCCAGAAGGAAGCTAACACCTGTGCAGAGTCCATGTGGAGCATTTTTACCCTGAAGTACACAAGCCTGTGGGAAAGAACCATGCTGGAGAAGGGAAAAAACTTGAGGAAGAAGGCAAGGCAAAGTGTTGTGCTTTGTCTACTGTCTACAACCCCAATTCCTCATCCCTTTGTACTGCTCAGGGGGCATATAGAAGAATCAGTAGTGAAGCTGACCCTGGGAAGAAGGGGAGGTAGAGGTGAAAGGTCTTTTTGGGTTTGTTTCTGTTTCTCACCATCCTACACTGTTATTAATTGGTAGTAAATAAGGCTGTTTTGCCCATGACAGAAACTGATGAGTGATCTCCCTGTCTTTATCTCAACCATGAGTTTTTCATCATATTTCCTCCCTGTTCTGATGATGAGGGGGAGTGAGAGAGTGTCTGGGTGGGCGTCTGGCATCCCAGACAAGGTCAGCTCACCACGCATGCTCTCTGGCATACTGAATTGCTAAGCCCAGTGACTTCAGGTGCTGAATCTCTGTGTCACAGAAAGGGAACACTGGAGCTACTTCCCAACTCTAAATTTACTGCTTAAAAAGTTGTGTTGGTAAATAGTTTTTTCACCACACAGGACATAATATAGTGTAAGTTCACACCCCAGGTGTTTTAGTGAGTTCATAAATATTACCTATGCTGTCCACTTACCATATTTGCTGCTTTCATCAGTTGCTTAAAACAAAGTATACACAGACCACTTTGTAATGAACAGAGAAAGAGACCAATTACTCACTCTTACCTATTTTTCTCATGAATTTTCAGGATTTCGTGTGTCTGTTGTAGCAGCTGTTTTTCTAGCTTGTATGTTGACAGGGAATTTTCCAGCAGCTGAATTTCAAGTCTGGATGTTTGATTTAGCACCTTAAGGATAAATCAAAAACATTAATGTTTATGTTGTCCTAGATATTTTGTTTTAGCAGCATAATATAATAATTTAATTCTGATTTTATGATTTGTCAAAAATTGTTTCTAAGTCCTTTTTTAACCTTGGTTGCTCAGCTGGTGCAGATGAACTCAATCAAACTGCACTGATATGTACCAGCTGATATTCTGGCACTCTAAAATTGTAGGATAGTAGCAGATCAGCAGAAAGAGGCAAGGTGACTGCCAAACAAGCTTCATTTCAACAGAAAAAACAAGATATGTGCCTCAGACATGCATTCTTACAAAGCATGCTTAAACCAGAAAAGTGCAAGAGTACTCGGAATGAAGTCAAAGTGTTGCATCTGCTATTTTGTAAATAGAGCTCCTGCTTTAGCTTTCCCCTGCATTCTCTCTTTTGTGGTGCTGGCAGTTCAGTGCCTTATTTTTGTTTGAAATCGTTGACATTCACAGAGCAATCTGAATTGTCCATTTTTGTTGTCCTACAGAGCTTGAAAAATTGGGAAATGATTGATATACAACAACAATGAAGACCAAAAGCTGTGATTTATCCTGTTACTCATTATTTAGCCTGACACTTGTATCATCAACAATAGGGAGCTGAGTTTATTGAAAGTCAAATGCTGATCTAGTTTCCTGGGCAGTCCTATGTTTGTGGCACACACAGAGCTAAATATACTAACCAAATGAAATCAAAAGAAAGACACATAACAAGGGTCAATCATCAATGCTGTTCTTACCAAGAAACAAAGTGTGTTTCCTGGACCCCTGTGTTGAAATGTTTTGTGTGCCAATGCATTAGAAAGGAAAGAGTTTGGGAAATGTTCTCTGCAATTAACAGCTTTTTGAAAACCATGCTGGGAACATACCTGGGTTTCAACATCCGTGAGTTTTCTTGTCTGCTCTGCTGTCTGGCTGAGCAGGCTGGTCCCTATCTCGAGCATGGTAGCAGTGTGGTTCTGCACAGCATTCTGCTGCAGCTGCACCATCTCTGATTTCATGTTTTCCACAATGTAGTTCTCAAGCTGTAAAAGACAAAAGGTTGTAGCTGTAGTATTTTTACCTGTTTAGGCATTCTGGTGTTATAAAGGGTGCATAGCTGGCATTCTTGTCAAAAGCAGAAATTTTAATATTTTCAGGGGAGGATCTCAAGTCTTAGTTGACCATATGACTATTGGGGTGGGGATCTGACTATCTCCCCCTGTCAGATGGAGTCCTGAGATTTTTCCAAGTATCATGGTCTGTGTCAAGGTTGCAGTAAACATTTGTCATGGAGATAGCAGCTTCAAAATGAAACCCTAAAAGAGCAATGCACAACAGAGGAAAACATAAAACCCTATTTGTTCATCATAACTTACATGTGAGTCTTCCATGGAAGAGATCCTATCATATCCTACATCCTCTGGTTTATGTCTGTCATTCAGGGATATGATTTTTTATTTCCATTTAATCCCCCAAATGATTTTTTAGAAACTTAGCAACAAACACAGCTTTGAGATCAAAAATTTGTAAAGGAATGGTGACACTGTCATGCCAATAAAAGAAGGAAGTTGTTGGCCAAAAAGCATAGAAAGCTTTTTTGCTCTTTTGCTTTTTTGGTCTTGATATTTGGTTTTACATCGCAAATTCTTGAACAGAATCTGAACAAGAACCCTCTAAATAAATGAAGTATCCCAGAGAGGGGCGCTTTTTGTTGCAGTTTGTTTTAGTCTATGTAGACAGAATCTTTCCCTTTTAGCTGACAGTGTCCTTGCCCTGCCACAGCAGGCCATAAACCCAGGGCTAGTCTACAGTATGATGAGATTGTTTCTTACTTATATAAGTACCGGTCTGTCCTGATGTACTCCATAGAGCTTTAACATAAAGATAGGTGGCCCAGAACATAGTTTTCAATACCTTCCACTGACATAGCCAGTTGGAGTCCAGCTGGTTTAAACCCAGTGAAGATTTAGTCCTTAGTTAGTAGTTAGTCACTGTGACAGGTAAGTTGCGCAAATAAATAGCAAGAACCAGATGGAGTTGATTTAAATACTGCAAAAAGGAGTGGTAGTCAGTTATAGAGTGTCATTACTAAGAATGGCTGCTTTCATTTTTTTCTATATGTACACCTGTGCCTAGGGGCCATGACTGTTAGGTATTCTAATGAGTCACTTCAGTTGAGCTCACAATATATTTATTACAAGTTTGATCATTTATGTGCACCTACTAGTTTTATGAACATTATTACAGAAACAGGACACTGCCACAGTGTAAAATATTTTCTGAATAAGACAGTTGTCAATGTTTTATTTGTTTGTTTTTTTTATCCCAGTATGAAGAAACAATAACCATCATGGTCAAAACTAAAGTGAATGTCCTATGGATGTTTTGATTTTTTTCCCCCAAACTATCTCTTGATTGCAAATAGTCCTTGTGAATGAGCCCCATAAACTGGGTGATTGTCCTTTTCCATATTCAGGTCCAGAATATGGAGACTGATTCTGGAACATCTGAACAAGAAGTTCAATTCCTCTGATGAATTTCGCTTCCTAATGAAACACAGAGTTCTCCAACCATGGTACTGCTCATGACAGGTTACCAGCACACACATTTCCTCACATCCAATGTCTTTTGGTTGCAGATAGGAGCATAGCATGTCTGTATTTTAGCTGTACAGTGCTTGATTTGCTAGCCTGGAGCTTTCTGAAACTGCCATGCTGTACATGATGAATGTGGTGTATATGTGCAATGGATGCCGCTGAAAACGGCTGCAAAAATGGTAACAGCATTTGTTACACATCAGAAATCAGAAATTAGATGTTTTCACATATAAATAAGATAGAGAAATAAATATAAAAAGAAATGCATATTTTTAAGTAAATTTCTTTGCCTGTTACTTTAGTCACATTTCAGAGAGGATTGTGATTGTGATTGTGATTGTGATTGCATCTGTGTGGAGTTACAGCAGATTTGTCTAGCAAAAACACAACCACAGATTGAGGCGTATTGTATAACTCATACTTTTAATTATTCCAGTCTAACACTGTCCCATGGTATCCAGTCTTTGGCAATTGCCATCCGTTACTCACCCCTAAAATAGCCTCAAATTTAATCTGAGACTGACTCCTTATAACAACAAAGCTGACTTTCCTGTTTCAGAATTACTCATTAAATGCTTTTGTAAATATTTGTTGTTCAGAATACCGCCGCAATATTTTCTGTGAGCACATCTCTGGAGTATCAAGAGCTATTCACTCAGGCAAAGGGGGGTTGAACAAAAAATGAAATAATATAGGGATTTTGTTACATTAATTCCCCTTCCTTCCTCCCTTTTCCTACTTCTTTTAGTTTGATCTGTAGATTTATTGGCTGCAATACTGGCCCTGCTAAAATCAATGCCAAAATTCCCATTGGCTTCCATAGGCCAAGATTTCACCTATTATTTTTATTGCAGGAAGCCAGCAATTTACCAGGTTCATTATGACCAAGCATGGAATTTCATCTGAAGCCTTGCCTTCTCTGGAGACCTTGTATTAAGCACATGAACTGAGCATTCTTTGTGGTTAGTTAGGAGCAATAGCATCTATTTACTAGGTGATAAAAGGATCCTTGCAGGGTGGCCTCACCAAAGATTTGACACATGGAAACCTATTCACAGAAGCAAATTAAAGAACATTTAGGGGTTTAAGTAATTTTCTAGAATTCCTTCTTCCTATAATGAAGTTAAATTCAATTCCTCCAGACACTCTGAATTAAACAAGTACTTAAATTACTGTATCTACTTATTTCAGCCACTTATTTTTCCAAAAATGAAACAGAATTATATTCTGCATTTTTTTGCCCTCATCCCACCCCTCCAACTATATGGGTTTTCACAGTAAATTGATGTCCTTGTTATTAATTTGGCTGCATCTGCTTTCAGTAAGAGTCATCACATTGCAGAGGAGTTATGGGTATTGCTGAATTACCGGTGGGATGCATAAGAACGTTGTAACATTCTCAGAAATAAAACTGTCAGAAGATTCAGTGTTATTGGTTAATAAACATTCCAGAGGATTACATATTAAGAGTATCTAGCCTTTTCTGGACAATGTCTATTGAATAACCTTCATAGAAACCACCAAAACACTAATAGAACTATTAAAATGGAAACAGTAAATTAGGGTCTATGTAATGATAAGTGTTTGTGGCAGATGGCTTGTAAATAAAATAAGAGTTTTTTCTTTTACTTTGATCAAGTAATGCTGGTCCCAAGTAAGAGCTATATGTTAAGAATTGGTATGATTCCCAGAAGACATTTTCATACAGTGCCTTACAACAAGACTACAAATTGCAGTAATCATGGACTGTTCTCCTCCTACCATAGACTGCACATCATTTGGAAATACAGAAAGACAATGTCCAGTGTTATTCTGTAAGAGTGGTTGCGTGTTGCCTTGGTCTGCAAACATGAATAAGTACTAGTAATGCTACACTACAACCCAACCAATGAAAGTTCAATTATTCTTTCTTTATTTTTCTGTTTGAGGGAAGGTCATACCTCCCCACAGTGACAAACTGCCTCAAGGAGTGAGATAGAAAAATGACATTTTATGTGAATTGTGTTTTATAAGTACACAAACAGACTTAGTGGGAATAAGCTGGAAGAGGTAGAAATATATAGAATACTTTTGAATTTCTTTGAGATTTGAAGTAGAAAGAGGTTAGGAAAGACTTTATCACTGAGAAAAGTTATTTTATTCATGTATTGAAAAAGCCAATATTGCATTTATTTAAAAATATATTCTATAGGTTATCTGTAAATGAGGGAAAATTGATAAAATGGTTATTTTACAATGATTCAACCTTCACGTATTACAAATCCAATGAGTAGAGAACAACAATCCTTGCAAAATTTCTGTTGGTATGTGATTACTGGGAATCAAGGACAATGAAGATGGATGGCACATAAAAGAAATGAATAATGCACAAATGCTAAAACTCTAATCTACACTACTTTTGAAACAACCTTACTTCATTACCTACATTAAGATGGTACAGGATCATATGGGTAACTCCAGTAAAATTATGAAAACAACCTTGCAAGCTGAAGTGAAATCTTTAAGTGACTACTACAAAAATTGGACTCATAGAAAGGCATATTGGGATATGTGGTATATGGGGCTTTCACAAAATCATAGGTTATGAAATATACTGGTTATGAAATACATTGCTTATGAAATATATTTTTGGGTTTAAATTCTAAGAGGAAGCAGAAAACTAATCCACCAAATCCATATGTAGTCAAACAAACACTTATAAGAAAATCTGGCTGTAAAAACATTTCCTTTTTTTTTAAATTAATCTACCCAGAGTTCTAGCCTTAAAGCAACAATAAAATAAACCTGTTAGTTTTTCAGTTGCACATAAATAAAAGTAAATATGAGCATGATACTTGCACAATTATTCTGTACTTGGTTTTGAATTTTCATATGTTTCTGTAATATTGCAACTTCTCATTTTGACTTCTTGCTCAGATATTTTTTGTATCTCAACCCTCAATCTCAATAGTGTGGTTTCCCAAATTCTGTTCCTGACAGAGAAACAAACAATGACTTGCAGGGAATGTGTGTTCATTTCTGAACTGAAGCATTGGACTGTTTTTCCCAAACCAAATGTTCCAAACACATAAATGATACTTCTCCTTAAGTCCTTGATTCCTTGAATGTCTGAATCTTTGGCATATCATATTTACTGTCTGGCTATAAGACATAATTCAATAGATGCAATTCCACTGCGACCAGTGAAACCACAGCTGCATTCTCCTCACACAATAACTAAAAACTGTTTGATTCAGCCCCAGCTGAGCAATACAGAGATTTCTTGTCTGGTTGATTTCCAATATACTAATGATTGTTGTCCTCATGGAGGTTGAGCTTGGGTTTATATCATCCTTCAGTATAATAAAGTGTACTATAAATGTAGAAGAATCTTTCTGCAAGCGAAAAACCAAACAAACCAAAACCCCAAATCAAGCAGGTTTTCCTCTTCAGATAAGGACCAGACATCTATTTGTCAGAAGAAATCAGGGATAGCACATGTATGAGATTATTCCAAAACAGGTGAAGTAATCTTTCTGCTGCATTCAGCATCAGTATATTGTCTGCAGCAGTTTTGTTTTCAGTTCTGTATGTTGCAGTTCAAGAAAGATATACATTATTTGGAAAATTGTACAGAAGGCAAAGAATTGTCATTAATTTAAAAAATTGAAAGACTTAGAAATGCTGAGGATTGAAATGCTTGACAGGAAGTCTAACAAGAAAATAACTTACTGGACTAACACAAAAATGTAAAAGGAAAGTGAATAACCTGTTTCCCACATCCATGAAGCTTCAGTATTGGAAGGTTAATTTTTATACATTTGATGAAAAGTCTTCTAACAGTACAGGTAAAAAAATATTGGTAAGGATTCTTCTGTGAGCAAACTGTGAAAAGTCCATTGCTGTGGAGAATATTTCAGGAAAAGATCAGACAGATTATGTCATTGTATAGTTCTTTCTATTTATCTTGATTTCATTAATCATAGGTCTTTCTATTACTGTACTTCAGACCTAAGGTTGCAGGCTCAATATTTGGAATAAACTCTATAGTAAAATCTCCATTGAACTGAGAAAAAGTTTGGAAGACCCATCTCCTAATGAGATTTTTGAAGGAAGTCAAGAAAACAGAGGAGTCATGAATTTAAATGATAAAAATTCAAAAAAACCCAACCAAACAAACAAAAAACCAAACCAAGAAAAGCAAGCCACACATAATGATATAAATAAAAGGAACTGTTCTGAATTGACCAAATCAATCAAATTAGGACATTCATTGAGGAAGTTTCTGAATGTATGAATATTCATCCATAGGGCGGCACTCTGCAGAACCACCTGAGAAACTATTTCATGAACTACTTCTGCAATTATAAACTGGCAGAAATTTCCTAAACTCAAGTTACTTTTATTAGGCTGCTTTCAAAGCTTTAATCTCTAAAAAATCAATTTGCAGATATCCAATCTTATGTCAATGGTGTCTTGGCATCTTTGTACAATTCAGTAAAGTACATAAAATGTAAGAGATAGTAATTGATAATGATGGTGGAAGAATATGCTGTGCGGCATCCCACTAAAATCTTAGGAAACTGGAAAGGGAAATATTTTTTAATTAATAAATTATCAATAGAAATACAAGATATGGGCAACACGAAGTTCTTTGTTTCAAGATATTTAAGGACATCCCCAGCTAGGTTTACCCAATAGTGTGATATTCAAATATGAATTTCAGTTCCTCATTATGTGGCAAGAAATATTTCCTTTTCTTTTTTAAGTTTTGTCATTCTAAAAGCTTAGCCATTTCTAGACCTAAAACCCAAAAATCATTATGAAGGAAATTTGTCACTTGAAATGCCATTGATTACCTCTTCTACAAAAGAATGTAAAACATTTAGGAATAAATTTCAATTACTTTAGTATGAATATTAGTTAATACAACTATTTTTTTTACCTTAAGTCTTAATGAAGTCAGTAAGCAGCAGAACCGAGAATCACATCAAACATGATTAAATGGGTCCCACAAGGAAGCTTCTGATAACATTTAATCATAATAATATGTTCTAATTTTCTACTGATTAGTAATATTTCTGGTTCAAAGAATTATCTTGTTGAATGTTAACATTTATAAATTTTGTAACTGTGTGGATGATATTTTTCTTTCTTGATCATTTTCTAAACCACTTAATTTTATAAACTAAATTCATTTGGTTTTACAGATGACTGAAAATCTGAACCATCCTCATTATACACCTGGAAAGGGAAGACATAGTTGTGAAAATGCAACATCTGTCATATCACCCTAAGCACATTAACATCTGTGGGGATGTTTTTAAAAAATCATTTTCTATTAAAATGTGGAACTAATTAATTTTCTTCAGAAAATATACTTTTGGTGAGGTCTAATTTTCAGAAACACTAATTTTGGAACAACTTCTGTGAAGAAGAATATTTAAACACTTTTTTGCTCATTTCTAGCTTATGCACATATGACATAATCAAAATTACTTCTGCTGAAATATCTCCTTACTGCTTTGAATATGGTTCTTGAAAAATGTAATCTTAAACTGCATAAATAGTTCTGCTTGCTGTATTCTTTGCCAGTTTAGATTTAGCTTAAATCTAAACTTTCAATGAACCTGGGAAGCTGGAATATTGTTTCGAATCTATACGTGTTATAGGAGATAGTATAATGATTTAACATTGTACTACTCAACCTATTTTTAATTCTGCTTGGTTTCTGACACTCATCACTATGACATATGGGCACAATTTTCCAAGAAAGGTTGTGAAATTAAGACTCAATGATTTTATGCTCTAGTCTTTCAACAATGATCTTTTTTTTTTGTATTTTATATATATATAGATATATATCTCACTGAGAAGCTGAATCTCTTTATTCATTGCCATGTGCTCTGCCTTCAGCTCTTCAGTTCTGTCTTAGGATCTTCCTGATGAAAAGATCACAAATTCTTTTTTATTACCATTTTTCTCTCTTTCCTGTGGAGGTTGCAGATTACCTTTCATTAACCTGACAGGAAGTCTCAAAGTCAACTGAGGACGCAGTACATTTTATCAAATGCCAACAAAATCTCCATTTTTAATCCTTTTCGAAAGCTTAAATTGGAAGTTTACATGGCATAAATCATAAGTTTCTTGTGCTGAAATCACTGAAAATGCTGCAATTTCAGTACACTTGGGCCTACAGGAATTCAAGGGTATCCCCTTGTCCAAAAACCAACTTCCTCGCTCTTCCAGACAAATACTTATTATACCTTCATCCCAGAGAAATCAACAAAACATCCACTCTAGGCATCCCATTAATCTTATAACACAAACCAGAACTCATGATCTGCAGGCTACATGTTCACATCCTCTGTGTATGTGCTTCTATCATAAATCACCCACTGGTGAGGAGAACTGAAACCTATCTCAGATCTTTTCCTAGATGATATGGAGTAACGAAAGCTTCCTCAAGTTTAACTGTTACAGGAAATGTAAATCTTACTGTGTACTCCCTGTCCTATGATGTCTCATTGGCACCTGGTAAGGACTGAATCATGGTAGGGTTTTGCTTTGTTCAAAAAAATTGATAAAGTGCAGGAAGACTCTGTGTCCAAAATCAGTGCTTGTGCAGCTAACTTTACTTCCAAACACAAGGAGAAATAGAAACAGAAACAAATCTGCATGGACAAAATGGCTCATGGTTCAGGATTCATGCTTGACAGCAGAGGATCCTGCTACCAGCTTCAGACTTGATAAAACCTCTGACAAGCTAGAGCAGCTGTGTGGACAAGGTATTTGTGAACAAATGAGATTCCTCAACTCAACATATCTTATTTAGCAAAAAATGTTTATAAAAATCCTATCTAGACTACAAAGAATAATAATATCTTAATAAAGAACCCTGTCATTTTCTTCTCCTTTCCTTGCCTAAAAATGGCAAGTCTTATTTTGTTTTGCTATATGTCTTGCATTCAGCATTTGGCCCCAACAACATGATTTTAGTCAATATTGAAGAAAGATGTTCTTGTCCATTGGTACCTAATATAGCAAAGAGCAAAACCTCTATGTGTTGTAAAATCCATTCCCCTGCAGAGCCCAGGGAGGTTGAAGCCTGAGAGCTGCTGAACTCCTTCAGTCAATAAGGGATTAATATCTAGACAAGAGTTTACATATTCTCACACACAGTATTTATGTGCATAGATTTACACGAGCATATATGTAATATCTCCTAAATTATGGGGTTTAATCTCTGTAGGCAGCAATGTTCTTTTGTGTCCTATAAATTTTTGGCTATATTTATGGTTCTCAACTTTTATTGCAATAATCTGGGCACAAGCACTTTAATGATAGGTGTTCTGGATAAGTGGCAATGTTTACCTTAGTTTTAATACAGACATTAAAAAATTGATACATTTCACTGGAATCACTTCATAATTTTAAAAAATTCATATAAGAAATATAAATAAATGAAACTTCTATAAATATCTGTAGTAGTAAACTAAGAGCTTCAATTTCCCACAGCACTATAAAAAAAGTTAACTGCTAGTACAAACTCCAACACCTTTTCTTCCCATTCTTGAAATTCTATATATATATGTACACTCATTAATCTCTAAGTGCCTCCAGACATACCTATAATTCTCAGCATTATAATGAATGTGTAACTGCATACCAGGAAGATGGTCCTGCCAAAATACGTACAGCCTACAAAAATTGCCTTCATACATGTCAAAGAGTGTATTAAAATACATAAATAAGATCTTGCCAAATACTTCCTTCCAATAATTATTAAAATCAGAAAAATTCATAAAAATCTCAGAGTGAAACTATCACATATTCAGTACACGTGTGCATACATTTACATATGCACATGCAGGTATGTATACTTAAAATAAGGATGAGTTAATTCCACCAAATAGATTATGAAAACTGTTCTACAACTAGCATTGGAAATAACTGAAAGTCACTAAACAATATAATGAAATATCATGTATTAGAATTAGCCTGTAGAAAAGACTAGGAAACTTAATAAGATAAAAGTGCCCTGGATAATTTGAAATGATATAGTTTGAGATATAAATCCATTTATGGCTTTAATAATCATATAGAAAGATAAGACCTTTTTTTATAGGAAATATGAGAGCAGCCAAAGCATACAAAGACAATTCTGGTCCCTCTTTTCATTATATTCCTCTTGAGATTTTGAAAGAGAGCAATCACATTTTCTTTTTGTAAACATGTGCTAATACAATCTCCTTCATCCCCAGTTGCTGGAGTGAGATTCAGGCTATGATTACAGGGATCAAATTTTTGCCCTGAGTTTACTTCTTGAGTGCCACAATCTCTACATGAAAAATGTAGAACTGTGGGTTTCTCTAGAGAGTTCATATAGTGGAAATAAGCACTTTTATTTCCATCAAGTGCTAAAGGAATAACCATACTGGAATTGCAATAATGAGGAGCAGAATTGGGCTGTTCTATGCTTAGCATTGAGCACAAACTCAGCAGCAATAACAAGATAACTGGATTGAAAAATCTCTTTTTTAATGTAGCTCTGAAGAATAAAAGCCATTTCAAATATTTAAATTTAGGGAAAATTTGAAAATAAAAATCTTTTGGAGATATTCCTGCACTTACGTCACTGTAAAGAGAAGACAAATGAAAAGGAATGATGAAAGAGTCTCTGTCCTAAAACCTTACTTTAGGAGAAGTGTTTTTGCCCCTTATTTTTTTTTCTAGGACCTGGCAAGAATATTCCCTCCTACTTTGGTTTATCATAATCACAGCTCTTCCTGGAAGACAATGTTATTGTGATGCATTCTTTTGTAAGTCATGAAATCATAAGCTGAAGTGGGGAAGATTTCAGCCTTCAATTACATGTCTGCTAACTCATTGTCATTCTCTTTTTATGGCTGATGTAGAGTTTCTATTGTTGCTCTTAACAAAGATAGGACAAATAAATTCATAGATGAACTACTAAGTCTGTCCATGAGCACTCATGCAGTACAGACATAACAAATTATAGAAGAACAGTGACATGTGTTAGAAATGGATTGGCAGACAAAGAGATGGGCAGTTTGGATGCGGAAATTTGAAAATAGATCTGGTTTTACAAGGGAAGACAGAAGCCACCAAACATATATTTGCAAACATTATACTTAATGGCCACAATTAGACATTAAGTGTTTAAGACTCATGCTAGTTCAATACAAATTCAAATCATCACACTAATAGTGAAGAGGAACGGTTGTAATTATATTTTAGTAGCAAAAAGCTGTTCACGTCTTTGATGTGTCCTTCGGACAATCTAAATATGAATATATTTCTGGTGATCCAGGAGTCCTGGCACCCGCGCTGCTCCTGCATTCCCAGCGAAGTGGCAGGGTAGCTGTCAGGCTCACTCTGTCACTGATTAAGTTGCTACTTTTGTTTGCAAATTTCTACACGATGTCCCTGTGCCCAAAGTGATAATGATCACAGTCATTTCCGATTTGCAATCCAGGAACACGTACAGGACCTGGCCCTGATGGACGTTCACGGTTCACAAATATGAAGTGACAACTCTTCTGGCATGATTAATGTAGTGAAAACACAGAGCCATGAGTCAAAGATGAGACACACCAGTTATTACAAGTCTGAACTTCTTTCAGATCTTACATGAATTCTTAGCATTCATCACTGGTTTTGCTCTCTTGTTCTTCCTTCTACAATACTTTTAATTTTACAATAAATCCCAAGTAGGTCATGCATAACAATAAGACTAATGCTTTCTTGCCAAGTAAAACCAAAGTCAGAAGGGTGGTTTAGTAATAACTCAGAAGCATTTACAGTGTAATAAAAAATACATTGAATAAACCAACATATCAGAATAATAGGGCTATTAAATAAAAGGAAAATATCCCAGGCCTTTCAAATATGCTGTAACTCTTCAGAATCAGAGATGACCAAGGCTCAAAATCAAATATAGATATTCTTAAACTTTCAAGTATTCCAAGTCAGGATTTTACTTCAATCTCATTTTTATAATGATAGCCATGTGGTACTGTTCTTCTCCCTCATGGGTAAGGAAAAATATCTGTTCTACTGACTTTGTAGTTGCTGTATATAAAAGCAGACTTTCAAGTCATTAGTTTAACCACATGTGCAGAACATATAGGAATTAGGATAACATTTCCCATGACTACAGCTATTTGATCTAAAGAAGAATTGACATCAATAATGCTCATATCTATCACACTTTGTAGTATAATAGTAGAGAAGAAAGTGTTCATGAATCCCAAGGAAAGCTTGGCAGCTGTTTCAGTGAGCTGTAGATTGCAATCATGTTAACAGTTATACATTCTGCCCAATAGCTGGCAATAGAGTTTGTGCCCTGTAGTCAAAACTTTACAGCACAGCAAATCCTTCAGTACTGGAAAGAGAGAAAAAATCCAGTCTGGTACTAAAGAAATGCTATAACTATGACTCTGGCAAAGTCATATCTGCTGCTCCTGGAGGACCCATGGAAACTGTATTGGTTACTAAACCCCAATGTCACCTGCAAACTCCTGTGCCCAGAGCACAGAAAATCTAAATATAGGCCATAAAAACATTGAAAAATAAATGTTCTGAAACGGGTATTCTCTTTTTAAGGACAAAGGTTTTCCATGCCTGGTATTGATGCTGATAGAAACAGGTTAACTCTGTACCATGCCTGAGGGTTTGATCTGATGAGGGGGGGCAAGAATGCCAAAGCCAACTGAGCCATACAAGAAGCCTGGGAGCAACAGGTCAGGAAACTTCTGATTCCCCAATGCATCCCTGTCTTGTCTGCATCCAATTAATTGCACTCGGGTAACGTTGTGTTTTCAATTTCCATTAGGTCAAATAATATGGGCTTAGGACACAGATTTTTTAGGATGGCACAGTATGCCTTTTTGAGGGGAAGGGGATGGCACTGGGAGTCTGGAATTCTGACATATTAAAGTCAAGGAGGTTTTGTGGAAGGTACCCACAATCCGGCCAGGGTTTCATTCCTGAGGCTTTCCTTTTTGACTTTCAGCTCCAGAACAGGTAAAAATGTCTTCCCAAAGCCATAGAAATGTTTTTATTTTATTTTTTTATTTTTCTGGCTACAAATCTAATCTGCTTTAAAACTAAAGATTGGAGCTTTTCCTTACTGTAAACCTATTAACATGGTATTCAAGATTATTTTCTTGTGAAAAGTATACTGCTGACATTAGTGCAAGTGTGGACATAGGGATTATTTAACCATTATTACATTTGGACTAAACTTCTAACTTCTAGACATGAAAAGAAAACTAAAACAGAAATGCTTCTGTTCCACTTGAAATAAATTACCATGTTACCACAAATTCCCAGCAGGAAAAGGGAAGGGGAGGTGTAAATTTCTTCACAACATGTAGAATGTTTAATGGATTTCTGTGTGATAACAGTGGAAATAGTGTCACTGCTCTTTTTGTCAGTGTAAAGACAAATAGTAGGAAAACAGGACTTCATTTCTTTCTTTGCAAGTGGACTGCGAGGCCACCACAAAGATGTTTTCCTTAAAAGGAAGAATTCAGAAAGGGTAATGTAAAATGAGCTGCAGAGTTCCAGTTGAGAACTGAACTTCCTGAAAGGTCAGGTGTTGGGGGTTTGTTTGAAGCTTATCTTTTTGACTCTTCGCCATTCAAGAGCAGATCTTTCACAGCAGGGCAGAAGCAAGAGCTCTGATTTCGTGGCATCCTAAAAAAGGGGATATTCAAGCAGACCTGCAGTCCACTGTTGCACATGAGAGAAGGTCATGACATAAAAGCATCTTCCTCATTGTCATCCCCAAATCTGTGGCAATTATGGGTAGAGGCTCAGCTGGAACACTGCAACAGCTTGAGCGATCTGAATGACTTTTCCAGGTAGGACTTCCACTTGCCAAAAAGAAATAGATAAAAAATCTCAAATGTACTACAAAACTCTGCTATAGATAAAAATCCCTTATCCAAACATGCAGCTGAGTGTTTAGAAAATGTGATTCTATTTCCTTTCCTTCACACTCTTGCTAACACCTGTGTTAGTCTTTGTTACTGCAAGGTCCCCCTTTACCCAAAGCTTTTCACTGGTGAACAACCTGCCTTTGTGAGTGGAAGCAGATTTTTGCAGAAAGAAATCTCTCTAATTGGACTACCAAAATTCCCAAATGATATATTTTTCAATATTTAAAAAATGTAAGAGAAAAATAGACTAACTTTTTAATCTTGTATGACCTCCCAGACACTCAGCGCAGATCAGGGACTGACTTGGTTATATGTGAATATGATGCATTCATAATCCTGCTTCTATTTATGTCATGCAGAAGGGATGTAGACTCAGGATTACTGGTGGTTGGAGTTGAGTATTCCTGAGACAGTTCAGAACAAGGCTTTAATCCATTCCCCACTTTCCTGGTGGTGACAGTATACTCATGTTTGTGGCAGTTAACTCTGCAATATCTAAGAAGTAGCTTCTGTTTCCATCCTGCCAGAAAAGATTGTGTTCAACAGATTGGTCCATGAATTTATCAGGTAAAAAGAGGCTCACACTGATAACTCATCCACTGCTAAAATTAAGAGCGTGAGTCCCTGTTTAGCACCTAAGTATAAAGCACATTGAAATACAAGAAGTGACTAAAAGCAAGTGATGTTTGAACTTACAGCTTCCTGGCTTCTGTGAGCTTTCCACAAGACTGCTAAGTCCACAAGTCCACAAGACTTGTCTTAAAAGAAGTCTCTGATACACCTGTGAAATAAATAACCTAAAACATGGGCTGTCTCAGTAATTTTCATTGATAAGGCAGCTCTAATTTCTTTTTGAAAATTATGTTTTAACACCACATTTCTGGAGGTAGCACCATGTGAATTATCAAAATCCCAAAGCTGCAGTTATATGTCACACAACTGCTGATAAAAAAAAAAAAAAATTTCTACCAGTTGTTTTTTTACTTCAGTGCTGTTTTGTATGGGTTAATAAAAAAATATAGCCATAAATGTGAACAAAACTCTTCCATGTCTGATTAAAACATGATGCCAGCCTCATTTGCCCTTTCATTATCAAGATGCTTCAGACAAATTATTAGTGACATGTAAAAGACTGAAATGACCAGTCACAAACATGAAGAACAGCTCTAGTGGTGGATATGTTTCATTGACGTGTTTAAGAATGGCAGAGTCTTGGCACAGACTGCACTACACATCAGCCAAACCAGCTGAAGAATGTTTGAAGCCTTTGCTGCAATAGATCTTCATAATCCCCATCTTTTAGCACATGGTTCACAAAGCCAGTGTGGAAAAAAGGATTTTTAATATAAGCTGGCTTTCTGAGACCTGAAAAGTTAATCAGATTGGTATTTAATTTTATTTCTTTTATGGTTAAAGTCTATTCTACTTGTGCATGAACTGCAAAGCTTTTATTGAAAAGAGTGAGCTGAATGCTAAAAATGGAACATACAGTATATGATTAGTTATGGCAGACTTAGTAGTTGGAGGGATATACTTTAGGAAATAATCCTGAGCTTTCAAGGAAGGAAATAGATGACCACAATAGTTTTATTCAATTTATAAATCCTGGGATGCTGTGAATAATTGCCCTTTGGTAACTCAGCAAAAGAATTGCTTAATAACAAATCATAGAAACATAGAATTTGTTAGGTTTGAAGGGACTTTAAAGACCATCTAGTTTCACTCCCTCTGCCATGGGCAGGGACACCTCCCAATATGCCAGGTTGCTCAGAGCTCCATCCATCCTTGGCCTTGAACACTTAGACAGATCCACCGCTTCTCTGGGTAACCTGTCCTAGTGCTTCAGTGTGCCCCCACAATAAAGAATTTCTTCCTGATATCCAATCTAATCCATTCCCTTTTCCAATTTAAAGCCATTCCTTGTTCCATCACTACAGTTCCTAATGAAGAGCCCCTCTCCAGCTCCCTCATAGACCACCTTCAGGTACTGGAAGGATTTATTATTTAATTATGATAATTTAATAAAAACTTGAGTAAATTTTAATCACTATAAATAACTTTCCAGAACAGTTTTACGCAAAATAAGACATAAACACAAAAAGATGTTTTATTGTCTCTTGAATGATTTTAAATGATCTTGAAATTTTTTATTTAAAAATTAAACAGTATGGTTTCTACTCAGAAAATTGTGTGAGATACATACATTGAATTTCAAACTGCAGGCCAGCCTTTCTGCTAGAAATAGGCCATTTCACTTGAAAAGGAAGAACCTGTGACAGAACCTCAGAACTGATGATACAACATGACAGCTATACATTTTTGTGCTAACTTCCAAAATCAGATTAAATTAAATATTTTAACTATCCTCCTAATTTTATTTAAAAGTGCATTTGCTTCTCCGATTTGATGAAACTTTAGTACCATTAAAGGACAAGTTAGTTAGCTCATTAAATTAAATTTAAATTCATACAGTTTTTCCAACATAAATAAATAATCCAAATATTTTTATCCAGACAAATCTAATGTGATGTTCAGTTAAGAGAACAGAACATTCCGTAATAATCTAAATCCACACAGTGACTAGAAATATTTTTATAAGACAATGCCAACTTAAAGTCAACCTTCTCTTTAGACCTTTTTTGCCTTATTTACACTCTTTCCAAGTAATACCAACAATAATATGTAAATGAGTCCTGAGAGAAATAAAATATTTCTGGTAAGTTTGGTTTTCACAGTTAAAGACATTTTGTCTCTGTTCAATTTCCACTCTCTTAATTGCACCCAAGAAGGGCTATAAATAATGTAAAGACGACAATGTCAGTCTATACATAAACCCAACAGTTGACCATAGCCAGGCAACTTCAGACAGAGACAAATTGATATAATTTATGGCTTCTGTTCTTTGAAGAAGAGGAAGGACTTCTCAGTTCCAGCCTTTGCAAACATGTATGGACCAATATTATCAAGTGTCTATATGACTGCACAGGTACATTTGTATAATGGTTGAAATCGCGAGCATTTGTTATTACATGGTCTGCTCTCACAGAGATCTCAGTACAGGATCAGGCCATATGAACTGAAGAGAAACCAGTTAATTATTTCATCAAAATCTCCAAAACCTGATAAATGGAAATACCTTTGACTGCACTGACCTGTGTGATATTTTACAAGTGAATCAATTATGACGGGATGTCCTGACCATTGATAATTTTCTAAGTTGTGCAGTTAAACCATAGGAATCTTTCTTCTTTTTCATTCTTAGCTATCTGCATGAAAGGCCTGATCATAATCTCATTAATGACAGTGGCTCAAGTAGAGGTTTTGTCCTGGCATTCTGCCTGTTGGTAATCCACTCTTTCACAAGGTAGTTAGTAGTTCTTTCTTTGACTTTAGGAATGCACATCAATTATCTCTTCAGAGACCCTCAACTTACTTAAAATCAGCTGCTCAAAGGTTTATATTTACTTATAACATCTTAGCATCTCCTTGGAAAGAATCCTCGTTGCGGCTTAGTTTCCACAGTTGGGTTTTCACTGGATTTATTTCTGCCACTGCAACTCAGTACTAACTTTGTTAGGTTCAGCCACAGAAATGCCTTATCACCATGGCTACGCATAATTAAGCACACTGGACACGGTGCTGCAAAGGCTGGACATTCAGCAAAGCCTGAGGCCAATCCAGCCTCAGTTTAAACACGGAGTGTTTCCACAACCTCTGGGTTGATTCACAAGCACACACACAATGTGTACTTAATCTGCGGAATGAGGAGCAGAGTGTTCAGAAGGCTGGTGGATCCAACCTCTGGGCTTCATCCCACATATCCCCTTAATTTCAAAACTCTCTGCAGTGTTTTTAATACTCCATTGCTTTTCCCCCCTCACATCTGCAGCTTTATTTCCTGTTTCGTTATCCACTTTCAAAACAGAAAGTTAAAGTTTAAAGCCTAACTTTGATCTCAGATGTCATAACATAAACAACAGATGCAAATACTTCTTTGGTGACCACTAATCTCTCTGTAAATCTTCTGTTGAATCAGAGCTAAAAATAAAGACATTCTGTATGATTTGGCATAATTCAGCTCTTTACTTTTATATTCTGGGAAAACAGAAAAATATTGCTAACTTGAAGGAATTTCTGATTTTAAGATATCTTATAGATGGTTCATTATATACCTTAGTGCCATGGGAGATATGGAGGAGCAGCTCTTAACTCTGTTTTACTGCATTTATAATAGGCAGAAATTTTTTTTTGTCTTTGTTTGCTTTACTTAGCAAGAAAACACTGTGAGTCACTCAAACAAATTCCCAGAATTAGCCCTTTCAGTTCACCTCTTTTACAAGCATATCCCTTTAGGTTTACAAGTTGTGGGTACAACTTTACTACTGTGGTTTACTATTTCCTTTACCCTGGGCACTAGAACAATTCTGCATTAATGGCATTAATACTGTCATTTCACTAATACTTCCCAATAGGCCATGGCAGGAGCTGTTACATGATTAATGATTTTAGAGATGATTGTTGAAATCCTAACTACTGTTAAAGTAGCCAAAAAAATAAAAGTACTTTTCAGCCAAATATTGCCAATTGCACAGAGAACTAACAGTGCCAAACTAAACTGTATACATAACACTGACTACAGAACATTCACCTTGCCTTCCTATAGATTGTATTTGTCAAGCTACAAAAGGTTCACTGTCTTATTCCTACAAGATACTCCTCTACAGTATAAAAGCTATTCATTATGTCTCAAGATTGAATCTGTTATATAAATGAAGAAGTACAGGAATATTTTTAAGTCTTTTAGGACAAGAATCTCAAAGATGCCAAAGATTATATCTGTAAAAAGAAGTTTGGAACAAAGATAAATACCTGAATTTCTCATAAAAAAACAGAATAAGGAACATGATTCATGGGCACAAACACAGTAAGCATTTCAGGTGTGTCTCACTGTTAGATATTTCCTCATGAATTAGCTGACACTTACTCAGTTACAGCAAACTGATTTACCTGGGTTTAATTTTCTTTGGAACACCATCACATGAGAGACTAAAAAAAAGGGTTTCTATTCCCTCCTTGGTCTGTGGGATTACAGGCCTACAAATCCTCTTCAAAGCAAGACTTAGTTCACAGAAATATTGGCTAGGATGGGTCAAGTGTGTTTTCTATTCCTCGATTCTCCATAACGGCTAAAGCAGGACCATTATGCCATGAAGAGCACAAGACTCATAATGCTAAAGAAGATGCGCTCAAGTGCAACTGTGCTCTGACAGCCCATCATTACATGTGTCAGGTCTAAGAACTGGTCTCTTTTCTGAATATTGTTTATGGATTTTGCAGGGATCATTAAATAAATATACAGTTTAACTTCTAATAATTAAACTGTTAAAGTATAGAAAGGATGGTATTGTACTTCATGGTGAGTTTAAGATTTCAGATATGCAATAGGTATGCACAGTTTATGACATCATTGTGAAAACTGGCTTGAGGGTTCTCATTTTGGGTGATCACAGCCAAATCCATTGTAAATTAGTAAAATGCTTAAATTTATGTGCCTCCATATCATTAAAATGTCACTGTAGGCATCAGATTTTTTTAATCTTTGGCTTAGGCCCATATTGTATTTCTGTACTTAATTCCCACTGATTTCTTATTTGAAAAGTAGAAAAATATTCAGACAATTGCTCTACAAATTTTCTGCATAAACAAACCTTTGCCTTGAAATGTTTTGATTCCAGGAGTTGTCACACCCCACAGGCACAACAGTTGCACTGCATTCAACTCCAACACAACTCTTCCAAAGAAATCAGAATAGACAGCTATACACACACACACTGGACATCCAGCCCGTGATGTTTTTTATAGACAGAACCAGTGATCCTTAAAAAAATTAAGGATTTACGGGACTTGGACCCCATAAGATTTCTTTGAAACTGTTTACCTATTCTGTGGATGTCTACACACAACAACCCTAAAATGCTCATCAAAACCATTCAATTTGGTGATGTAGACATGTTTAATACTTACAAGACATCCAGAGGCTCTGTTTGAGAAAATATTTTTTCAGACGAAAGTGGGATTGAAAGAAATAGCAGGACACAGCCAATAAAAACAGGTTTCAAATGAACTGCTTTTTATCAGTCATCACTTAAATGAAATAGAGCTTCTGGCTTTCTTTTTTCCCAAATAATGTGGTCTTTGATATTATGTCCACTTGAAAGTATTATTATCAGTTTGTGACTACCTACATGGGTTATGACTGTGGAAGGAAAACTGATGAGAATCTACATTTCACATGCAAAACATTTTTTTTCCCCAGAAAATCCATTTAGTTCTTTCTAGTGGTTCCTGTTCATTGTGTAACAGGATTTTTGTTTCCTGTGATTCAGATAAGGAACAAGGGTTATAGGAATATCAAACTATTGCATTTCAAGAATGCAATTAAAGACCTCACCTTCAGCTTGATTACCTCTGAATATGCTCATCTAGGCTTTAATGCATGGCTGTTAGGATTTGGTGATAGAGGACCAAATCCTCAAGTATTATATAGTACCACAAATCTCTGTGAAGTTGCTGTCAAGGATCAGGGGAATTATTAATAAGTTGGGGATCTCCAGGTTTCAAAAGAACCCATAAATATATAATCAGCTTCTTCTAAAACATACATAGTTTTCATAGATGAGGTCATTTATAAATGTCAGTAATCACCTGGCATTAATGCAACTGTAGAAATTTTCATTCCCCTATGCACTCCCTTTAATTTTCTCCTTTCCCCTTCCCCACCTCTTATTCTTTTCTGGCTTTCTCCTTCCCTTCATTATATTAGATAGGACTGGACATTTCTTCTGTCTTTCATGCCAAGTGAAAAGGAACTCCCAGGACTATCATCTTCTTCCAGCTATCAGAGCATTAAGTAACCATATTAATTGGTCTCTTTCTTTAGTGCAAGCACAATTTGAAAAATCAAAAGGCACTGGCAAAATATTTATTAGTCTACAGAAAAAAATATTGACAATTAAGTGCTGGCACAATCATATTAACTCCCTCAAATTGACAACAACTGAATTGTTGTAAGAATAACTCAGAAACTGAAATGTGTCATTCATTCCCTGTGTCTTTACTGTCTCCATTTTTAACATCAAAGTTTTATCTACTGGCTTCATTATCTGTTTTTTTTATTGTGGAATTTATAGTATTCATCTTATGAGCTTATTCATTCCTTTTCTTTCTTTTATGAAGACATGATCCCAAATACACTAAATTTCTGACTTTACTTACCAAAATTTCAAGTTTTCCAGAAGTTTAAAGGATATAGGTTGCTGTACAGTGATAGTACTTTGCCTTTTAGCTGGTACTTAGCTGGTAGTTATCTTCTTAGGGGATTTAGGAGCACTTACAACCCTGCCCTTCAGGCTGTGACTGCAAATATACCTTCCTGGTTTTAGCTGCAGGAGGATTTAGAGAGCTCAAACACTTTAATGAATTGGCTGACTTTGGCTTGAGGTAGTGTGGTTCAACTCAAGACATTCAAGATATCTTAAACAGCTAATTATTTGAAAGAGGTGATAGGCATTGATAAGTTGTTTCTCCTCTGCTGTTGGCTGCCAAGACATTTTATTAACAAGTGATGATGAAAGTTTACAGGTTTATGGAAATATGCCCGAAAAATACACCCACCCTCATTGATTCCAGTTCTATTTTGCAATTTCTCTGTATAAACTAGTCCTGCATAGTTTGCATTCCCTTATTTACATCACAGAATTTTCTTTCCTTCTCACACTTTGTTTAAAGCTTTCCTTTTCTCTGTGGCCATCTGACTATGTATCTTCTGTCTACATTTTTGAGCAAAATCATTCAGCACAATCTTTCAGCACATCATTATCTTTTTACATAGAAATCTCTTAGCCCTGTTTTAGCAAAACACTAACTTATTTCCTTCAAAAGCAGTTTACATTAATGCTGTGAAATTGAGACAGAATGTATTTAATGGAAGAATGACTTTAAGTTGAGAAGCTTTTATTGAAATGCATAGTCACAGAGTAGATAGTATTTACTGTATGTGCCTCCTGGGGGTGATTTGGATTAGGTGTTTTCTAGCTGAATTAAGTACTTAACAAAAAAACTATTTTCCCATCTGTGAATACAGCTGTACTGTGCAAATACCATTACTGCCAGTTGAAACTACAGTTTACTTCCCTAGGTCACATGCACAATTTTTACTGATGTTAGATGGAGCACTATATTTGTATGGAAAAAGGCTAATGCATGGTGCTTAAAGAGAGAGTGGGAAGAAATAAAATATTCAAATACAACATGAGAATGAAGCTACAGGCCTGATTTTGCTTTCATTTCAACTGTTTGGATTGTATGACTGCATTCCAGCTTCCTTCACAAGCAGTTAAGTTAGAGAGAATTTATCAAGATCAAGAGCAGTAGTTTATTTAAGAGGGAAAAATATGACCTTTGAAAGCAAGCAACTGACAAAGAAGAAACTTTTTAAATACATGTGCTAGATGAGCAATGGAATGATTGACTCTCACAATTAACAAACAAATATCATGTATATAGGTTAAGAAAAGTTTTATAGATTTATAGTTATGTTTTACCTCCTTGCATTGTTATCAAGGGACAGCTGGGTTGGGATGTTTGGGATGGTTGGCTTGTCACTATGGCAAGAGCTGACCTCCAATCAGGATTTGAGGAAGTGATCTCCACCACTGGACAGAACTTTGGGAGGTGTTAAGGGGTTAAAAGGCAAAAACCTCCAGTGTGTGGGTGAGCACATGGTGGGGAAAATCCTTTCCTCCCAGCACTGTAACATTTTCTCTATTCAGTCTTCTGTTGTATTTTTTATAAGATTCAATTAACCTCTCTAAAATTATAAAAAGTGAGTAGCCATTTCTCACATATATGACTTCAATGTCTCTGTTTTTATTGAAATTTCAGATCTCATCTTCAATCATCTACCCATCTGGAGATAGTGAAGTTGATTAGTGCTGAATAAGGATCTACACCTTTAACAACAACTCATATTCATAAGTCTTTAGCCAATTGCACTATGGACAACCTCCTCTGGGCAGTCTGTGCAAACAGTCCCAGATCAGTTTCTGTAGAGTCTTGATGGGATGTGGTGATGTAAGTATAAACTAGTTCAATATTTAACAGTTTTTAAAAAGCAATGATTTTTCCTAAAGAGCAATGAAGTATTTATTTTGGTTAAAATGTGTTGCAAGCTGTGCTCTTGTTACACGCCCTGTGAAACTGCTCGGGTTCAGCAAAATGGCTTCCATCTTCTGTTAGACTGAAAACATCCACTGTGGTAATCTGAGAACAATTTTATGAAACAAGCTGACATTTCAGTAACATTTTCTATTGCTTCATTACCTTGGGAAATAAGTCTGTGGGTTAAAGGAGAAGGTAAATAAGAAACATACTGAGATACTGTACATAAACACTAGCACTAAGTATTTTCTTAAGGCATTAAAAATGACAAAAGCAGAAAGATATAAATGACTATACAGATTTATGCCAAAGGTTTATCTTCTTCAGAATCATGTTTCTGACAACGATCAATAATGAAGCCCAGGGCAGTATATTCTCCAAGATACCCTCAGCTTAGGAACTTTGTGAGGGAAATTCTTATGCAGACAATTCTACTTTATGGTCACTTCTGGGTTCTATCGTCATGCATTTATCTAATATAATTAAAAAAAAAAAAACATTTCTAATTTTGGTCTCCACAACATCCTGTGGCAAAGTTCCATAACTTTATTATGCATCATGAGAAAAAGTACTCTTCTTTTTGTTTGTTTGTCCCTAAGGGAACCAGGGACAAATGAAAAGGGGCTGTATTTACCCAGTAACCAGTAACACTAGCAGATACTTGCAGAGCTGCACACGAGGGTGCTGATTATGACCAGGGCTCTGCAGGCAGGAGAGCAAGGGGCAGTCACAGCACAGTCCAAAGACTGAGCTGAAATTCTGCAGCAGGAGAAAGAAGAGAAGTCCTTACTTTTAGTGTGTCATTAGAGTTTCTCATTTTGTCAATGCTCTTTTGAGTCCTGGATATCTGTGTGCCACAAACCAATGGCAGATGTTTATCTGCACATATCTAGTGTGAAATTCAAGTGACTGGAAATAAGGTTTTATCTCCTGTACACTCCACTGAACAGTCCCAGCCTGCTATAGAAATACATGAACAGGAAATTGTATGGATCCTAAGGGCATAGCCCAGAGTACAGCCTGCGGTGTGGCGGGCTGCATGTTTTCATTTTCTGTGGTTTGTTCTTTTCGAAGTGGTCTTGTAATGAGCTGAAAATATCCACGTTTAGATGGTAAACATGCATGTAAGTCTGCTGGTAGTGAATTCCCACTTTGCAGAGTGTAACTTGCTTAATGGACAGTCACAGCCTCTGACACCCTCACCCTTGTCCCTTTCTAGAGACAGAAAGCAAAAACCCAACACTTCTCAGCTTATTCCCACATTTCTTCTGTTTATCAAATACAAAGCAAATGTATTGTACTTTTTCAATGCACAAATGA
This sequence comes from Molothrus aeneus, assembly GCF_037042795.1. NCBI lineage: Eukaryota > Metazoa > Chordata > Aves > Passeriformes > Icteridae > Molothrus > Molothrus aeneus. The sequence continues at coordinate 126,800,388 of NC_089646.1, read as the reverse complement.
CTAAAATGTCACACAACAAAACTGTTAACCACAGACTTTGAAAATTATTACTGCTTAACTGGAAAGTATTCTGTGTTTTTAGACAGAAAGTATGGCTTCACAGCTAAGGACTTCACAACTAAGGGCTGAAGGCAATGGCAGCACCTTTCAAATATAAGCTATAACCTCTAAACACTATTTTTCTTTGAAAGTAAATGGTGTTTACTAAATTACTGAGTGAGGCTGGGGCTGAGATTCTTGAGGCTTTTCTCAGGCTTGGGAAGGAGGACTACAATATGTGGCATGAGGTGAAAAATACTGACTTTGCAGGTTTTGGCTGCATGTCAAGCTTCCAGCAAATAATAGATATGGGTACTGCTATTAATTGATTGAGCAAGGAAGTTTCCAATGAATGGCTACTGCCTTGAGCAATTTTAGGAAACACCTGAAAAGCATGAAATAGTTGTAAATAAGTGCAGCTGAAGATCTTTGGATTTAGGAATATGCATTAGCCTGTTGCATTTTGTCATTCTTTTATTTTTTACAGTATTTCAAGGATTTCAGACCACCTTTGGATTCCAGTGTCTTACCTTAAATTAAAAACAAGTATTACCAGGCATTCCCTGAACAAAATAGTTAGTGGTGGTAAAAGGGAGAATAAAGTAACAAACAAAGGTGTTTACATAGTGTAGGTATCATATCTGTCTTTACTTATTAATATTTTATGAACTAGAATATAATAATGACAGCAACATTTCTCATAAATTGCTTGTCAAATCAGAGTGAGTTCTTCTTGACAGCAGAAAGGAATCCAGAGAAATATATGGAAGAAACTGAAGTACACCAAATTGCAATATATTATTCCCCAAGAAAGGAAGAAATTATAAAAGCTACTTAAAAGAATTTTTTACTCCTTATTCTATTAGTCTATATAGTCTTTAAATAAACTATTATTATGCTATGTATCTATGTATAGATAGATAACAAAACTTGTTTGGTGACAATGCTTACTGAATTAATTATTATGCACGAAAGTGAAGAGAAAATTTTCATGTCACCTAATTCAAAAAGGAAATTCACTAGCGCAGCTAAGCAAATACAAAGTCCAATGAAAGACAAAACTTTCAAATTAAAATATACCAAAAAATGCCAATATGCTGGTGCGAAGAAAAAAAGAGAAGGTTTATTCCTCTCACATGTAAGGAGATATTTATTACTTAACCTAGACCAACTGATAGCAGCTAATCAAACAAAAAAGACACCCTCAGCAAAGTGAAGGTATCCTTATTTGAGCTGGGAGCATAGTGAGGGCAATTTTTTTGTTAGAAAGGCAAGAGGTTAGTGTGAAGATGAGGTTTCAAAATTTGGACTTCAAAGAAGACTTCAAGGGGGCAATGCTGCAAAGTTAGCTTCCATCACCAATGCACAGTCAATATTCAAAGGACATACTCCTGAAAGGCCCCGCTGATGAGAAGTTCTCAGGGTTTTCCAACAGAGGCCTCCAACTGACATTGCTCCAGGTTATGTCTCCTGCTTAAAAAATTGTGTCATGAGTTCCACCTTCCTGGAAGCACGTTAGCTGGTCACAGGGAAGAAGCACCAACAGTACAGCCTCACAGAACACAGTTTAATGTCCTTTCTTTTCAATTCACTTATGTATTCAACAAGCTCCTATAAATGTATTACCTATTTTGAACACAATGACTTTATTTAAATGTCACCTTAAGCTGACTTAAAGTAAGTATTATTTTAAGGTAACTGGATAACAGAAACCTCTTTAGGTGGTATGGAAAAATGTATAAATGTAGGAAGTGGGACATCTTTTAACTTCCCTACCTCTGCAGTATTTCTTCTAATGTATTTGAAGAATAATAAATGGCATCTCAGCTTCAGTTTCAAGTTTTTAGCATGCAGTAGGATATTGGTAAATGTGTGTGAACATTAAGGCCAAAAGGGGCACATGGCTTATGTGACGGGCTCAAAGAGCACAAATCTAGCTATTATTCAGACCACCTGCCTGAGGCAGAGCACACTGGTGTCTGTAAAGGCTGACTCACAGTATTGCTGATTTGCCCTCATTTCTTCACTGCTATGTGGATTTTCTATACTCCTCAGATATCCAATCAGCCCAAGTGCCTGGAGCTGAACAGTAAACAGAGTATGGCTCCCTTTCCTATTCTCTATGCCCCATCAAATAACAACGGAGTTGAGGTAATAATTGAGTTGGTAATATTGAACTGGTAATAACAGAGTTGCAGCTTATTTTTTGCTTGCTTTGCTAGCCCCTTTCTCATTTTAAATAGACATGATTTTAACTAGCTTCTAATTGAAGCTGTTAGAAAATGAGATCCTGTGGTGTTAATTTAGACGTGGGGCTGCCCATGTCAATAGCAATCACTGCATGACACTCAGATCCTTGAAAGGAAACTGAAAAATAGCATGTGATTTTCTGAGATAAACAGGCATAGTGGAAAAGTTCATTTTCTACTGCCAAGCTGAATAGACACAGTACAAATTAGAAACTCCTGTGGTCTGGATCTTACTGTGCCACTATCTTCATTTGCCATCCCCGTGCTCTAGTTTTCTTTGCAAAAAAAAAAAAGGATTATCTCACATTTACTTGTGAATAAAATAAATCCTGAGCTTTAAGTGTTCCCAATAGGATGGGGTTTTTTTTTATTTAGCTCTCTTAGTAAAACATTTCTAACAACCAAGGACAATGAAGTAAGCATCTAGTAGGACAAGTCTGTAAAAATAATCATTGTTACAGAACAAGCTCTCAAAAACTCAATAGATCTAGAAAACAAAAAAAGACTTATAAATGAGACATCAGTTCTCATAAAAAGCTCAAACTACAGCTGTGGTCATTCATAAAAATGTTCTAAAACCAATGGGGTGTGTTTCAACTTAAAGCAATAACATTTTTCTAACTAGTGAAGGCTGGCAAGATCAACTTTAACCCACTTTTTATTTCAGATCTTTCAGTGCCTTTCTTCCTGTATTTTCTAAAACATTTAGATTTAGTCTATTAGGAGCACAAATTAGAAAATAAAATCAATCAGAAAATGTGCCAATGGTCCAGAGACACTTTGGTGTTACAGCCATGAAAGAAGCAGAGGTGCTCGAAGTAGATATATCTCTGCTTTCTGTACCAGAAAATTATTTTATTTCCTTACTCAGAGGGGAATAATTTAATATCTAAATTACAGACCTTGTGAGATGACAGTCCAGGTTATTTTTTGGAAAGTTAAAGCAAATTGAATTGCTTTAAAAACCTTTTATTTAATATTTTGTCAAAAAGTTTCAGTCAAACTCTACTGTATTATTTAAATTAAAATTTATTCAAACTGCCTCATGTTTATTTAGAGCCAAATGCATCTCCTAGGTCTATCCCTATGATGCCTTATCAAGGCTGACCAAGAACAGAGACTAGACAGAGTTAAAGAATAAAGCAAGTATTTATTAGAAGGCCTCAATGGACATACCTTGGGCAGCACAAGAGCCCAGCCAGGGCTACACCCAAGATAAACCCAAAATGGTCACAAAATGGATGACCGGTCATGGGGTCTCACACTTTCATAAGTTCTGGTCCATTAGCATATTGGAGTTAATTGTCCAATTATAGCTTTAGGTTATGAAGTCCCATCCTTCTTGTTTTTCTCTCTTCAGTCCACTGCTGTTTATGCTCTTGGGCCTGAAATTTGGATCATTCGTCCTTGGCCTCCAGCTAGAGAAGGAATTGTTTTGTCTACCTACTCTGTAAAGAGAGCTTACTATCCCCCAATATGAAGCTCAGAACTGCACATGAAAGCAGTACAGAATCTGAAAAATATAAAAGCTAAAACCTGAGGCATCACCTATGTAATCACCTTATCCCTTTCTAATTATGGCTGCATTATGTTCTTATCTCTCATTCTGAAATTTATTTACCAATGCAACGTCATTTAGAAGCAAAAAATGTAATAATTCTCATTCTGAAGAGGAGAAACCTGAATCATGATGTCTGAAGTCCGTGTGAGACCCTATCTGCCTCATCACATCCAGTTAGGACAGGTCCATCCTACAGAGATGACAACAGTAAGTCAATGGTCCCGTAGTGATGAGAGTGCACTAATGTGCCAATGCAAATATGATTTCTCAACAGAAAGTGTGGAATATTAACACAACGCCTGGCAGGGAAATCTGACTCTTGCACTGAGTTCATTAAATGTATTCTTTCACCACTTTTCAGTTCTATTAAAAAACAATATTCTGGATGCATTGCTTGCTCTATTTACAAAGCAAATTATCAGAAGATCAAACCACTGGATTCCAGACTCTCTGATGGCAAATCTTATCTCACATTCTGCCATAGGATTCAAACTATCTGGACAGCTACAACTAAGTGTTGTCAAAAGAGTATTCACTTTAAAATAGAAGAAACAAACAGGGACACATAGAAAGTGTGTACCCAAGGGAGTGTCATAGCTTAATACTATAAATATACTGCAGAGAGCTGGATAGCCAGAAGTAAAAGAGAGGTGACAAACCGAGACATTTCTAATCCCCAGAGGAGGCCACCTATGCTCGGGAGAGTTTTGCTTCTCACTTCCACAGTGTATTGCAACTCCTGGAGTGTTGAAACATCTTGAGGTAGACAGAGAGGGCTCCTGAACTTGATAAGTCAATCCAGTTAAGAAAATTTTAACAATATTTCTGTAACATTTTAGATGTTGTAACAATGTCAACGTTAGGACAATGTTGCAGAAAATAGCTTTCATTTTAATTTGATACTAGTTTCATAATTTAAACACTAGTTTTGTATAAATTTGTACGAAAACTTAGATTTAAAAATTAATGTAATTTATGTAATCATTATTTAATTTTTAATGTAAAAATTATTTTACAGACCTATTTTACATGATCTATTGTGTTAAAATAATATGTTCAGTAATATTTATCTCTTAAAAAGTGGTTTATTTGAGCATTTAAAAATGCACATATTAGCTGCTGACTCAGAAAAAAACATGATTAACTGAAAAAATCAAGACATATTCTAAAGGCATTTAAATGAAACATGGAATAACAAGGTTTTGTTATTAAATTATAATATTCTGAAGCAAGCAAATGTGCAGCATATATGAGGATATACATAGGAATGTTAATACTTATGAGAGCTACCAGTGAGGTCTGTATTTGGACCCCTGGAAACTTTGAATGTGCCCCAACTTTACTCTTTCAGTGCCTGAGGAAGGCAGAGCACTCTTTCCTACTGACACACAGGGGCTCATTGCTGCAGGCAGAGGTGCAGGGCAGCATTTCCAGCAGCAGCACTCATGCATGGCAGGTTGAACCTGTCAGAGTTTGCTCAGACAAACTTCCCAGCCTGTGCTCATGGGGCTCCGTCTGAGGGCAGATTGGTACACAGAAATCTGGGGAGGAGTTCATCAATCAGTGAGCTACCCAGGAATCTGAGCAGGTGCTGATGCTTAGCACTGCACACTGATGATGAAAAGCAGCAGTCCTGTCCTATGGCCTTGGACATGGATGTTCATTTAGCATCCAACCCTGAGCTGAAAGGCTTGGCTGACTCACAAAGGAGACTGGACTCTTGTCTCAGAGCAGAAGGAAGGTCCTTCCCCTTGCTACCAATGTGCTCCTAAAGAAAAGATATGATGTCCTGGGGCTGGAAGGAGAAAACCCCATGTAAAATGATTAAGACCAAGAAAAGGACAATGGTACAAAGTTGGTTTAATCAATCATCCATGTTGGAACAATGCCACAAATCACACCTCAGAAAGATGTTGAAGGTGTAAGGAGCACAAGGCTCCATGCTATCCTATTTCCAGTTGAAGGATAGTGTAGAATGTCTTTGAGAATTGTTGAAATCTTCACTGAAAAAAGCCTCTCTGAAGATGAAAGTAACTGATAAAAAGTTCTGCTTCCTGTGGAACTGACCTTGAGAGGTGGAGACAGATCACTGTAGAGGCTGGCAAAAGGAACAGGGGCCACCAACCCACAGGTGGTCCAGAGCATGCAGAGAAAGTCTGTCTGTAATGGCATGAGTTGGCATGTGCCACACGATCCTCTCAAGCAACAGTTCATCCAAATGAGAAGAAAACGGTCGGGCCACATTACAGATACTTGAAGGGACTATAAATGCTGAATTTCTGCTACTGTGGTAGGGAAACAATGGGAAGGGAAAGCCTTCTGACCCTCCATTTTCCATGCATATTCAGCAATTCCTAGGGTCAAATCCTTACTATAATTCTACTCTCACTGGAATGTAAACAAAGAATATCACACTCTCTCTGCCCTGCTTCATCTCGTGAAAAATGCATCTGGTCCCCTAAAGACACACATAGCAAAAACACAATCCATTTCAAGAAAATCAAAATGTATATTCCAGCTAGTCCAGATGAATGGTAAGCCAGAGTATCCTATCCTGCAGAGTAGGATCATTGCATGTGCTGTTACCAAAGTGAGGGACAGTCTGAGGATGGGTGTGAGATGCATGGAGATAAACAAGAAGCTCTTGCTCTCTGCACTTCTCCTAAAAAAGGAGAGTTCCAGGCAAAAAAAAAAAAAAAAAAAAGTATAAATAAGGATCCCAATACCCTGAAAATCCCCCCTCTCCCTTTCTGTGAAAGGGACAAAGTATCCTCCTGGCAGGGCTATCTGGGAATTGGGGACCTGGGGTTTCCCACCCAGATACCTCTGTCTGACATTCAAGCCAGTTCCTAAGATCAGGCATTGAGCAGATGACTGGCTCCAGGCAACACCATCTCTCATTCTGTACACATCCAAAAGGCTCTTTTGGTTCCACTGGCAATTCTGTCTATGTACATAGATAGGGTCAGTCCTAAAAGCCATAAATAGCCAGGCACTCAAGTCTCTCTGAATCCCTCTGGCATTCACTTTAGGTGCATCCAGATGACATAGCAACTTTTCAAGTAGTAGCCAAAGGGTGACTGGCAAACATGCTAACAGCCATCTTAAAGTGATCTTTACTTGTTTCCATGGTGAAATGCCACCAAAGAAAAGGTGTACTGACAAGAATAAAGATGCAAATTGTTTACTTTTCAGTCCAAGCGTGCCATTTTGCATATTCTTTCATTCTAGCAATTAAAAGTCTGTGTTGCCTCTATGTAGTCATTGGGCTGAGTGGAAAGGTAAACACTGGAAGTCTATTCTTCTGGTAGCTGACAGCTTCTCTCCTTGGAGAACAAAAATTGTCTATTTTTACTCTTGTCAAAAAACAATAGAGGTTGCATTAGTCACAGAGAATATGGAAATCTGCCAGGAAAAGAATATTAGCTGTACCTCTATAGAAACCTAATAAAAATGTCTATTGGGCTTTTGGAAATGACTCTTAACTACCAGCCAAAGCATAATGAAATTGGCAAAACACAAAAAGCAAAGGCTCACTTTGCTTTTCAGCTTTCAAGTGACCCACAAACCTCATTAAAAGGGATCAGCAGTGGCAAATGTAGACTCTGCCAAAATTCTTTGGCAACATGTCCCAAAAAACTGAAAGAGAACAGGTTTACATAGAAGCAACAACCTAGCCTGTAAGGTTAGCTGCTGTCAACATCTCTCACACCACAGAGAAAAAAAATCCCCTTTGACTTGTTTTCTTAATGAGTTAGCCTGTTGAATTTATTTCATCCACAGTCCACAGGAGCAGATAGGGCTGCTCTTTACTCAGATAAAATCCAGATGAAGTTAAGGAAGGGGGTTGCTGCCTGGAAAAGGAGGACAGCAGGACAGCAGAAGGGAGGACAGCACTGGAGTTTCTGGAGTAACTGTTTTATGTTAATAGTAAGGAAATATTATTTTTTTAAAGAACAGGGTTGTAGAGCATTTAGTATTTTATTGTGCACATTCATGTTCATAAACTATAATTAAGGATAGATGTTGCACTGAATTAAAGAAAACCAAACTAAAAAATTATGAAACTCAGTTCTCCCTCCCTGCTAGCTGTTCATGTCTATGAGAAGGCAGATTCAAGATTTCACCTTTGATTACCCTCTAGAAAATATGGTCCAGATCAAGTGCAGACTATGAGTTTATAGATGACCTATTTATGTTATGAAAGAGGTCTGGCTAGCTGTTCCTCTCAAATCTTAAAATCTGTTGGCTTTCAAAAAATTCCGTGTTTTACTGTCAAGTTATGAGTAGAAAAAATCCTCCCTTTTTCTTCACAGAAAAATCACAAATACTGGCCTCACATGCCCTTTCATGTAAAAAAGAAGAGAGCAATATGCATGCTTAGCCATACTGAGGCAACCGGGTGGACAAGAATATTTGGAATTGTGGGGTTTTTGATGAATCTGCAGAGTTGATTCATCTTTAGACAGTCCTGAGGCATCCATTGTGCTATTGAAGCTCACAGGAATACAACCAAGACTATGGTTTTCAACACTGAACCATCAGATTATAACAAAGCAACCTGTTTTCCCCTGAAACTCCATGTCTGTAGAGATCTTTATTCAATATGTGTCTTGCTCTGTTTGTGGACTGTAATTTTAATGAGCCACATGCAGAGTTCTTCTAAGAGCCAGCTTTGCAAAGAGAAATGTCACACTGAGAAATTCCTTGTTTGGCACTGTTTTATTGTTTTGTGGACAAGTCTACCCTTGATTTCACTCCATACATTTTCATCTTCCTACAACACAGAGCTGGTAAGTTGTACCCCCCTGCCCACCCCCCCCGAAATTCAACTTCACTATTATTCATTCTCACTCACCCTCCCCATTTTCCTTCACGCTGAGGCAGGAAAACAGCCTGAAAAATCTGTCAACCTACATAATTCAAAGACAACACTGGAGTTTGGATGGTTTTGTCCTTGCTTAAGACTGAAGTTACAAAACACAAAATATTTAGTTAGAAAATTATATTTAAGGTCAGCCAAAAGGTAATGGAAAGGCCTTTCAGAGGAAAAATAATAAAAATCCAACAAACCAGTGCTCTTACACATTGACTACTCTGGAGACAAAAGAGGGATGCTATGCACCTTAATAGTTTCACTGCTTGTGTTTTTCTTTAGATATCTTATGATCATACATAGCTGAATATGGGGTAGTATGGTGTTGAAAAATAGTTGTGACATACAAAGTGCCTTTCTGTCTCTGTATTTCACAGCTAGTAAAATCCATACTCTCCACATGACTAAAAGCAGCAGGATTGGGGACAAGAGACCAGGGTGGGCCCAGAAGGAGGAGAAGCTGACATGGGTCAGTGTGTGTGCTGTGCCTTGGGTGGCTAATCCAGCACACTGGGGAGTTCAGACACTGGCTGAGCTTCCCAAACCCAGCTTCTCGGTGGTCTTCTCAGGGTGCAATAAATCCACGTGGCATTTCTGTGCTGTGCAGAACATAAAGACAGAAAAGATTAAGAGTCATGTTCTCATTACAGAGGAGGTCTTTGTGGAAACCTTAAGATGTGACCAAAGCACAGGGATAAAATCATCTGCTCATGAGCATTACACGCCTAATTAAAAAAAGAAAAAGAGGACGGCATACAATTGATTTCACTCCAGATTATGTCTTAACTTTGCAAAAATATTTTGGTATTATTCTAGCTTTCTTGTTCCCTGGAACTTCCTGCTCAGGCTGGAAATGGAAGGGCCAGAGAGTTCTTCTCTTCTCAAGGGATTTTCAGAGCAATTCTGAAGAAAAGAACATTCATGTTTTCAAAGTTGGTGCTGACATTCAACTATAAATCACAGATCATCAGTGATTCTTAACAGTGAGGTGTAGTGGCCAGAATCTCTAAGAATCAAAGGCATCAAAGCAAAAGGATCTTTGTAAGCAACAGAAGGAAAATTGGGATCCGGAAGCCTGCTTAAGATTTGTACAAGAAATTTCACAAACTTCCATTATTCTTTTGAACAAGAACATTTGTTTTAAGAAGTGGCTTACTTTATCATTAATAAAATAAGTGAAACTCAAAAGTGTATGGATGAGCACAGGGGAAACTTAGAAAGCAAATTTATAGCTTGATTCTTTTTCTCTCTGCTCCATTTGTATCTTTTACAAGATTGAGCTGCCATTTTATCTGTACTGAACATACTTTTGGTTCAGAGCACACTTATGGCACTATTTTTAAGGTATATTCTACTGATTTTTTGGTTCACAGCCTTTCTCTAAGGATTGGTGAAAAGTGTCAAAGAAAAGTAAGTTTACTTCGTATCCAAAAGGCCCTCCTATCACACTGGAAAACCGTGGTATGCAAACTCCAAAAGTTTAAGATCCTGTTAGGTAAGCAAAAGAAAAGAAAGGATTTATAAATGCTTACTCAATTATAAAGTTGCTCGGATCAGCTCATTACCAGTTAATTATTAAATATACATTGCAATCATTCTTTAGATGAGATATTTTGGAAGCAGATGGCTCCTATCAACAGAGTTAAAAATAAATAAGACGGTCTTCAGGAACATCTGGTGCTGGTGACTGTCAGAAACCATGCCAAGCTTAAAAATTCAAATAAATCCATGGAGTTTGAGATCTTTTTCCCTACATTTATGACCAAAAGGACCAAAGGGAAGATCTAACTATGAAATTTGATTTGGAATCAGATGTAAAATTCTTTCTTCAAGGTATTTGTCCATGTTGAGACCAAAGCATTTTTTTTCCCCTTGGCTTTTACCTACCACAGCTAAACACTGAAGCACAGGTAAATCTGTTACTTCTTCACATTGTCTCTTGTGACTGAAACTGAAATGAGTAATTTTGGGATTTTATTCTATTAAATAACAGTTGCACTTCACAAATGTTGTTTAATTTTCCAGGTAACAGTGTTGCAGGAGTGACATGAATTTCAGTAAGCCTTTTGACCATATCTCTTACTGTGACTTCATCAAACTTTTTTGCTGAGAAAGGGGTTGTATTATTTAACTTGCTGATATTTGGATTAGTCTCTAATTAATTTTCTTGTAAGGGAGTAAAAACACTGTCAAAAAGAAATTTAAGTGTTTCAGCATTGTCTTATTCTTTTATCTATATTTCCAATAGGACTGTTGAATTTCACCCTAAAACATATCAGCTTGACCACCCATGGGTATAATCCTCTCTTTCCAAAGAGTATGTCTAATTTAACCACTCATTGACCACTCATTGTCCTGCTGAATCAGAGTCTCCACTTTGGAAGCTTATTTTCAAAGAAAACAGAGTGAGGGCAGAGCTGGAGTATTCTCTGTGCGTGTGCGTGTGTGTGTGTGTGTGTGTGTGTGTGTGTGTGTAGTGCATGGGGTTGTGAAATCCTAATCAGGGTCCATCAGGAAATGTTCTTGCACTGAAAAATCAGTTAGACAAATGAATTCCTGCAAGGTGCTGCATATACAGGGGGCAAGTCTTCCAGGAGAGAAGAAACTGGAGCATTGATGAGAGCACATTTTCCCAATTCTTGTTATGACTTTTCCCAAAATCCGCATTCAATACATGACTGGTCAAAAATGGACTAATCTTGCCCAACCAAACTTTGGACAGCCTCTTGTTGTTTCTCACTTGTCCTGTGTCAACTTAGTGGGTCTCAACAACCTCTATGTTTTTGTTTCCATCTTATCTTTACTTCAGGGTACAAACCAAGATAACTTGGGCTTTGTGCATCCTACCCAGGCGTGCAGTGTGACGGGAGAGAGGAAGGTGTGACGTGCAGGCACAGCCCCTGGTTTGTGCTGTACCTGGGTGACTCCATGACTGCCTCTCTTGTCACTGCTGGAAGCTGCACAAGAGTCCAGGCGTCTCCTCTGCCACCTGCTCCACAGCCACAGACCACACAGGATATTAAATAAAGCTGTCTTAGACTTCCAGGTTCATTTTTTGTCTTTGTTTCCCTTGGTGTGGTCTGCCACTGTGAAGTGAAAGCCCAATTAGAGAGGTTTGCAGCTGTTTTTTTGTTGCTGTTGTTTTTTTTATGGTTCCTCAGTGACAACAGGCAGTGTGCTGAGAGCACACGTGAAAGCTGGCACACTGTGCAGTGCTGTCCACCAAGTCCTCTCCTTGCTGTCCCCTGGAACACCCCTCACTGTGTGCCTTTTAGAGTTTTTCTGTTTTGCAGTGACCATTTGGTTTTGCAGACAATTCACAAGGTCTCATGCAGCTCTGCTGGAAAGTAAAGGAAGGGATTGGAAGTCCCACCAGTTTCTGTTTGAAGCATTTAGTTTGACTTTTTTTTTCCCTCAGCAGAGTGTGCCTCAGGCCTGAGCTTTGGTGGTCTGGTGATTAATGCTGTTGTCTAGAGTTTCATGATACTGGGATTCCTTTTTCTGCTTTACCACAGATTTCCTGTGTCCTTGAGAAAGTCACTTAATCTGCTATTCCCTCAATACCACAGAGAAAATGATGTGTTCTTCCTGAGCAAGGGTGTTGGGAGGACAATTCTGCTCCCTCTCAGAGGAGACTATACGGTACTGTGGCATTTTGATAGGCAGAAAAATGAAACCTTTTAAACTCAGTGATAAATTTGGATCATTCATTGTAACATAAAGTCATCTGTAAAGGACAGAAGAGACCATTTTGTCTGCTCCTGGAGGAGATTAAATGATTATAGAAGTAATTTTTATGTGGATTTAATTTCATGTTAGTTTTTTATGTAAAACTCATTAAAAGTCCGGAATATTTCCTTCAACACAGAATAAATCCCTAATAAAAATACAACACATACAGTTGCAACTGTTTGTGTGCAATTACCTGTGTAAAGTTAAAATAAATCTGTAAGTACCCTTCAGCCATTAACTCAATTACTTTAGTTTTGAAAGTGGTTTTTAAGGCAGCTTTGCCTTGCCCTACTTCATCATAATCTGTCATTTTTTGTACCTAAAAAGCATCCTGGCACTGAGAAAGATCTCAGATGGCAGGACATACAAGTTCTGGCCTGATACCCTTTGAAAGATACATTCCTGTCTCCCCAGATTCCTCTGATTATTGGCAGTTTCACTTAGATAAATAAAGGTCCTTGTTTCTATTCACCCCCTGATTTTAATGCATCAGATCTTTAGATAAACAAATAAAGCAGAACTGAATTTAGATTTGGTTTCAAGAAGAGCTGTTGGATTTTCAGAAATAGAGACTGAAGTGACCTAAAAGTTGGAGGATTTCAACCAAGAACTTTATGAAACTCCAAGGAACTGTTTAAATGAAGAAAATAATATCAGTGGCATATTGGAGATGGTTGGTGTGCAGCCCACTAGTTCCTAAATCTGAATATTGGCAAAGTGTGCAGCAGATAACATCCAAACATTTCAATTAGCAAATACCCAGATGACCCTGACCTGCAGGGAGCTGTGGGGGTGTGAGAGAGAGGGCAGGGCTGCTGCTCAGAGTGACTCCAGCAGCTCAGAGAAATGGGCTGACAGAAACCTGACAAAGGGCAGCACTGGGGGGCACAAGCTCATTCACGCTGAGGGGACAGCCCAGGGGTCAGTGCAGAGCGGGGACAAGTGGCCCTGGAGCTGCTATGCAGAGCAGATCTCCAGATCCCTGGGGATGCCAGAGGAGCCACATGAGAGGGTGTCCTTGCAATAGTAAAGGCCAACCACAAACACAAGAAAGGATCACAGGCTGAGAGGCTCCCTCCCTGCTTGGCACTTTGCTGAAAACAGCCCTGAGCTTTTTAAAACTCACAAGACCGTACCTGGAACCCTCATCCCAGTCTAGGTTTCCCAATAGGAGAAAGTCATAGGCAGACTAGAGCAATTATTTTCCAGAAGAGGCATGGTAGTAGAAAAAAGACTATGTAATCTGGGCATCTGCACAAAGTAATTGAAATTCTTATAATAATCTACCTTTGAATTCAAGATGTCTTCAATGTTGTAATCTAAATTTTTCTGTTTCTACAGTTTAGCCACATTCTCCATTTTGGATCCATACATTATGATACAATTTCTAAAACACCTTTAAGTGCCTATTAAATATTCCCCAACATATATTCATACATGGTTTGGAATGAAAAGAGATGAGAAATAAAAGGAATACTAAACAAAGCAACAAAACCAACAAAAATACAGAGAGAAAAAATCCACTAAGAGATTGCTTTCTTAACTTGGATAAGTCTATCTTTTCCAGAGTTCTTTTTAAAACAAAATGCTTTTCAATAAGTCCTCTCACAGACGGATAACATTATCTTCAAAAATCTCCCCTTCTTGATCAGATATTCATTCTCATGTTCCTGAACTATAAATGGCATGTAATTTAATATACTTTCCAATCTCCTATTAAAGTAAGTTGATTAACTGAACTGTTAAGAGATGCAAACCTGTTAGTTTTCTTTCTCTCTAATGCTTCAGTTTCTCCTGTTGGATGAGCAGTGTAGTGTGTTGGGATACTCATTTTTGGGGTAGTTTTAGTGCTGTGGTGTCCTCAAGCAAATGCACTGTATCAGTGCACAACTATGAAATTGCAACATCTAATGTGTTTTCTTAATTGAAGTAGTCAATGAAAAGATCAGTTTTTTCTTAGCAGTACAAACTTCCATTAACTTACGCAATGCAAATTGTAAGAATTCCCTGGAAATGTTGTGAAACTATTTCAACCAAATGCATAAGGACTCATGGAATATGAAAACTTTTTCTGACCTAGTTTTAAGTTTAGTGAATGGTTATTGCATGCTTGAACAAATCTAAAATTTAGTTTTTCAGGTATATTAAAGAACATCTCCTAATACAGCAAACTTTTTGTTTGGATTTCAAATAAGAGCACAGTTTGCCAGTGGTTTGGTCAAACATAGCATGAATATAATCAGTAGAAAATCTAAAAATAATTTATACTTTAAATAGTTGATTTCTCAGTCATACATGTAGACTATCATGTGTTTTGATTTCCAGTGTAAAGCACTTATTACATAAATTTATGTAAAAACTAATGGTCAAAATTCAGGGGCCTAAAGGAGTGCTGAAGGGAAAATGAAAGAAACATGGAAGGTAGAACAGTCTGTAGATGGAAAAACTGGAATTTAATCTCAACCTAAATTTAGAAGGGAAGCACTTCAACTGTTTTCTTCAGAACTTCTTACTTTCTTTACCAAATTCATCAGCAATTGTATAAAAAAATACATCCTCACTAGTCTAGTCACTAGAAAAATTGTCTCTCACTAGAGATTGAAAATGAGGTTTTCAGCAGTGATAGAAGACATTAGGTGAAAAAATTTTAAGGAAAAATAAGCTAGTGACAGATGAAAGATAAATGTTGCACCACCCTGGCAGATATTCCAGAAACATGTAAACACAGCTCTTTAATTTCTATATGCCTATTTCCAACCTCAAATTTCCTGGAGGTTTAGGGGTAGGAAAACCTGGAGTTTTGGACCTAATGAAATTTAACTAGATACCACTGATGGATAAAATACAATCCAACTTGTCAAGCACATATCCTAGAAAAGTTAAGTTATTAAGGATATGAACTAGAGACCACATTTTAAGACTACATATGTAAGATTCACTTCATGACCAGCACCAAGTTTACCTTGGATTCCTGTAGAGGCTCATGTAAAGTCTGTCTGAGTTTATCTTTCCTGTTAAGGCTTGATTATCTGGAAAACTTGAGTATCTCTGCTCTGAAAACCTGCTCTCCTCAACATGCCTGAATTAATCATTATCAGCGGTAGATAAAAACAAAACATTAATGGCTTTTCAAAATCTTGACAATCATTTCCTCTTAGAGTCAGCAGTTATTACAAAACAGGACTTGCAATTTTTAATATTTTACACACTATTTTTTTTCTAACACTGTGTTAATTACAAGGCACATTTATATCCTGTTCCCTTATTATTTTTGAAAGTTTATTATTAACTTCTTCTACAGAAATTATATTTCCTCTATGTATATTTTCTCAAAAATATGCCATAAAGATTTTATGCATCACCTGAGCAGTTTAAAACGTCTTAAATTTGGAAGAAATTACATGCAACGTTAATAGTTCATGTATTTTTCTAGTACAAATATTTTGTTTTAGTTTCCTTTTGTTTTTAAATTTACTTTGATTTTAATGCATAAATTGTTCTGCATAATCCAGTTGTTAAGGTCAGTTTTTTTGTGGTTGTAACAGGTACCTGTCAGCCAATTATATATAGCTTTTATCTGTCTTGCAGTAAAAATGACAAATGAAAGTTTGTCTTTCCTATAAAGTGATTAACAGTAGGAGTGACAGAGGCATAGGATCCTTTCATGTTCTATCCTTTATTATTATTTATTAAAATTTGTCCTGTTGACAGAAAGAAAATTAGTACAAAAGCACTTATATGGCTAGTTTGTTGACTAAACCTGACCACCTCTCACCTTCAGGTCCAGCTTTTTGTTCTTTGAAACAAGTTCTGTATATAAAATAATCTGAAAAACCAGGTATTTCAAAAATGCAAGTACCCTGCAGTATTTAAATGGCTACAGTTTCATGAAAACTACAGTAAGTACACAAAGCTTTTTCCTTTTTTTATGGCTATGATTAGGATATGGTAAAGTGCTAAATGTGCAAGCAATTATGAACTTGGCACAGTAGCAATATTTATTTTAAGCTCTACTTGTGCTGCTTTGGTGGAGGATGTTTACTTAACCAGACTCTATTAAACATGCTGAAGACTTTGTACTCTAAAACATTTTTAATTGATGAAACACAGAAGCAATCAATCAACACAAATGGTAAAGAAAGGCAGACAGGACCAGGCAAACAGAATAAGATCTGTAGGTGTCTTTTTATCTCTTAAGGGGGAAAAAAAAGAAAAAGTCTATTTGTGCTGCTGAATTAAGTGTTTGTGAAAAGAGAAGACTTGATAGTGGTGGAGACTGAAGTCTTCTATTTATTTACACGTCGGGCATAGTGGTGGGAACTCTTGCATGGTCTCTTGCCTTTCCTATTCAACCTCTGACCTAATGGACCTGATGAGCTTATCCTCTCTTGTGACAGGAAAAATCCATGCTGAGTATACAACCTGTGGGTCTGACTTACCCAAACAATGCTGAACGGTGATGCTTGTCATGCACCATTTGTAAACATATGAAAGCCATTGCACTGCCTCACATTCCTGCTCCAGGAAGCAAAGTCCATATAACCCTGAGTACCAGTAGATGGGAAGCATTTTTGCAGCTACCTTATTGTCTAACTGCATCTGTTCTGAGCTTCCAGATGTTAATTCTAAATCATGTGCTCATAAATGTTTTTTAAATGTAAGTTTAAAAAAACATTATCAGAATACAATTCTGTCAGAGCACAGATGTTCTTTGAAATGGGGTTTATTGGAAGCTATGTCTTGATAAAGAGCTTAAACCTAAAACACTTGCTCAGACTAAACTCCTCATTTCAGTGGGAACTTTGCCTGAAAGAGGATGGCGGGATATCTCCATAGAAGAAAAAGTTTAGACACTTAGCAAGTCATTCAGGGAAGTATTTCAAAATGGTGTAGCCACTCGAAACTGTGAATCTCAAAACTGTGAAGTTGGAAGGAAATATATTTATATTAACTGATATATTTCCTTCAACCTCACATGAAGAGATTTGTATTTATCATAACATGTGCTTCAAATTTTTATCTGTACAATGGATTGAAAAATAAAAGAAACATATATATATACATATATCTATCTATAAACACCTGTATGAATGCATATATACATTCACCTATGTATCCAAACCAGAATCCATGCGAACAAATACTTGGGCCCTAAAAAATGAAATATTAGTGTGTCTCCTTTAATTACAAAATACATAATACAATCAAGACAATCTTCTTAAAATGTATGCAGGTCTTAGTATTTCACTGTGAGATTTTCCCTTGTATTTGTATTTTTCTTATTGTTTTATATGCTGTATATATACTTTCACAATACTTATATAAACTAAAATCTCCTATTACTACTGTCCCAGAAAATTAGAATGCCCTCTGCTGTTAAAGACTCCTAAATTACTGTAAAACTCTTTAAATTTGTATAGGCAAATTTAATTTTTTCATAGTTTTGCACTCCTTTATTTTGGAAAATTCATACAATGAAATAATTTGAGATAATGAATACAGTTTGTAAATTCTACTAAAATGATTTTAAGTACTAATTCATACTTCTACTTTTCAAAAACTGAAATGCACAATTGAATATGACATCCTATGGATGACATCCTGTGGAAGTTTGCAAGTGGGTCTGTCCTTGATATTTTCAAGGGCAATAGATTTTGTGTTACTGGATAAAATTAAGGATTTAATATAATATTTAATACAATAGGAGATAAGTGATTCAAACATTGGTTACATGTTAATATACAAACAGTTTTTTCTCTTTAGCTGATAAATGTTCAGTCCCTATTCTAAGTAGGTAGCATAAGTGGTAGAGAATGAATACCAGATTTCATTAAATCCATATGAATTTGAATCTTAGGTAGCAGTAAGAAGAATTTGTATTATTTCCATGTTATTCATTGCATATGTAAAAGCCTGTGGTACCCCTTAGGAGAGAAGAAAAATCAGACCAGTGCCTAAGTTTTAAAATTTCATAGATGAAATACAAGTATTAGTCTCACAAGTTTTCATGGTTTTATTATTTTATAACTAGAATTTTCCACTTTTTGGCCTAAACTAACAATTTTTTCTGGCTGCAAAAAGAGGAAGCGTGCTCTGACCCAACTCAAGTGGTTCATACAACAACATGACATGAAAGGAATTAGTATTTCATACTTCCTTGATATTTTTGAGACTTAGAGAGATCTATAATTGTATAGAGATTAATTAATTTCATTTCACTTTTTTCCCTTATTTTCTGGGCATGAGTCACATGACTGACTATACCACTGTTATTTACAAAGCAAGGAATATTGACTTTTAAATCTCTGTTGTCAGGGCAAAACTACCTCCTTCCATTATTATCTCCAAGTCAGTGTTAAACAAACATCTCCAAAACTCACCATCTTTTATACATTAGCAATGCAAGGTGAATTCCCGGTCAGTGAATCTAGTTTTTGAATTTACAAGTGACAGCATAGTAGTTTGCAACTGCATTATAATATTCTTTATATTTATTTTCTTATTTTCACAGAAACAAGTGAACAAAGCCAACTCCTTCAGGGCCTCTAAAACAACTTCTTTAGAATTTTAACTCAATTAGACTGCCAGAGCAAATCAATTGTTGGAACAATTTTATTTCTTGAACTAACTCATTGTCTGTGTTTTGTGCCTGTCACTTTTGTCGTGTCCCAGCAGCAACAAATGAGGAGCCAGAAGTCACACAAAAGCTGCACAAGAAGCTGTATCTTGTGAGCACAGGTCACCCTGGCCAGGGATAGCACCCTTCACACTGCCACCCTGTTCCCAACCTGCTCCCCACCGTGGATTTAGTGTCATCTAAAATAAATCATATGCCTTAAAAATGTGCATAAAAATGTATAAACATCTGTGATACATGTGAATTGTCTTGTTAATTGCAAAAAAGGAAAAAGAAACTTAGAGGGAGGTTTACAATGGAAAATATTGTGACTCCTTAAGTGACAGGTCATGACTAGTGCCCTGTGAATTAATATCAGCCAATCTGTGTGACCTATTCTTCCACTATATCATTTAACATGTGATTTCTGTGTTCAAATCCCTGAAGAGTGATACAAAATAAATTTTAAAGATGAAGTTTTTTATAAGAATGTGTCATTTTATGTTTAAAAATAGTCCATTTATTAAAAAAATGGACATCTATTAGCTTATAAGACAGATTCAGCTGGTGTCTATTTCTTTGTAATCCAATACTTCCCACTGATAGAAAAGAAAATATTTTTATGTAAGTCATTCTGAAGAATACATGTTTGTTATTGCTGTTTATTTACATACAACGCTACAAACAGCTTTGCCCAATTCCCTGCATTTATTTTCCTTAGCAACCCTATCTGTTCATGGTAACTCATGTCCTTATTTGACTTAGTTGCTTATGTGTCATCTATATCAAATAATCTCAATTCTCATTTGTATCAGCATGATATAAAAATTAAACTTCTTAGGGAATTCTTTTTTACTAATGAAATCAGAATAAAAAATCAGATTTAACTGACTTCAGTGGCTTACTGACCAAAATTTACAAAGGAACCAACTCAAATTAATGATCACCCTTTAATCTTCCTTAACATAATACAGAGAATGGCTGCAGAGAAACACATTTTCTAGCTGTTTATTTCAATTGACAGAAAGCAGAATACAAACTTTGTCAATAATGTGAACAATTCCTATCCTGGTCCTCTGAAATTGTAAACTTTTCTAAAATCCATTTAATGATAACCAAATTGTTTGACATCTATTAATGCAGGCATTCAGCACAAAGTAAACTTTTAGGAATATTTGAATTGTTATTTGGTTTGCATAACTTTTTCTGATTATATGTTCTATAAAGCAGGCAGAAGTGAGATCTTAATTGAATAAAATAACATTTTTATAATGGAGAACAAATGAACAGGGCATTCAAAAATATTTAAAAAGCGGTAACATTACTAATTTTTTCAATTCTTTACCTGATGCTGCCTATCATTTCCTTTTTTTGTTTTCCACTCATTATTTGTTTCTTTCTTCTCTAACTTCCCAATTAATACATAAACATGAAGCATGCTGTTAATTTAGATTCACATCTAAGACACTTAGGCATCTGCATCCTATGTAGTGAAGGAATAAAGACATAATCTTGTGAATAATGTTTAAACTCAGAGTCTGAGCCTGTGTTCTAGCTCTTGAGACATGTTACTCATCGTTTCTCATCAGGAAATACTATAATACAGCGTTGCCCTCTTTTGAGGCATTTACATAGTCTGAATCACAAGCTGAAAAGATGTACTTTTATATTCTCTGTGTTAGGAGACCAAATATATTTTCACAAAGACGAATAGAAATATTCTTAAAAAGCTGTGATTAGGCTTTATATATCCTATTATATAAAAGTCTTGTTGACACCTTTCTGATCTGTAGAAATTAAAAATTAGCCTAATGAATACAGCACTCTAAGGCACTATGAGTACCTTCTCAGCAGGAGAGCATTTGGTCCCCCATCTTCTACCTCTCACCTTATCAGCATAGTGTCAGACAGAGCAAAGTTCTTGAATAGATCTTTTTAAATCATTATAAAGATTGCTAGGTAATATGTCTTTGGTCACTAAATCCTGAAATATGTTACTTCTATTAAGGAGTTGTTTTTTTTAATTAGAAGAATGTAGTTCCCAATTAAAGAGAAACACAGTCAGAACATTAAGAATCAGTTTAAAAGGAGGAGGATCTTCATAACATCACTGGTCCTTCCTTTTACTCTTGTGTGTAATTCTGAATCCACTACAACCACTGCAGGCATAGTTGCTGGTTTCATGTAACCAGCCCTATATGCTAATCTTTAGTTTAAGACATCTTATAATCACAAGTGATTTTATAGCTAATAACTAACTTCCACAGACACTTTTGTTTAAGAGAAAACCACAATGAGTCTCAAGCATATTTTTAGCATTAAATTTTAATGTCGCTGAACAGAATCTTGACTGAGGAAAAAAAAAAAGTTATAAATGTTATAGTCTCTGCTTTTTCTGAGGCACTTCATTTGACTGTTTATAATACCCTCTTTTTTGCAAAAAATATTATTTTTCTGTTTTCTTCTCATAGTCATCTTAGTAATTGCCTTAGTAAATCCTCTGACTTTCAGTTCTGGAGATCTATATTAAGCAGTAAATATACCTCAATCCTTGGTATACCAAACATGGGACTGTATTTTTTGTTTGGCCAGCTAAAAAAGTTTGCATTAGAAACTCAAGGTATTCTTCTACCTTTGTATTAAAGTATCAGGTAGTTTCTTTGAATAGGTTTCTGTGGTTCACACAATTTTTAACTGCTTCTCTGCTCACTAAATTTTAGTAATATGTTGTCCTGGTTCCAGCCAGGACAGGCTTAAATTTTGCAGCACCTGGGAGGGAACATGGCTGGGACCTGGAGGTTGCTCTATACCACCTCAAGTCATTGCCAGGGGAATGGGAAGGGGCTCTTTTCCAGGGAAGAAGGGTTCCAGTCTGGAGGGAGCCATCTGATTTTCCCTGCTGTTGGTGAGGGGGGGATGGGTGAGAGTGGGGTTGTCCCTTTTCTTGTGCCTTCTGTCATTAGTATTGTTGCTGTTACTGTTCAGTTTCTTATCTCATTGGTGTTACCAGTAAATTGTTCTTATCTCAACCTGTGATCTTTGCCTTTCCTGCCTCCAATTCCCCACTCCATCCTGCCACAGGGGATGCAAGCAGTTTTAGTGGGAGTACTAAATTGAAGAATACCATTCCTAAACCAAAGCATATGCCTGAAAATAAATATTGCAATTCTATACCTTTGTTTCAAAGGCTGTTTTCCACTGCACTGTCCTGTCCAAAAGCATTAGTTCAGTTAACAAGGGCTAGCTGACATAGTCACACAAAGCAGAGCCCAGTCCAACTGCAGCAGTTGATGCTTTTGAAGAGCAGGCCCCTCTGGTCACACAGACTTTCTCTCCAAGAGCTTTTCCTACTCCACAGAAGATGGTTTGAGGGACCAAGGCTGTAGCTTTTCTCCCAGTTCAGGGCTGGGAGAGCAAACAGAAGAACGAGATGATAAGTTCTTACTAGAGAATAGGCGGCAGTACCAGAACTTTCGGGGAGACCTCTGTGTGCTAGAACAGCCATACATGTAAAGATATGTGGTTTTAGGCAAAGAAAACCCAAGAGTCCAAACAGACTGGGCTAAGCAGGACAATATCCAGCCTTCTTTACCCCCTCAGATCATGCACTGGATATTTCAGAAAATTCAGAGCCTGATAAAATAAAATCAGTCTAAGATAAAGACTGTTTCAGAAACTTTGTGGTTCCTCAGCAAAAAGTATTAGAAATCTTAAAAACTATTTTTTCTGGGGAGTTCTTAGCCCAGGTTTTCTGTCATAAAGAAGTTGATACATTTTTTAACCCATAGGCATTGAAATATTAAGATACAATAAGCATCTGAATGTTTGAAGGTTCATCTAAAGTGATCTTGTGAATTCTGATCTTGTAACTAAAAGTGACTTTGACCCACACAAAGTTCTGGTAATCCAAAGTACTAAGGAAGTGTAATATTCTGCACTTCTAGCCAGAAACTAAAGATGCATTTCCTTTGGGAAATGTATGTCCTTTAGAAAAAAGATAATTAACTAAAACCAGTAAATATTCACATTATTGGAACCTGAACAATTCCACAACTCTCTGTGGAATTCTTTTGTATTTCAGTTTCCATCCATAAATTACACAAACCCCATTCCAATTTTTAAAAGCAACAAGTCTCACAACCATTATGAAAAGACACAAATTCAACATACCAAAAGAGTCTGTTTATTTCTAAATGAACATCTAATTTGTTTTTACTGAAATTCATTGCCAAACTTCAGATGATTTTAGGGCAAGTAGAATTATGATCATCGTGGAATTTCAACATAAACACATACTATGCACCCCCTTATGTGAAATGCATATACACTTATGTGAAATAAACTTGAGGTCATCAGTAATTTAGGACACACTTTCCTATCCATGAGAAATCTGGAGCAAGACTTGAAATCAGTTCTGGAGTCATTGCAAGATACTTCAGATGCTCTTGTTCCAAATATCAGTGTTTCCAAGAGCAAAACATTAAGAAACAGAGGCTCTTCAAGCTGACATGTTTAACACTGCTCCAAAACTGTTTCCCCTTTAAATAACTCCAAATTATTGCTGCAAGAATATTTCATTAAAAGAGTTCAAATGCAAAAATTGCAGTGGAAACCTGCTTTTTAGGCAGGATTTGTCACTTTCACTACCAGGCTCCTGTGTGGCCCAACACAAAGTGATTTCCAGGCTCCCAGCTCTGCACAGAGCCACTGAACAGATTTGCAGGAACCTGTGACACAGAAAGTTCTGGGATTTCCAGCTGCAAAGGACCAGACTCCCAGGTCCTCCAAGGTTAGAAAGCTCTTGGCTGAATTTCATCCTGGACAGCCATAAAGCCAGGAGTTTCAAAGCTCGTGGGAGCCATAACATCCAGATGCCAAGGATTCTGGGTCAGCTTTGATTCCTAGGCACTCCAGTTCCTCCATACTCTGGGGTCTCAGGGAATCCAAGACCTGCAGCACAAAGCCAGCTCATCAGACTGGCTGTTTCTGAGCCAGGATTGCATTTCCTTTCACAGATAACTATGAATAATAGATCCTGATAAAACTAAAACATGATTTTAAAATCTTGGAACATTCCTGAAACTACCTGAATAATTGAGCAATAACTGGAAAACTACATACAATGAATGATGAAAGGAAATACATATTAACGAAGAAATAAAATTATGAAATAACTGAGATGCTTAAATAGAGAGATCATAGAATACCAATTTATAATAAATAAAAAGACTACAAGAAAGAAAGAAAGAAAGAAGACAATTAGGTGGTGATGTAAATGCTGAAAATCAAAGGTAATCCATGTATGGCCCAAAAAATGAATGAATTTTTTGCAGTTTTTCATAACTATCTTGTATGAAGATTGCGGAGGCAGATGGCTATTTAGCATCTACTAATGGAAGTTCCTGTCATAAAACATCATATTTATTACTTGAGGTTTAAAAAAAATTAAAAATTAGAGACAGGACTCTGTACAATTCTACTCTCATTCTATATGAACAAGTCCAGAAAGTGCTACTGTGATGATTGAAAGTACAGAGTCCTAAACTAACAACAAACTAAAAGCAACCAGCTTATTTACTTTGAAAATAAAAACAGGCAAAAAAAAAAAAATCAAGACAAGATTTTACAATATTAAATGATTTCCCTTCCTATCTTTAAAATCTAGTTTCCTCTTCATCTACCAATTTTCAGGATATTAAGCAGAGGTGTTTAGGGTCAATGTGTATTAATTTCTTACTGCTACAAAACCTTTTGATATGTTAATTAGGAATTCAATATTTAAATCACTCTATTAATTCCACCAAATCTGATAGACTGGGAATAGTATTTAATGACAAAAGAAAATCCTGTTAAATTAAAGTTTTGTTACTAAGAGCTATACCTTGCCCCCAAAGCAAAAGAGGTTAGTATTAGTAAGATAAATTCATGTAAATTGTCACTGCTTTCATCAGATTTATTGTTATATCTCAATTTTCTCTATCACTAGGTAAAAAATAAAGATACCTGTTTTCTAACAGGATAGTTGAACAGCACACTCTGACATATTATTTTTAATTACTTTAACATCATACCCACTTTCAACCAAGCCAGCCTTGTTGAAGACAGATTTTTTTTCACATTTGTAATGCAGTTAGCGAATGTTCTTTCTGAAGTCACTATAAGGAGATTCTGCGACAATAAATGCAGTTAGCTAATGTTCTTTCTGAAGTCACTATAAGGAGATTCTGCGACAATAAATAATAAACAAAATGTGTTAAAAGTATACTTCCAAAATATATTTTAAGTCTGTCAAAATTACAGATGTTTTCAGTTTTATTCAATATCCTTCATTTACAAAACATGTGAATTCCTAGATGGGACATAATCCCTTTTGCATCATGTTCCTCAAGACAATGTGCTCAAGTAATGTTAATTAGTTAATGATGTCAAACTTTCTTTGGATCACGCGCTGAAATAAGAGTAAATGTAAATTTTTCAGCCTCTACTAAGTATGGCGAGTATCTGAAAGAAAAAGTGACATCACCAGAAGTCACTGAAGTTTTATCTCCAGCTGAAAGCTGATCTTTAGTAACTCTCAAAATCTCATTTGCTAGTAGCAATCACCAATTTGAAGTGTATTTACCTCTCCCAGGTTCACTTCTCAGCATAGCTCTTTGTACCAAGGAACCTAATCATGTTTGGAAGCCCTCATTTCTAGCTGCTATTTCTTACATCCTTTAGGGTGTTGCCCAAAGAATGGATCTTGCAGCTGTCTATGAATCTCTTGGGCAACAAATGCAAAACATAAAAGTAGGAAAAAAAATTAAAAACAAGCATTCATTGAAGTTAGTGACAATTTAATTCAAAAATATGCTTGGAACCATATGTTCAAAATGATGTGTACATATGCAAAAGAAAACAATGCCTGTTCTGCTTCCAATTACATTTTGTTGAATTCAGGCATGCTTTACAAATCTACAATAAACAAAAACAGAAAGAGAACAAGAGCAGTGGATATTCCAGTAACCAGAACTGGAAAAAGTGAAATTAATAAAAATAAAACTAATATTAATATTCCATAGCCCTGATAACATAAAGAATGCTATAAAAATATAGATAATCCCTCAAGTCCACACAAAAGCTGTTTTTTCTGTTGCAAGAAATATTTGGGGTATTGGTAGTAGATCTGTTAATTTTTTTTAGTTGAAATGTAGTCTACAATTTTTCAGACATAACAACATTGTTCCTTGAAATTTTCTTATCATTCTTTCTTCCCACCAAAAATTTGATATGTTTTCTATTCAATAGTTCAGTAATGTCTTCACTGCTGACATTCCTTACATTTTTACCAAACCTGTTTGTTCTTATGACATTTTATGTATTTTAATGAATTTTTCCCTTAAATGCTATGCAAGAGACAATGGCTTGACCTAACAGGCTAAAACTTCTAACCTAGAAGTAATTTGAAAAACTGTAAATCAAGCCAAAGTATGCTATTTTAAATATTTATATGAACACAGCTTTTCTAAGACCTTCAGTAGAAGACATGTGAACATATAGAAAGAATCAGGTAAAATAGTACACAGAATAAATTTGGAAATACACACATAACAGCAACATATAAAAACACACTGCTTTGCTTGGTGTGTCTGATAATTCACACCATGTGGTCTTAGGCAAATAAGTGGCAACATGGAGTCCTATAAAAAATCAATTAAATATCCATATTTCCATAATTATATGTTCTGCAATGAATGATATTTTGCCTCTGATAAAAAATATTTATCATAAAACAGTAGAAGAGTGTTGAAAAATTTGATCCAAAACTTTGTGTAGAGAGTAACCCCTTTAGAAGTGTTCATACTGTGTAAACATTTTGCAACAAACTCATCTCTCTTATTCATAGTAATAGAATCGTTTAGGCTGGGAAAAGGCTTTAAGACCATCAAGTCCAACGATTAACCCAGCACTGCCAATCCAGCAATAAACCATGTCCCTAAGTACCACATCTACAGTTTTAAAGACCTTCAGGGATGGTGACTCAACCACTTCCCAAAACCAACTGTTCTAACTACTGAAGTGATAATATAGTAATATTTTTATTGTCTTTTACAGCAGTAGCCAGATTAAGTTCTGGCTGTGCTTTGGCCTCTCTGATTTTCACCCTACAGAACCTTATGACATCATTGTAGAGCTTCTGAGTGGCCTGGCCCTTCTTCCATAGGTCAGAATCTCTCCTTCCTTAGTTCCAGCCAAACCTCTCTGTTCAGCCACTGCCTCATCTTTCTGCGTGTGTCACTTGACAAACAGAAATAGATGTGAAATAGTTTGGTATTTCCATGTGTGGGTGTTGCTGAGGATTTGTTGCACCACAGCACTGCTCCTTTGTACATCAGGGCTGGTCTCTTCAGAAATACAAAAACGGCCATTTTAGAAATTGAGCGAGAAAAGGAAATAGCATGGATGTGTGCAGGAGGTCTGACCAGTTTAATTTTAATTCCTACAAAGTAGTCCAATTCATCAAGAAGGCATCAAGATGCATTGAAAATGAGGCTTTAGAGCAAGCATGAGCATCCAGAAGCCTACCTGATTTAAATCAAAACCATTCCACTAACCTTGGTTGAGCAGTGTAGACTTACAGCTAATTTCACACTATGAAATTAGCCTACAGAACCCAAATTTTTAGACAGCAGTGAGAGGAGTAACCTGAGAGAAGTTGGATATTTACCCATCTGTATTAGTGTGGAATCTTTTAATAGCTATCATATAAAAACTGGAGCTACCTCAGGTCTTAGTTTATTGTTGGCTGTACTTAGGTTTCTGAAGTGCCTAAAGGCACATTAGCTTGTAGCTTGTGTACCTTGGGTTGCCCAATGGGTAATAATAAGAAAATTACTGCCACCTCCAATCTTTCTGGGTGTTTTGAAGCTTTTTTCACTGACATTTCTAAAACGTGTTGGGATCCTGACCACGAAAGGTTGTAGAAGTATGATCAGTTGTTGCCATTCTTTAAAAAAGGAATGCAAGACTGTAAAGAGCCTGGAACCTCTGTCAATATTGAGAGAGCCATAACAGGTGTATGCAGGGAACTTACAGAAATAACACTGATTCTTTCATAGGGCCAGAAATTTAACCAGCAGAGTTAGATATGTGGTCTTGATGGCACTGAAATTGCTTGAGTTCTGCCTTTGACATCACTACAGCTGGTATTTCTAGCTAGAATCTTTATTTATATCAGAAAATTTAAGTAAAACATTTCCAATAATCTGAAATATAATCATTACAGTATTTTCTTCTCAAGTTTGTCATTCATTTTGTAAACGTTGTTTAAAGCTAAAAATCCTGTGAATGTTTACTGCAATGAAATTTCATTTCTGCTAAAAAAAGAAGTGTTCCTATTCCACTATGTTGCATTTAATACATATTATTCAGTTGTCATAAATTGTGAAGGACAAGTGATTTTTATCTACACTCTGTAATTAAAAGAAATACTGAAAAACTGCATTACTTGCTTCCATGTAGTAATACTATAGAATAACTTCTGGATTTAAGAACTGGGCAAACTATTTTATTTCATGCACAAAAGTTATCCTAACCAATGGCAATAACAGTCAAATTTTCTTTGGAAACTACAGCTTTAATAAACAATTTTTCAAAAGATACTATGTAAAAGAATCACAGACATTAATTTCCTTAGTTGTTATCAAAGATAGTACAAGCTGAAAAATATGAGCAGGTTAAAAATTCAAGCAGAGAGCATTTATGGGGAAGAAGACTCAAGCAGCCCTTATGATTTTTTGTAAATTTTATCTGGTGACCTTCACAGTAAGAATTTTTTTCTCAGTGTGCTGCAGTGTAGAAGCTCAAAACTAACGTGTATGTGGGCTTGGTGACAGGTATATGGAATTAGAAGACATCTTTCTCATAAGAAGCCAGAGGGATGACATAAAACCTTACCAAATAAGATATGGAGGCTCCAGGAAGTTCAGGAAGAAAAGCACCCCTGGTTTTCAGGGCATCTCTACCCAGAGGAATTGTGGCTGCCCCATCCCTGGAAGTTTTGAAGGCCAGGTTGGGTGGGGCTTTGTGCAAACTGGTCTAGTGGAAAATGTACCTGACTGTGGCTGTGGGGTTGGAAATAGATGGTCTTTAAGGTCCTCTCCAACATCAACAGTTTTATGATTCTAATATCCAGATATACATTTCCAGTAAATCACTAAACAAACACTGGACCGTTATCATGTGTTCAATTGATAAAATCAGTAGACTTCTACAAAATGATTGCCTTAGGACTAACTTGGGTGAGAGTAGAATCAGGTTCTGGTACTATCTTGGTGTATGAAGGAGAAGCCTAAATGTAATATTTGTGTACAGCCACAGTACATGGATGTATTTTCTAGCAAGAAAAGGGATGCACTGTTTTGGTGTCCTCCTGTTTATCTGGAAACAGTTGCTTCTGCTGTTCCTTTTTTTTTTTTTTCTTGAAGATAGAAAGAATATGCATGTGGAATGTTGTTAATACAGAAAAGATCGGGCAAACTGTCCGCACTGAACTAGAGGCATCTGAGTTCAAAGAGAACTATTTATAACGTTTCTTCCAATGCCCTGGGTTTTGGTTTAATTAAGAAAAATAACTTTTAGCTGGCTAATTTAGCTCATGTGGAAGGGAAAAAAAAATCAATCTGCTGATTTTATCAGCAGGAAAATGTTTTCCAGTGACACTTCTTTCAGTTCTTGAAAGATATTCAAATTTTTAAAAGAAAATGAAGATTAGTTTATAAACAAATAGATAAAAAAGAGAGGGATTACATTATTTAACTAAGAATTCCAGCCTCTTCGCTGGAAATCATAGCATTTTTGTTTACAGTTGCTCTGTACCATAGGGCTGCTGTTACCTGAGGTCTCAAGACCTCAGATTGGAGAGTCTCTCTTTTAGGAGTTTGGAGAGTTTTCTAGTTTAAGGTATTTTGAAAAAAAAAAAACTGAAAACCCAGCCCACCCTAAGCCATTTCCTGACTGGCTTCAGCAAAAGAAACACAAAAAATTACTCAAATGTCCACTAGATGCCAGATAGAATACAAGACTAGGTTTAAGTTAAGATAGTCTGCTTGCTTGAGTGCTTCTGTTTCAATAAGTATCTCAGCTCCTCTTTGGAATTTTAAAGGACTGAAAGAAAGAATAGTGAAAAAAAAGGTAAGACAAGTTTGGTTGTTTTTTTTTTTTTATGTTCTTTTTGACATGAAATAAAAAGGAAATACTGAAAACATCTCTATAAAATTATTCTTGTGAGATGTACCTCATGATCCCCCTTTCAGGCCTGGAGAGTGCTTGGAGTAGGCTGGATGCATACTAAAAGCTGTACACTGATTCCTATCCTCAAGTGAACAAAAATATCTGAGCTTGTCTGCTTCTCACAGGCTGGACTTGAGTTCTCTTCTTTAAGCTACAGCAGATTGTTATTGGATTGTTCCACTGATGCCAGTGATTACATTATTTCTAACTTATGTTGTTGTTCCAGGGCTTTCTAAAGGTGTTGGTTTGTTTGTTTGTTTGATTATTATAAAACTGCCCCTGCTCACAAATTTAGTTGGTATCTTTCTAGGTGTGTGGAGGAAAGAACTGGCTGGGGATAGAGACCATGTTATCATTTCATATCTTGCTGTGGTACCCCACAAATTCATGTTGACACAATGCAATGATTGTAGAGCATATCGTGTGGTAGCACGTCATCCATTCTTTTTGCCTCTGATTTTCTGTAGATAACAGACTTCTGTCTCCGTGGGTGCCAGGCTAGTGTTTTGCAACATAGCACTCCAACCCTTTAAAATTCCTCCTGACCATCTGGGAATTTCCTGTTCTGCCAAATAGATTTGCCTGGATAGTGCTGGGGTTTGTCTGTCTCTTACTAGAGAGAAATCCCCTTATATTAGGGCTGAAACCTTATGATGTAGGTGAACCCAGATAGCTGGTACCAATAGGTAGACCTGGAACTTCTGAAAGTGGCAGGAGAAGGAGAAAGGATGGAGTCAGCTTAAGCTGAGTGGGCCTGAGGTTGGGAAAACCCCTTTTGGGAAGAGAAATTGAGCTTAGTTTTTTCCTGCTGATTCACTGTGAGCAGCATCAGGCCAAGCTCCATATATATACATTAACATCACATTCCAAGTGAGAGTCAAGACCTTTTTCTCAGTTTCTAATCCTCTTGAGACTCTTTAATGATAATATTTTGGGTTTGTGGACTATGTTGAAAACTTCCTTTGAGTTTATGTTCCCATAGAAAATTACTAGTTTTTCTAATTGACTTTTTTTGGTAAGAATTATAATAACAACACCTAGGAAATATAATGGCAATGCCAGGCTAAGCCTAAGAGAAGCAAAACCAAAATTAATATCCGTTATGGTAGAAAAAACACTGAGCAACTCTGACTTAGGTTGTCTCAAAATATAAAGTTTGAATTCCATTATGAGTAGCATTCTAAAAATAGTCTTGCTTCAGCTTTCTTATAATATTTCTGAATGATTGTACTATGGAAGTGAAAACATGCCAGCATTCAAAACCATGCTGATAGAAGTAACACTTAGCTGTCATCTTGAAACTTAAGAATAATGAAAATAGGAAATATACCCTAAAACACATTTTCAGTGTCCCATCATGGTGAGTTATAGACCAGAGAAAAACTAAAAACAAAGACAAAACTAAACAGGACTAATTCTAGTGATCACAATCAGAGTTTTGATCATGATTTCAGGAGCTTTGTATGATTTTGGTAGGAAAATAATGAATAAAAATGTTGAAGTAGTCTTTAAAAATTCACATGAAAAAAGATGTCACACTTGGTACTTATTTTATGGAGCAAGAATTCATGTCTTAACTTCATGCCCATAACAGTGCAACAAAAACATTTTCAGTCTTGCTCAATTCTGCTTCCAGGAAATACCCCAGGGGGTGAGTGGCCAAATTACTAGATGTTTCCAAGATGCGCTGGAGTACTAAGTCCTGGCTCAAGGAAACTTTTCTTCTTTTTCATTTTTTCCCTCCTACTTCTAGGGTTTATAAGGCAGGTTTTTTTTGTAGGAGCTATTAAGGTAGAACAAAACAAATGCTCTTACTGGTTTAGCACTAAAGAAATACAATCATTAATCCTAGCTTTAAAAACTGAATTCTTGACAAGTTCTTTTATTTCAGTCCGTTTTTAATCTTATAAATATTTTTACTGTTGGTACATCCATTTTACTTTAAAACTCAATATATAAATATGTTGAATAAACAATTACATACTAAATTTATCCCTGTTTTGTATAGTGGCTTGTTCAGCATGTGCCATAATGTTATCATGCACTGACAAAAAAAAAAGATATTTAATGATAAATGTTTCTTTAGTTAAGCTGGGCAAGGAAATATAATTCTCCTTTTTTTGAACTTTGTGTCAATGTTCTCTATAAAAAGTCTCTGGACTTCTCATTCTCACCCACTTATCCAAAACAATAAAATATACATATGCTTGTTCAGTGTAACAGAGGAATTCCAATTCAGTTCTACCTCCTGTTGAAGTCTGTGAAAAGTAGCTATGTCCTTGTCCTAACACACCTAACACCTTTCCAACACAATTTAATTATGAAATTAAAACAATTTATTTTACTGGGTTAAAGCTTGCCTCATGAATATTTGAGGCATATATTCATATGCCTCATCCATATTCCACATTTGAGGACCCTTGGAGCATTTGAGGTCAAGCTCTTAGATCTTGCAAAATTTAAAGTTGGCAAATTTGGGCAAATGCCTTTCCAGTATTCCTGACCTCTAGCTCATCATCATAAACTGCCCAAGGTTCTTGCTTGATGCTAGTAAATTGTTTCTTCACTTAATGGTATAAGCAGCAAACATGAATACTGCTTATGAGTTTATTATTGATAATAATGCAAGGGCATTCCTGGTGACAAAGTGATGCATTAGCTACAACCTGTAATGCCCCACATGGCATTTGAGTTCCATCCAGCATTTCAGCCTGGGATGCATTTTAGATATACCTTGATTACCAGCAAAATTTGGAGAATTTCTGGTTTCCTCATTAAAAAATGATGCTGAGCATCTTCTCTTACTTGCTTTTATATTCTTAAGTTTAGAAAAAGAATTTTCTTGTTCTTTTAAAAAAAGGAAATCTTATTTTGATTATGATGGGTTTTTCTTCAGCAGGTTTTACTACTGCTGAAATACACAGTATTATGACATTTGTAGGGCCACACACCTGTAAACAGTTTACATCCGCATTGTTTCAGGACATTTTACTGAACACAGTGCTGTATACCAAAGTAATTTCTCAGTCTTTTCTGTCACATCAGGACAACATACTTAGTTGTGTGTACTTTAGTGATAGTTTGGTACCTTGGCAATCATAAATTTGTGGATTGTATCATTTAACCTCCTAGGAAATTTAAATCTTACTCAAATCTTTTATCAACCTCAAATGGACAGACTTCTTCCTCTGAAGCACCACCCTCACCTCCCACCTTATATTTAGCCTATTCTATAT
The DNA here is from genome assembly GCF_037042795.1 of Molothrus aeneus. Classification (NCBI taxonomy): domain Eukaryota; kingdom Metazoa; phylum Chordata; class Aves; order Passeriformes; family Icteridae; genus Molothrus; species Molothrus aeneus. Next base: position 126,766,808 of record NC_089646.1, on the reverse strand, counting down.
CTCTCTGGGTCCCTTACACTTTGCCTGAGCTGACCCTCCCTAGACTGATGGTCCGTAGTTAGAAACTGAGTCATCAAGACCAAGATATTTTGTTTCCAATTATGATTGAATTAATTCTGCTGTAATCATCTTTTACTTTTAACAATAATCTTATGGTACATGGCAAACACCTCTTCCCTTGTGTGCCTCTGCAAATACAGTTGTCTTGCTCATGCTTCCCTGCATAAAACTTTGGTATTGTAACAGGTAAAAACAGTTCTTTTAATAACTGACACGAAGGCAGAAGCTCTAATGGTTAAGCTGTGGGATGTCATGGAGGTCAACAATGTCAGAGGAATATACAAAAGAATATGTATTGCATCAGCCAGAATTCTCAGAAAAGCCAAGAGATCCAACTGGATCATCCAAGAAAAATGTGAAGAGTAACAACCTTAATCATCGCCTCTGTATTTCACAGGCTAAAGTGATAAAGAATTTTGCAGTCCATATCTCCTCCACACAAAAATAGCAACACAGAAAAACCTTCTAGCAGAGCATTGATGGCCTTTCCCATTGACAGAAGTGACGCAGGAAAGATAGGTGGCCCTTGACCATTTATCTCTACTGTGGTAAGTCTCACAGAGTGAAGTATGAAGTTTTAGCCAAGGAACAAAGGGGAATAGTTCATTCAGGAAGAGATTAGATCATCTCTTTGAGCAATTTTCCTTCTAAGCAGATCCTCAAAATTCCAGGCACAGCACCAAAGGCATCGTGGTTTGGGGGTTTCCCATTACTGTGTTGATTTGCTGATGTGGCCTAGAAGGCTACTGGAATTTCCTGATGAGTTAAGACTGGGAAGGGTAAATATTTAACTATGACACAAATAAATAATACTTAAATGATAAAGGCAGTGATCCTAAATCCTCATTTCTGTTACTTTGATCTGCATATGAATGCCCAATTTTTGAAAAGCTGCAGCAGTCTTCTTTGACTTCTTTGGTGTTGCAGGAGACTTCAAGGAAACAGATATGAAGCATTTCTCTGAGATTTCAGAAATATTGAGTAATTTCTGCACAGGATTTTCAATTTTAAAAAAAACAACATTTTTTTAGGAATAGTACTCTGATAGTGATAGTGATATTATTTGAAGATCCTTCCTTTTTGAGACACAAATGCAATACTCATAAGTGAGAAGAGAAAGATGTGTAACTGAGTCTATGATTCACCCTCACTGTTACCCACAACTGAACTGATGGCAGAATTTTTAAGAAATTATTTATTTAATACAGTTTTCTTTCCTTCAAAATACTTCTGCATGAGAACTAAAGTTCACAGAAAATAAATACTGCTAAAGCTAGTCAAAGCTGAATATATGAAAGTCAAAATCAGCATTGTTAAACAGAACCATGGGTGTTTTAATACAAATTCAAACATTCATTCAATACATTGCCTAGAAAAAGAAAACAACAACAACAAAAAAATTTAACAACAAATAAATTATTTTTTCCTAAATCTGCACTGTGCAAGACCATACTTGCAGGCAAGAGATTCCAAAAGAAAAATACACTTTTATAAACATAGGCTGACAACTTTAAAACATTCATAAATAATATGATCCAGAGGGCAGGCAAGTCCACAACAATCCTGAAGATAAATGTAAATGCATCTCTAGAGATTGTACTAGGACTTCTCCTTTGATTTTTGCAGGTATTTAAAATATGTTCTGTGAATTCGGATTGTATAAAAGTGAAATATTAAAATGCATGTCAAAATATTAAATTTACATATCAAGAATCAGATTTTTTTTTTTCACCTACAATCAGGACATATGAATCCCACTTTAAAGAATGAATGGCCTTTGGTAATGACTCAAAGTTTTCTTCAACATTTAAAATAGTGGGCAGGACCACTCACCTGCCTCAAACTCAGTGCTTTTCTCTTTGAAACCTTGCAAGTTCCATCTGCAGTTTTAGGTTGGTGGATCACAGATCAGGAAGCTAAAAGTCTGACTGCTATCAGTATTACCCCCAAGACTTAAATTTTGTAACTTAAATAGGATCTTTTAAGAAAAGTGTCTTGCATACAGAAAGCTTTTAAGAGAAGTTCAGATGTGAAAGAAGGAAGGACCAGTCTATAAATGGCACATCAGCCGTCAGTAGAAATCATTTTTAGATTCAAAACTGATTAGCACCAATCTGATAATCTGTGTTCTAGTGTGAAAGAAGCCATACTGTCAAAACCAGACAAATTACCTTCTAAGGTTGTCTGCTCATACTCCAAATTTTCTCCCATAGTTCTCTAGTCTTGCCTTAATTTCATCCTGGGAGGAATGCCCAGAGTTTATCCTATCTCTACTGTGATCTCTCAAGCCTCCTTGGTACAAGAGGATGAGAAAGAATATCAGTACCCAAATTCTCAGGCAGAACAGAATCAGAAGAAAATTCAGCTAACTGGATCAAGTTAATTTTTGTTATTTCCATACATTCCTATTTCAGAAGGAATTCCTGGTACCTCTATATGCAACAAGACAACTAGAGACAACATGACAGACAAATGGCAAGAATTTAAAAATAAAAATCCCCAGAAGAAGTGATGAAAAATTATAGCTATACACCTCTGCCATTTTCTATTAAAGAAGCAGATGTCATGCATGCACAGAGCACAATCAGGTTTGTCTTGAACATAGGCACATGTAAGGATAGAAACGTGCCTGGGATGGGGAGAACAAAAGTCCAATACTTCTTCCAGAATACATGAAAATTCCTGCTTCATATACATTCTGGAAGGAACAAAAGCAAATGTGCTTTTGTAAAATGTTTTTTTCAGCAATGCAGCTGGGGAATTGTTCACACAGAATTAATGCATATACAACAAACAAGATTTCATCTTGCTACCAATTTTAGTTTTTTAAGCCAACATGTCATTTTGAGAACAACAGATTGATAGCAGGTACATTGGTATAAAACATGAGAATGGATTTAAGACACAACACTTAAAAACAGATTTCCAAGTATCTTAAAACCAAACACTCCAAAGACCAAAATGCATTTATGTGTGCAGACACTCATGCTCCAGACTGAGTTGTTGAAGAGAAAGAAATTTTACAGACTTCTTAGAGAGTTTTTCATCATCCACTTTTTACTTACAGATCTTCTACACAGATTTTCCAACTGCAACATTTTACATGGACTTTCAGCCTATTTCTCTCTCCTTTAAGAAAAGATTAGTAACACAGATCATATGATTCATCACATACTATCATATAACAGACCTTTAGAGTACCTCTCCTAAAGACACACCTATTCCACCATGAAACTAGCATAGTTCTTCATACTCTTACCCTTTTCTTATTATTTCCTTTTCTTTTCTTTTTTTCATTTCTCCTCCTAGAAACTAGTCAAGAAAGTTTAAGAAATTTGCTTCACTGTAGCTCCATGGCCTTGAACACAGATTTTCTATATGACTTCCTCTAAGCAATTACTGCATTATCTTAAACAATTTTTGGTGGGTTTGTTCCATTTAAATCTGAAAGCAAATCATTTATATAGTGTAACTGGAGCATCTTTCTAGCTGACCCTGTACCTGTCTTGCTTTGACCATCTGCATCATATACATGTTAAGTGCTGAGTGTAATTCACTGTTAGGTCTTGTTTAGACAGGAAAGTTATGCTAGTTTGATTTGTATCAGTTTTAAACAGGGAAAATTAAACTGGTGTAAGTCCCTGATTAGAATTCTTATCCCAGTTGTATAGTGACTTACTTACACTGTCTTAGTAATCTAAGTAACCTGATTCCTAAATAAGACAATGAAAAGTGAATCTTGCTCTTTGTGCAGAAATATTAATGAGAATGCAGTGCAAATGGGCAACAATTTATGACATTTCTAAGTTATCCTTCCAAGTGAATATTCACCACCCTGGTGTTTCATAACACTGTCTAAAATATGCACATGTGGTTGCAGAAAAATAGCCTTGTGTTAAGTACAGCTTGTTTCATAAGAAAAAGTTATTTCTAGGAAATATGAAACTATTTCAATATCCTTTTCCTGATCAAACTTCAACCCCTTAACAAGAGAGGAAATTCTTATGCTACTGGGAAGACTTTTACACCAGGGCTGTTTATTCAAGACACTTGAGCTGCTGGTGCTAAAGATGAGTTCACAGCAAACTTAAACAATGATGCTGATTCTAGAAGGTCCTCATTTACTAGCTCTTCCTTGTCTGCAATTGTTGTAAATACAGGCAATAAGACTGAACTAAGCTAAACTGTAAATTGAGATGAATAAAAGTAGACGGTTAAGTATCTTCACCTTTCAGATTTCGCTTGCAATAGGCCATGCAAATGACCCCAGTTTTGATAAAATCAAGTTTATCCAAATTTTTTGTTAATTTTGGGAAATTAACAAAATTAATTGTTTATTAATTAACATTTAATTTTGCTAATTAACAAAAATAAACATTAGCACTGAATAACAAGGTATTCCTCACTGGTCATGAGAATCTGTACAAGAATCAGTTCCTTGCAGATGGATACAGGTTGGAGCAGCAGCTTGATGGGTTTTAAAAACCCTGCAAGAATGAGGACTATTCTGTGAGCAGGACACAAATAACCCATTTAGCCAACTGCAACTTTTGATATTCTTGGCTTTACAGATGTATATTCATTGTATTTGTCTGCTTATTTTTTATGAACTACTTTAGTTACTTATCGTTACTTTCCTTATAGTTACATTATAGTTACTTTCCTTCCAAATGATTTTAATCTCACAATTTTCTGTAAATATTGGAAACATTATTATAATACATCCACTGTTAAGAAAGTCTTTCTTTCCACAAGAAAGACTCCAAAAGCAACACAAAAAAATAACATATTAAGCCTCCCAACAGCATTGTGAAATTGAGTAGTAGTGCTATATCTGTATTAGAAACGGGAAACTGGAATACTTAAAGTTTACAATTTCCTAGCAGTCACAAGTGAAGTCCATACTGCAGGCATGGACTGAAGTAAAGCTTAAATCCATCACAGTTAACTGAGGCATTTAAATCAGTAAGCAAGCTGCTCAGGATTTTCCTGGGGTCAGTGAAGAGAAACAGGGACTTCCACAGAACAGTTCAGACAGCTGAGTCTTCCTCTGGGCTTGCTACTGTCTCTTGACATGGCACTAAGAGATTCCCCACAGCAAAGTAAAAACTATTTGGGTAACTGGCATTCTCCTGGAGAAGCTGGCAGCCAGTGACTTGGACAGGTGCACTCTTTGCTGAGTTAAAAACTAGCTCTAAGACTGGGCCCAGAGTGTGATAGTGAATGCTATTTCCAGCTGGTGGCCTCATGCAGTCCCCAGGGTTCAGTATTGGGGCCAGCCCTATTTAGTAACTTTTTTAATCAACTGGATGAGGGGATCGAGTCCATCCTCAGTAAGTTCACAGACTTCACTAAGTGGAGTGGGAGTGTTGATCTGCTGGAGGGTAGGAAGTTTCTGCAGAGGGATCTGGACAGGCCGGATCTGTGGACCAAGGCCAACTGTACGACGTTAAACAAGGCCAAGTGCTGGGTCTGCCCTTGGGTCACAACAACCCCCTGCAGTGGACACAGTGGCTGGAAAGCTGCCCAGTGGCAAAGGACCTGGGGGTGCTGGTTGACAGCTGCTGAATGTGAGCCAGGGCATGTCCAGGTGGCCAAGAAGGCCAATGGCATCCTGGCCTGGATCAGAAATAGGGTGGCAAGCAGAATTAGTAAAGTGATTGCCCTGTACTGGGCACTAGTGAAAGCACACCTTGAATGCTGTGTCCAGTTTCAGGCCACTAAATTCAAGAAGGACAGTGAGTGGCTGGAGCAGGTCCAGAGAAGGGCAACAAAGCTGGTTTAAAGATAAGTTTAAAAAGTGTTTAAAGGTAAGTTGTATAAGGAGCAGCTGAAGGAGCTGAGGTTGTTTAGCCTGGAGAAAAGGAGGCTAAAAAGGGACTTTATCATTCTCTACAACTATGTGAACAGAGGTTGTAGTGAGGTGGGGTTGGCCTCTTCTCCTGAGCAGCAAGTGACAGGACAAGAGGCAATGGCCTCAAGCTGTGCCAGGGAAGGTTCACGCTGATGTCAGGAAAAAAGTTCTTAATTGAAAGGGTGGTTAAGCATGGGAATAGGCTGCCCAGGGAGTTAGTGGAGTCACTGTCCAGGAAGGTGTTCAAGAAACGACTGGATGTAGCACTTAGTGCAATGATTTAGTTGACATGGTGATGTTTGGTTCAAAGGTTGAACTTGATCTTGGAAATCTTTTTCAACCTTAATGATCCTATGATTCTATAAATCTAAGTTTGGGTGGGATGATGCAGACCTGACATACCCAACCTCATTACTTTTCCCCCAGTGGTGTTTTTTTTCTCCCCAGGACACACAGCACTGTAGGAGTAGGTTGCTTGGTTGAATGGGAACAATGAGTTCTCAGCACCCTGAAAATGACATAGCATTTACTGGATATCAGTTTCATTTAGAAAAACTCTCAGTGCTCCAAATGAGATCTCCCACTGGGCGTCTTGGTTGGACAATTCTGATGACTAATAAATGTAATATTTTATTGTTACCAGAAATTTCCTAATTATGGCTGTCATCACTGTAAATAAACACATTCAGTTCCTACTGAAAATTATGATAAAGCTTTCCCTCCAAGCATGGGAAATTTTTTTAAGTAATTTGCTACCAAATGTGGCAACATGTGAAACTGTCCTTCAGTCTAATTCCCTGATTCTTCTGCTTCTAAAAAAAAAACTTAATTGCCAAATAATTCTCCAATAATGTAAAGCTTTCAGGCATTTCCACAGTTGAAGTATTGTCTTTTTCTTGTGGGTACATCAGAATATTCCAAGGACTTGAGATATTTGACTAATGAGCTTTGAAAAGCAGGCATGCTTTTGGCCAATAGATTTTTGGGGGAATATAAGCAATTTTGGATTTACACTCAAACATTAATTTTCTTGGAGCCAGTTTATTTCCATTACGTTATTTTTACTCCTTAAATTTGGATTTTATACATATATACTTGCTCATTGAGTAGTACACTAAGAAATCCCACTAATTTTTATTCCACCCTTTCATGACATTTGTGGGAACTGCACTTCAAATATCACTAGAATGAGGCTCTCCTTTGGATACGAGAATTCATTGACTCCAAAGCAGAAGGGAGGACCCAGATTAATAAGTAGCCTCTGTGTCTAAAAAATAAATACAGGTTTGAGCTGGACACCAAATAATGCCCAGTTTTGGATGCAAATTTCTCACTGTTTTCTTTTAGCTCTGGTCCACCTTGAAAAAGGAAAGATTTACTGGAAAGCCATTCTTTGCACAGCTCTGTTAGTAATGCTCATACATGCAGAATAGCAGATTCCAAATCCATTGACCACCTTGTGTTTGTGGAAGTTAGCAGGAATTCATCATGCATCTCCTGGTTGCATTTAACATCCAAATATCATGTGAACTTTTAGGTCACATGTTACATTGCATTTCTTTTTTTTTGGTTTATCTACCTTCTTGTAATACTTGTATGTGTTAGCTTCTAATAGTATACTATCATTAAGCAATATTTTTAAGCTTTTATAGTACTCTGCTTAAATAATGATCTAGAAGAAAAGAAGCAGTGGATCATGTAAAACTCACTCATTACTGTTGTAACCATTGTTTCTGCCATTTAGATGTCAGGAAAAGTATATGAAACACTCATCTATAGAGCTATCCTGAATGTACACTGAGTCCATCAATACTGTAAGTTCAGCAAGCCAACAGCAACTTCCTAAGCAAGACATGATGATAACATTTCATGTAACTCCTCTTTGGCAATCCTTAGACACTGCAACTAAATACCAAAGAGTGTCACGTGAGCCAGTCAGTTACTGCAAGAAAGAAAATGTGATGAACTGTTTGTTTTGAACTATCAGTATAAACATATTGCAGAAATGAAACCCAAGCTTAAACAATGGGGAAAGTTATCCGGTATTAAAATAAACAGTTCTAGGAAAAACTCTAAAAATGTTTACCAAGTCATCTTCTTCTGTGGAGTTTCTGTGCAGAGCATTTTGCCATGTCCCTGGTTTGTCAACCAACCCCAGTTACACTGATTATAGATATGCAAATTATAATGGACAAGGCTGGGCCTTAATTGCCTATAATTGGCTCCCAAAGCAAGGGCATTTTTATCCACAATCAAGCTTGTAGATCATCAAAGAAGCAATTTTGCATTAAGAAAATATTTTTTTTTACAGAAAAGTATACTTGTTTTGCTTCTAAAAATCTGATAGTTTGGATATTAAATAACATTTTTAAATTAAAACTAAGGCAAGCCATGACTCTTACAAAATTTCACAGTAAGTATCTTTCAAATGTCACAGGGCAGCATTCGTGCTCAGAAAATAATTCACTTTGCCAAACATTGGCTATGGAAATTTTTATTAGAGGCTATATATATTACCTGAAGTAATAAATACAACACTTTTATGTAAATCAGACTATTTATAAAATTCTTAAACATTCTTTCTGATTATAAGTATTCTCTTCCAATAAAAGACCTGCAACTGTTAATTATTCTTTAGTTCAATCACAGCAGGTGCATTGTAAAATGCTGCCTAGTGTAGAAAGTTTAGGGGGAAAAATGAATGCAGACTATAAAAATGAGATGGGAGATACCTACGTAATATATTCATTACACTTGAGCATTATGCAGGTTTTGAAAGGAAATGAGTTATGGCTGAGATGCTTTGTAGTGGCAACAGCAACAAAGCAAATTCAGTATTCAGAGATGCTATAAAGGAGCTGCATCAGCCTCATTTGTTCAGAGTGAGACATGGTCCTTCACACAGAGAAACAGGTCCTTTCATTCCAAGGAAAACTGACACATGGGGATACATGCATAATCCCAGTTTTATGCTAACTCCTGGGAGCAGGACACTGGGGGCTGGGAGGGAAAGGAGGAGGGGAATAGTTCGGCCCTCAGCCAGTTTTACAATCATTGCAGAAGAAAGCAGTCCTAATATAAACCCCTTTCACTGGGCTTCCTACCTGTTTAATCACTTCCCTCCAAAGTGTGAGAGGACTAACCCTCAGACATTCACACTCCAGACACTCAGATTTCCTCATGATCACTGTGAAACAGTGATCTTAGTTCAGTCTCTAGTGGACAAACACAGAATAAGTTAAGTCTTAGAAGCATGATTCAGCAGGCAATTTCCTGAAGTAAAATCATATGTGTATAAAAACAGAAAACAACTTTCCTCTTTTTAGTGCTTGTCTCAGCCTGCCAAGGCACAGTAAAATAATTTATTTTCCTCTACATAAAACATCTGCTTATTTCCAGCCCTATATTCCCCAAGGCAGATCAAGACATTAAAAAATGAGGGAAGTAGTCTGAAAATTAAATACTTGGTAATATTTTCTGCACAGAATCTTTTCTCTCTTGCTATGGTCAGATGCAAGGGAACAAATATAATTTACCAAAAACTTAGGAAATCCTCTCTAAAAATTCTAGTAGAGTTAGGGGGGTGGGGGACCTGTATGTGCTTTTTTAACACATTTATGTCTTATGTACTGTCTGGATGAAACAAAACTTGTAAATGAGATAGGTTAGCAGCAACTGTGCTAATATGAAGTTTCAGCAAAGCTAGTAGAGTCATTAGAATTTTATTGATGTTCATTCTTAGTAAGAACTTCTGTTGGAGTTAAATCCTGCATCTCTCAAGTGGGTACATACAGAAGTTTTCTTGTACCAGATTACATGACTAGCTGCATCACTCAATTGTGCAATTTTCTAAGTTTTGCCAGGTCAAAATGGCAGCATGTGAATGGGAATATCACAAATAGCTGTACACAGACTGTGTATTTATTTTAACTGGTCAGCTACAGCAAAACATTTTCTTTAGCAAGGTATGGATAATATCTGTGCAAGACCTGTAATTTTACACACGTGAGTAATCATGCTGATTGGGACTGTTCAGATGAGTGAAATTATTCACATATTTAAGCCTTTCAGACCCAAATTTCATAAAAATAATTACTTCTATTAAGTTACTGCAACACCTTGAAACCCATTTTCCCCTTTCTAGGAAAGAATGCACATATATATAAACACAAATTGAAGAAGGCTGTTCAAGACCAGTGTATTCAACATGATTAAAAACGTTTACTGTGAAGTTTTAGAAGGGTGAATGCCTATATATTTTCCTGTTTCTTTCCAGCAATCAGACGGGTAGAATAGTATTACAGGATCTGTTTATGGAGGAACAATGATATTCTTAACCCAGTGCCCTTAAATGCCGATTTTTAAAATGCTCTCTTTTGCTGTCACAGTAGCAGGTATCCTGCATGACATCTGAGCTGAATCTGTGAACTGTAAGTAGAGCTTATAAGAATTTAGTAAGTTCTGTCAGTAGAGTCCCTGGAGGATTTTTGTGTCCTCTGACTCACATGCATGCATCGTTTCTTGAAAAAAAGCCTTAAGAAGTCACATCTTTCAGTAAAGTGAAGAAAATTCAGCTCCCAAAAGCAATGAGGGGTGCACTCTGGCTAAAACATTTTTCTCCTACACAGCCAAGAACTGTATCAATCCTTATTAGTTCTGTTCTCCTAGAAACTAATGAAAACTTTGAACAGCATAAACATCCCCCAAAGAAATCATTTAGTGAGACACAAAAAAAGAAGCACTTACTTTTTGCAGCCACTGAGTGTAATTTTCCATCACATGTTCCAGATGTTGCAGTTTCTGGGAAGAGAAATCCTGTTCCACGTGAGGAGCATCTCTCTGAAGAGCATTTGTGTTGTACTGGTCTGTTGTGCTTTCACGACAGTTCCCATCCTGTTCTGGCAGAATGAAAGTGTAGGTGCACTGCCCGTGCTGAACCCGGTTAAATCTTCTCCCACTGCCTTCTGGACCCCGACGCTGGTTAGTACAGCCTACAAGAGCAAGAATCACTGCCAGGAAAGCAAAGGAAAAGAAAACTGACATGTTATTATTACTTTCCTTTCCTGCTTTAAGAAAAACTTTTTCTTCCTCTTTCTTTAAATTTGTTCTTAATTTCCCTCAAAGTCTTTAAAAAAGGAGCGGAGCAGCACACTTTAAGAATCAAGCTTGGATAAACTGGTTGTTTTGGTTTTTTTTAGAATTTCACTGTGAGGATAGCTTCCTTAGTTAAAATTGGGAATATTTATTGCATAGTAGCTAAGATTTATTGTTTCCTCTCTGTTACAGTCCAGCATGTAGCCTGCTTTAGTCAGCTGCATATGCATATCCCAGTCTCTTTCCCCTACACTATCTGCTGCAGAACTGCTATTTTCTCTCAGGCTTCAGTGAGTTTTATTAAGGTTGCACTTTCAAGCCAAGCTGGAAGCAAGCAGCCTTTCACAAGATGACTTGACAGGAATGCGTGTATGAGTGCGCCCCTATGCTAAGGATGGCTGATGGCTCAGTACAGAGGGATCATCTTACAAACTGGCTGGATGCATGACCTCAATCCTGCATGTCTGCCCAGCCCCTGCTGCACACAACTGCTGGGGGCTTTGGGCGAATTCACGTCACTTTAATAAGTAAGTCAGTCCACCTTAATACACTTCATATGTTCGCACTGACCTATTAAAATGTAGATAAAGTGTAGAAGTTTGTTGTAATCCCTGTGTAAATATACAAAGCAGTGAAATTAAAAATACTTTCAGTTCTGCTCTGCACTGTATCTATTAAAGAATTCTAGGTCAGGCTTATGACACTTACAGGAAGAAAAAGTTAAGTTTAACCCTCACTAGGTTTATCTAATTTTCTAAGACAGTTGTGTTTCTTTTACAGCTTTCAGAGAGCTGTTTTACATCTTATATTGAAATTAGAGTTGCCAAATAGTAATTGCAAAAGGCAGTTCAGAAGGATAATAATTTTCTGTGTTTGGTATCTAAACAAAGGTAATTAATTAAAAACCAGTGAGAGATGGTGACGGAACTATTCCAGATTATCTTCTGTACCACTGTGTAGTTATCACGTGCATAACACCAATTTGCAAGTCTGTTTGGGCTGTACAGGTACCCTATGTTACATGTGGAAACTTCCTGTGGGGCAACTTCCTCAGAATAAGGCTGTGGTAATTGCTTAAAAAACCATCATAAATAATGCCTTTGGTATTTTCTAGAGACAAATAAAAAATGTACAGATTACAAACAGGACTGGAATATTTATGAAATTCAGAGGAATTTGGATCTGATTTCCTGCACTAGTTGTTGTTAAATAAATATCAGCCAAAACTAATGTGTAGCACTTTGCACAATATTTCCCACGAAAGTAAGTAGTCTTCTAAATAGCAATAGTGCATCCCTAAAAAAAACATCAAGGAGTCCTACTTGCACAAATACTGAGTGCAAACAACTTCAGTGCTCATGTAATTGTGACCTGTATCACAACTACCATGTCATTCTAAAAGAACTGTCTGGAATATTTAGCCAGGCATCTGTCCTGTTCCCATGAAAGCTATTCCTATTCAAACTGCAAAACATCTTGCATCTGGAAAGAAATCACTGCATTTGAACCAATAAGTAATATTCCCTACAATAAAACAGAAAAAATGAGAAATTCATATGTTGCTCTAAATTTTTTATATATCCAATATATAGACAGAGAGAAAAAAAGGAAGAATGCAAAGCAAAAAGCAAAGCATCAATGCTACTGTTGCTTTGAGCAAAATCAGAATATCCTTCCACCTCTGAACTGTTCAGGCCAACTTAGCACTTGTTTTTCTGCTTCTGAAAACCGAACTCTTTATTTTCTTCCTCGCACACAAGATTTCTCATAACTCACCATCACCACCAGAACTAATGCTGCTGTGGTTTTTTACACTGTCTTTGCAATTATTGTGAAATGTATTTCTGAGGTATTTGCTCATCTAAGATCAGAGATGAAAAAGGAAGAAAACGGTAGGATCAGACACTGAACTGAAGGGTTAGCAAAAAAGCAGCTATTCTCTCTGAGGCAAAGCAAAAATACCAGAGCACAAACACGGCAACAATACATGCTTTTCTTGTAAGTAAAAAAGAGTATTTTATGAAAGGGCCTCAGAGCAGCTGAAAGAGGGATAGCAAAGGTGGGTGTACAAAGGCTTCCTAGATTTTTAGTTGATATTTTCAAATATGAACACACATTTAAACAAATGCCTCATTCATTTTCTGCAGAGCATTTAAGCATCAGATTTATTCACATGCAAATGTGGAAAAACGAGATTGCAAATTTACAATTGATGTTTTTCAGATGAGGATTTCACAGAAGAGCTGGCTCACTTCCTTGCTGTTACATGGCCCCTTCCTGCTGACTTGAGGTAGCTTCTCCTTCCCCTTCTGTCCCCTTCCTGAGGGACAACAGCCATCAAGACTTTCAAGAACCATGCAGAGTTACCAGGAGTCTTTGAGATTTGCTTGTTTGTCTCCAGCTTTGTTCCCCACCACAGCACCTGCCCCTCAGACCCCCTGCCCCAGGCCCCCAGTGGATGAATCAGGGGCAATGTGCAGGTGTCAGAGCAGGGAGATGTGGCAGAGCCATGCAGCAGCCAGAGCATCTCCTACCAGCACACTGCACTGAAGCTTCCTTACTAAAGGGAGTCCAGTTCCCCCACCCATGCACTGTCCACATCTGAGCTGTAGGAGTAGTGCCTCTGAGACATCTTGTGTGTCCAAACATGTGGGGTCTCACACAGAGGCAGGGAAGGGATGCCAGGAGTCTGCTGGAAGCCCAGGAACCATTCTGTCACTCCTAGTTTGCAGCCTTTCTAGCACACTGGGAGGGACAGAAAAGGATGCATGAATTGTGATGGGATGCACTTAAATATTTTCAAGGGCTCCTTGAAATGGCCGCACCTCTGTTGGCTACACAGAAACTCAGCAAGCTTTAGGGCTGCTCTGGCTGACCCCAGAGTTGGAGCTATTCACCAGGGTCCCTAACTAGATTCACAGACATTCCCAGTGCTGTAACACAGGGACTAGCAAGGTCAGCTTGCTGTTTCCCCAAACACACAGAGAAATTGTGTTGATAAACATACTGAACCAAGCAGGCCAGGTTCAGTTTACACTCCTCCCTGACACACTCATGGTTCCCTGCATACACAGACAGAAGTGTAACAACCAACAATGAAAAAAATCTTTTCTCCAGATCTACAGATTATTCCATTTTATTCCACATTGCAATTTTATAAGGAATTCCATTTTATTTAAGGAAAACAGATTCAGAAATAAGATAAGCTTTTGTTTTCTAAAATTCCCTATTCTTATTAAAGTGTTTTATTTTTCTTGTGATAAGCCTTGCTTTTCTTTCTGCTCTTCTTTTCTTTTCAAAAATAATGCTCAAGAATTTCAGTGGTTTGATGTCTTATACCTGATTTGATAAATGTACAGTTTATTATTCCAGTGCCAGTGGTCTATGTGACATGTCCCAGCTTTGTAAGAGCTGAAAAATTCAGTGAGATGAGGAAAAAAATAGTTCTCACAGTTCAGTCTAAGTCACTGTGGGTATTTCTGCAGAATCTTACATTATATCCTACAGATAAAATCTAAATTATTTGCCCAGGATTGCACAGTTGCTCAACCAGAAACTGAGTAGGGATGTGTTTAAAAAGTTCTTTATTTTCCTAAGACCACTTCCTCCATCACAATTATTAGTTTTGTATTCCTTGAACTTTTCCTTCTGTGTAACAGGGAAGGGATGGATCCAGAGGCTTCCTTCCCAGACCATGCAAAGTCTCAAATCCATTGTTTATTTAGTAGCTATGCAAAATACTACTGATGAAAAGACCATTGATCACTATGTAATCAATGCTACAAAGCAAAATAAATGAGAATTCAACATCCAGATAAAGTTTACATTCACATGATATTGGTTCCTACATATCTAGAATTAATGCAATTTAGTGGCATTTACCAATACATATGCATGCTCATAGTTCAATTATAAATTCTGGGAAAACAAAACCTATTTCTCTCTCTTTGCATTTCTGCTGAAATATGTGTTATTGCTGCAGATGCTGCAGATTGCTGCATTAAGGTTGCATCATGTCACACACAGTACTTGGAATTCCTCCAACTCAGCTTCCTTGGTGTGTATGGGAAATCAGTGCAGAGTGGCTTCTGAGTATAGCTATAATGACTAAGATTTTCTCTCTCAGTAAACCAAAAGTAGAGTACAAAAATATTTATTAGCCTAGCACATTCCAAAGAACCTTATTCTACATATATAAATTCTTGCAAATAAAATGTGATCTTAAGTCTCTCAACCCTGACTTGTTACATGCTAATGCTTCTCCAGTTACTTCAGTGGAGTGGCCCCACTTATTCATAGCACACAATACCTGCATGCTTTCTTTCCTTGCTCTCCAGGGAACAAACAAGTAATCATCTCAGATAAATTTCTCCTCAGGACTGAAGCTTGTATACTCACATGAGTATGCTTAAGGCATGATCCCACATCATGCTGCTTGCCAGACTCTTCCTTCAAAGGAACACGGTGATGGGTGCTCAGTCATGCTGCAGCCCAGCCCAGCTCTCCCAGCATTTGATTTCACACCTGAGAACAAGTAAACAGCTGTGAGCAGAGTGGCAAAAAGCAGCTTTCAGAAGGTGATGGTTTACAGAATCGTCTGAGCTACAGTTTATGCTGTACAACCTGTCTGAATTTTGTCACACACAGAAGGTTTATTGGATTCTTTTCAGTATGATTGCAGACGAGAGAGGTAAATGTTTCCCAAAAACTTATTTTCATGATGTGGGAAAATCAAGTTGTTCTTATATTCATAAGCAATCTTTGAGCTTATGCATGTAGAGACAAAGCACATAGATTACTTCTGTTGAATTTGCTCTCACTCTCTGGGGAAGGAGGGAAAGTTACAAGCATCCTCTTGTTATCTGTTTAGGGTAAGTTTTGTCCCTTATTTTTAAAATTTCTGTATACTTGAGTTATTTTCAAAGACCAACCCCAACACTATCAGAGAGGATACAGTATACACCACACAGTAATGGGACACAGTAGGTATGATATCTCTGTTTCAAAAGGATAAAAACACATGTCCTAATCAAAATGCCTGATGAAAAGACCAACAGTGATCATACCCTGTAAAGCCTAGAAAAAAAACAAAAAATTGCCTAGTTTTAAAAGAAAGGTATTTTGTACGCCTACAGGCATTTCAGCCTGATCATCTGAATGTGCCTTCTGTTGCAAATTAATTGAAAGTGCAGTTTGGTGGAAATTATTTATCAGCAGTGTTATTTAGGTTGAATGATTTACTTATTCTGTGAATTATCTCTGTGTCTTAATGTTCTCCAGGGAAAATGCATGGGACAAACAGCAATCCATTGATGTGTTACCTTCAGCTCCTGGCTCAATTTAACATGTAGCCTCAAGTGCAGTGCTACATGTATATCTGTTCTTGAGGTCACAAAGCAGGAACCACAATAGTTTGATTTGCCTAAGAAAGGAATAATTGCAGTCCCCTAGTGAAGTGTAAATGAGAAAGATTATTCCAAAAGTTGCACACTTAATAACAAAAAAGCCACTGAGGTTTCTTCTGACTCTATAGACTAGCAAATTAACATCTTTCCTTTGGAGTCTTAACTCAAATTCTTAAGATTACAGCCTTCTTCCCTAATGGAAACCAATATTCTGATTCAGGTGCTTAAAAAACTTGCTTCTGAGGAGAATTAGATATATAATTGTTAAGAGACACAGGACAAAATATTGGTTGCAAAATCTCTTACATTTTCCATAGAAGAAGTAGGAGATCTACCCACCCTTCCTGAGCAGGATGCTCCTGTGAGCTCAATTTTTCTGTCCTATCAAAAAGTCTATTCCTCACAGGCCTCTCTATAGCTCAGATCTTTCACCTCAGCAACTGCAGCAAAGAGGGAGATGATGCCACTGACAAGGATGGTCAGAGCATTTGGAGGTGAGCCCCAAATATAAATCCTTCTACTGCCTGATATGGAGAGAGGCAGGAATCAGACTCTGGTCCTTTTGGGTTTGTATATTCATAGCAAAACATGAGTTCATATTCTGATTTCTTCTGCTGGTTGAGACACATCAGCCAAACTCCCTATCAACTTTAATGACATCCTGAGCCACCAACCACAAAATTCAGTCTTTGCTGTTCTACAACATATTTAAAATTGAAATGTAAAATATTCTCCTTCACATAGAAAAGGATATAAATCCAGGTCACTTTTCAGTATTTTAATAATACAAGAATTTAACTATTTGGCTAAAGTACATTTAGAAAAAATATAGACCTACTACTTCAAACATAGATAGATTTTTCTGATTAAGACTGATTTTCCTTAAATTTTTACCTAGAACAGACTTACATAAAATAATCCACAGGAATAGAATTTTATTGGATATAATGCTGTGGTAGAAGTTATGAACATCAACTTTTTCTCTTGAGATTTGGTGAAGCTCTGATTAATTTCTACATACTTTTTTAAAAGAGCCTGCAAATCTAAGGGACTAGAAAAAAATGGCCTGGAAGAGATGTCATCTATACACCAAGAGGGAAAGACAAAAAAGTTGCAGATAATGCACCAAGTCTTCTTTTTACAAGTTTCTGTGAAAAGTCTGGTATTATCACTTTCCTAGAACAATCATAACACATCTTCTGCATTCAGTCAAAAGGATGAAACTCATCCTTCAAAAAGCTAATACTTAATTATGTTGGTGAAATACCTATCTTTTGATTTAGCTGTAAACTGGGAAAACAGGTTTAATAGTTTGGATTGCTATTCTTGTTTGAGTCCAACTTTAAAACAGTTGTTTTAGACATCTATTTAAAAGGAGAATGTGACAAATGCAATGATGTTTCCAAAACATATTTCATTTTAAATGAGAAATTGAGTCCCAAGAGTGACCAATCACAATTTTGCAGCTTTTTGGATTCATGTCTTATTTTTCATGAATGGCAACATTCAACTCCATGTGGTCTTTCAGCATTCATCCAGCATAGCTTAACTTTCTGGCCAGAGTTTGACTCTAACAGGAGGAGAGGCCAATAGTAATGATATTACCCAATGCAAGCAGCCCAGTTTTCCAGCATCCAGAAACACCTCACTGGTGCTCATTCTGGAGAGGATAAAAAGTATGAAAGGAAGCAGAGTAGAACATGAACAGTATAGATGTTTTTGACACAGACAATAGCAAGATTTATAGCATAGGCAACCTAGCTTAGAAGCGACAGAATTATCTGCTGTGAGGAGACACTTTAAATGCAGTAAATGGAACAAACCCAAAAACACTGCCAATGTTCTTCTAAAACCTGGTGAAAGACAACATAAAGTTGCATTTCAGTTCAAACTATAGGAAATATAAACTCACCATGGTTATGTCAACCTATCACAGGTCTGACAAGCTCAGATCTTGCAAAAAATAAATCCTTAAAATCTTACTGTTTTCTCTGAAAGAGAGACAGAATGTCCAGTTCTTTCTCCTACAGGACCAATAGATTATATATCTGTATTACTACATGCATTTTCAGGAATTAAGTCAAATACTGACGGAATACTTTGATAGCAAGACTGCCGTATTGGACTTCCACCTATCTAGGTCCTTGCAGTCCCTAAAACCATGGCAGCTTCTGTACATTCAGTCTATTTATTCACTCACTCCCAGCAGCCAAGAGTTTAGGCACTGGGTGACAGATATAGCAGAGAAAAAAGGCAGGAATAAGCCACCAGGAATCTGAGGTATAAGAAGTAAATAGACAGCAGTGCAGCCATGGAAAAGGAGAGGCACAGGAGAGACAGTTTGGAATTAGGAATTGCAAGCATTTCTTATTTAAGAAGGTGATTTATAAATAAAATATATCTTATATTTTATAGTGTACTTTCCTCCTCACACCTATTATTTATTTTTGCAAACAGCTTCTAGTTTCACATTCCATATGTGTATATGAGGCAGAGACGGCTTTCTGTGCGACATTCTGGCAGCATCCCCACAGTACCAAAATTCATCATTAACTAACTAGAAACTTCAATCAACTGGTCAAAATTATTTTAAGAGACCAATGAGCTTCTTCCCAACTGTACATGTCATTTTTAATTAGGAAACAAGAAGCCAGACAAGACAAATAAATAGCAGTGAGACAAGAGGCTAGCTATGGTTTGTGAGCAGCTTTCCGTGGAATCGCAGCAGCGAGGCGCGCCAGCTGCACTGCACTAAATAGCCTCCCTGCATCCACGTGTCACACGTCTTGGATGAAATATAGGATGCACTCATCCTATACTTAGACAGCAAGCTGTCATAATTTTATGTGGGAGAAACATTTAGCAAAAATTGGCTCTGATTAATTGGCCTGTTAGACTCAAGGCATTAATAGAAGTCAGAGACAGTATTTTTGAACAGAGTTGGAAAATAGAGCTAGGAATCCATGGGGACTAGGGTATTCCTAGTACCAAGGCACAGGCTGCACATCTCTAACCAGCCCCATGGTGTAGACGTCCCCATGTCACACTGTAGGCACAGGGAAAGAGTGCTACCTTCCCTTCAGAGATTCTTTCTAGCTCTTCTGTTCAACCTGCTCTGGCACACATGCCCAATGCTGGGTGTAAAACTCACTCCTCAGGATGCTGTAGGATTGTGGTTCCCTGCAGAAAGCAGGCAGAGCCACACCGTTTGAGATTGGCACCTATAGCACGTGGCCAGAATATCAGATCTCAAAATGCTCAATCACTATAGACATAAAAATGAAGATAATGGAATTAAAAATATCTTTGGTTTCCTCCAGTGCTGGTTGTCATATAAATGCTGTAGCAACTGTATTGAATCCAAACATGTTTATAAGTATAATGAGATTTGCAGCCAGTTCTTCAGCCACTTCTGCCAACACAGTACAGTGTAGGACCTGTGACACCCCAGCAATATTTCTTCTACTGTTGTATCCCTTGGAGAACCAGCTCTGAAAAATGAGCACCAGAGCCTGGACTGTGTCCCCAGGAACATGTGTGCTTAGGCAGCAGGTCACTGGAGCACCAGTAGCCTGAGAGCTTAATTTCAGCTCATATTATATTAATAGAACACAGAATGATTTGAAGTATAATATTTAAAAATGAACATTTTTTCTCTGTGTACAATACTTACTGTACATCTCACATACATTAACCCGTGGTTCTCAAATGACCCACTGCCTCCAAGAGCATGTAACTCAAAGATGAACTCTTAATTCACTTTGGTCATCATAAACCCATCAGCACACTACTAGGCATTAACTACTGTATGCCAATAAAAATGTTGTTTAAACTGTTAACTGCCTGTTTAAAGCAGTAATTAATCCCTAAGATCAACACCTTCAAAATTATGGCCACAGGGCAATAGATAAATATTAACCTTGGCTCTTGGGGAGTGTTGGGCTCATGACCTGGAAAGGGATCACTCCTGGTAGTTTAGGGTTTTCTCCCCTGGTTTGCCATTGAGATGTATAATTCTTAGAAGAAAAAAAAAATTGTCAAAACCACTATTCTATTTTTAGCATCCTTGATGCAACCTTCTTACTCAGAATGTGGAGTTTTCTAGCTGCAACTTTCTCTGCATATGTCCTGTGAAATAATTAAAACCCGTCCTTTGGATTAGGTAAAAATTATCTTGGTGAAATGATGAAGAATGGGTGGGACATGACATGAGGAAATTCACATTTTTCCTTCTAAAAGGATGACAATCCCTCTCCTGTTTGGAGACTGTGCTCAGCAGCTGCCCAGTGAACATTTATCAGCCATGCATAACCAGGTAGGTCCTAGAGCAAGACCCAGGTTTGTGGCACTGAGTTAATTTGAGTTACAACTGCTGGAACAAGAGAGCAGGAAGCAGAGAAGAAACACAGTAAGCAGGAGAGTAGATAGATGTGTATCCAAGTGTTACTCTTGGTAAAGTCCTTTACATCCCTTGCATAAAAGGTAAAAAAAATCAGATGTTTATAAAATGTCATGTATTCAGTGTCATTTCAGTAATTTATACAACACTGTTATTGTGCTTTATAAAAACTACCATCTGGCCAATAATATTTTTTATATAGAAAATCATTATTTTAAAACAAGTGGCTAAATGAGGACAAATTTAGCCATCAAAATTTTAAGTACAGCTTTGAAGATGTAAACCAGAGCAAAGCAAGCCAGGCTCTGCGGAATTTTTTTGCATGATACAATCTTGATCTTCAGATTCTGAAGTGTATAAAAGAAATACCCTGTACACGGATTTTTCATCTGCCCTAGCTACACACACATCCAAGTCTTAAGTGCCATGAACTCAGGTTTCCTTAATTCCCTACCCTATATGACACCCTATAAGTGGCTGGGACCACTAATAAGGGATGAAGTGCAGAGTGCAGTGACATCTGATGTGGCTCTGCCTACTCCACCCTTGATTTATCTGCTCCTGCAAGCTCTCTATTGCTCATTTGCTACTTTTAAATAATTTTTTTATAAATATGGAACTATCACTCTCAATGCTGTCATGGGCAATAAGCAAGTATAAACTCACCATTCCGAAAATAAGGCAGTTGGATATGCAAAACAAGGCTGTGCATCTGAAGCAGGTGCTGCTGTTTGCCCCTCTGGAGGCAGGGAGGCTGCCAGGCTTTGTCTAGTACAGTAGAAGCAGGCAGAAAGGTCTATGGGAACTGAAGAATGCTGGTGAAGTTATAATATCATAATTATGTTGCCACCATACTGTTTTTCTTGCTTTTTTGAAATAAATTGCACATACCACTTATGTTCTGCTGGGGCTTATCAGTGAGTGAGGTATAAGCATCAGGAGGTACCACTTTCTCTACCCTGTGCTGTTCATGAGAGAAAGAAAACCCTCTTCCAAAATTTCTGTAGCAGGCACTATCAACAATTTATATTTTGAAAGTTGTTTTGTGCTTTCCATTTTCATCCTACCAAGGCGAGATTTTCTATTTTCAACAGCATAAGAAAGGTCCTGAAGAGCTGAATGGCAACATAAGCAAATATAACTCAGAGCAGAAGTGATATTAAATACTCTAAAGCAAGTCAATCTCTCAATTAATAAAATGGGAAGGAAACAAAACATCATCATAGTTTCTATTTTCATTAAACTGTTACCTAAGATTATCCCATTCTCTCTGTTTTCTGCAACACTTTCAAAGTTTAAACTTCTTTTCCTCAGCCTTTCTTAGTGTATCTTTCTGCCAGAGCATTTACCAGAATTTGGTCCTATAAAGTATAGCATTCCTAAAAATGCAGGACCTCAGAAGAAAGGGAGAATCTAAAACCTGCAACACAGTAATATTTGCTTATAAAATTTTAACAGAGCCTAAAACTAAACTCTTCCTCTATTACTTTTTATCATGCTTTTTCAATTAGTACATGATTTAAACATTTAGCTGAGGATATCATGCAAAGATGATAAGTGGATTCACTGTTGCATCAGAGATTAGACAAAACAAAGAATATTTGAACTCAGTAGACAGATCAGTACTGATGAGAAGATTTCAGCTTCACAGTGCAGTCTTCTTTATAGACACAAGGTAAAAGACTCAGTTCAGACTGTGATCAACATAATTTAGAGAAAGCCAACCATATGGTCTCCAGACAGCTATCAATCTTCTCTGAGGCACTTTTCAGTCAAACCATAGTGATGCAAGGTGCTTGAGCAGCAAGTTTGAAGCTGCCTCTACTAAATGGTTTAAAATGCCTTGACAACATAGGCTGCTGCAAATATCTGAATCTTCCTCTGCATACTGACAAAATTTCACGACAAGTTCAAGATCTTATCCATCTGACTAATGTGTTGTATGAATATTGCCCAAGATATCTAATTGATCTGCTAAAGATCATGAGTGATAAACGCCTTCAAGTGTAATGGAGCTCAAAAGAAAAAGACTATCTTTTCAGGGAAAGAAGCTGGTTGCTTGTGTTTAAATGGAAAGTGCCTTGCAAGTTTCTAATTCCAGATGGAAAGCATATTTCTCTACAAAGTAGTTAAGCAACATAAATACATGGCATTTTTCTTTGGTTTTTTTGTTTTTATTTTCATTGGATTGTGGATTTTTTGTTTGTTGTTTTGGCACATTTTTTGTTTGTTTGTTTGTTACACTTTAAAACCTACTTATTTGTCAAAAGCCCTGTGCAAAGGCTACTTATATGTCACAAAGGCAGGAGACAAGTATTATGATTCCCCAGTCTAAACAACCCTCTGATGATGAGGAACATGCCTTAAGAAAGGAGGGAAAAACAACTAGAAGAAAGGAACTATAACTAGGCTGTGTTTTTGTGATAGGTTCTGTTATAATCAACTAGTGTATTTTCATATACATAAATATTTCCTCAGATGAGCAAAAAGTAGAAGTGTTAGATAAAATTGGAAATCAGGAAGCTACTGGAAGTTGGGGTGAGATTCATGTCAAATCTCCCATTGGTGGGAGACTTCTACTGGTGGGGGTTTATAACAGGAGAGGAGGGTTTTTGGCAGTATGGTGCCTGTGTGTATCAGCACCTTTATATGCAGATGAATCTTATAGCAAAGTAGTTCTCAGTAATGTTAAATCACTACTACCCTTTTTTTTTCAAAAGGGTAAAAGGAAACTGAAGTGAGAAAATGCTGCTTATGGGTAGTTCGGCCTAGAAAAAAAAAGTGCTTTGTCAAGAGTCTATCTTAACTCTTTTCTAAGCAATAAACATAGGAGTTTTGAGGTAAATTGATTATGATGGGAAAACTATTATTAGAATCCAAACAAAAAGAGAAATCCAATGACTGAAAGCTGCAGTCCATTTTTTATCTCTTCAGCTTCATGCTACTGCTCTATATTTAGGCACTGCTCTGATTTAATAAGAGTGATTTTGCTGTACTACTAACCAAAGAAAAGGACAAAGATCACCCATGATGGGAACTCTTACACAGATTCTACTACTAGTAAAAAAAGTCATTACACAGTTAAGAAAAGATAAAGGTAGATAAGCTGCATTTAAGCAGATACAGAATTGAACAAGATACTCATACAATATCTTTCATGTTCATGTAAAATTTAAGTGATGCAGTGGAAGCATATTTATGATTTTAGTTTTGAAAAAAACCCTCAAAATTAAATCCCTTCTAGGATATCCATCCTTGTAGGAGAAGCTACTTCAAAAAACATTCATTTCAGTTCATATACACTTATCTATACAGGCTTTTGGGATATGTTTCAAACCAAAGGAACTCCCAGTCACTGGAGGAAAGCAAAGTCTAGATTGTCAGAAGTTAGTTTGATCTCTATAGCACTGTCACTAGTATGTTTTTGCTATATAATTGAATCATCTAATTGTTTAGGTTGGAAAAAACTCTCTAGGAACACAAAGTTACCCCCGCACTGTCATGTCCACCACTAAACCGCATCCCTGAGTGCCCTGTCCACACATCTTTTGTACACATTCAGGGACAGCCTGGATGTTCTGAGACTTGACAGCACTTTCAGTGAAGTTTACCTAACATCCCATTTAAACCTCCACTGGTGCATCATGAAAACATTTCCTCTCATCCTATTTCTCGTTACCTGGGAGAAGAAATTGAGCCCTACCTCTCTACAACCTCCGTTCAGGTGGTTGAAGATAGCAACAAGACCCCCTTTGAATCTGCTTTTCTCCAGACTTAACACCCCCAGCTCCCTCAGCCACTGTCATGAGGCCTGAAATAGATGTCTGAAATTCTTGTTATATCCTCATCCAAGAAGGTGGGGGTGTTTGTTGGTTTATTTAGACATGTTAGGACAGTGACAAAGCGGTTCTTTCCCGCGGTGTGAGCCGCTCCCAGGGCTGATTAGCCGCTGATAAGGCTCCCTCGCTGCTGCCCGTGCGCTCCCGGAGCCGCCTGTTCCCCGCCCCCTCAGCGCCTTCCCGGGCGGAGCGCGGGCCCCCCCTGCCGGCCGCGCCCCGCACTGCGGCCGGGGAAGGCGGGGCCGTGCCGGGCCGTGCGAGCGGGCCCACCGCGGAGCCCTCAGCGCCGCTGCGGCAAAGCCCCGCGTCTGAGCACAAAGGGCTTGCCGGCAGTGGTCTGAGGTGCTCCACAGAACCCGCAGTTTCTGTACTCCAGCTAAGCACATCCGCCGCCTGCAAACGCAGCTGCAACGGCAAAAGAGCGGGAGCGCAGGGCGCAGGCCGGTCTGGGCACGGGGCAAGGAGGCAGAGATCCCGTCCTGGCTTAACCCTTCCTTTAGTAAATGTAGGGAATGTACCCTAGGGTCCACGGTGCCAGTCTCTGACCAGCTGCAAGTATCACTATAAGATCACTAGATATATCCTTTTAACGACCTGCGGCGTGCACAGGAAATTAATCCTTTCTTTTGCTGCATATTTTCCCTGATTTTCTCTCATTTTCTAAACAAAGCTTAAAAAAGGAATAAGATTCAAGTTGCCACTGAAACCTACATGTTGGCTTCCAGCTCACTGAAGTTTTCTGCATGTAATTGCCAACTAAGAGATACTACTGATTGAAATGGTTGTGCACAGAGACACTGCAGATGCCCCTACCCTGAAATTGTTCAAGATAAGGCTGGATGGGGCTTTCAGCAACCTGGTCTAGTGGAAGGCATCATGGACAATGGAAGACAGGTTGGAACTAGAAAATCTTTAAGGTCCCTTCTCAACACATTCTGTGATTCTGTGAAATTCTGTAAAAATTTCCCATTTCAATTATTTTCACACTACTACATATTTCTTTATTAAAAGTATTTCAACTATTGTTCCTCTACAATATTCAAAGCTGGAAAATTTCTAAAAGTTGAAATTAATCATTATACCAGAATGTGATTTCATGATTGGAGGCTGTCTTAACAGACATATTCTTCATAAATGAAGAAAAAAAACCAAATAACTAAGCCTCTCACTCAGTCCAAGCAATGTCATATTTCTGGCATTAGCAAAGGTTTTTTTGTTAAAAATGCCCTGTACAAATGATAAATCAGCTTCACAGCAGGGGGGAAATCTTGAAGTCATTAAAGTTAATGAAAATTTTTCCATGGAATGAGGATTTTTTCTAAAAATATTTATGCTACTTTTTCAGTAACTCTCTGACTGCACAATCTCAACAACTGACTCTACTGCAGCCTTGGTAAAAGGATCTGGACTTGGACCCAAGCCTCGATCCCTTATCAGACTAATTCTACTTGTTTCAGTCAACTGTAAACAATTGATACCATCACTGAAAAGTGCAAGAAATCTGTTATAAATAATATTATCTGTCCTTGGAGAAATGTCATTCTCCCCTTTACACATAACACTGACCTATATGTAATCTTAAACTCTGTGTAGCGACATTAGCATTTCAGAGTGCTCGAAAGTCAGAGCCCACACTGCTGTGTGTAGTGTGTGATGAACACATCAGTCCTTCCTAAAGAAAGAAAGGTCTCAAGTTCCAGTTCTGTGGCACCAGAAGCCTACACAGGTCACCAGTGAAGGCACACAAAGTGCGGGATGTCTGTGAACAAGAACTGAACCAAACGGACTGATTGCTTCAGACTGAGCAGCAGCAGAGAACTCTGAATGTCCTCACAATTTTACAATGGCAGCATTCATGCACATTTGTGCAGGATTTGCTGTGGCTTCTTTATTCTTGTAACTTGCATAAAGATTCAAAAATCTTTTAACTACAATGGTTTATATTTTCTGTCAGCTGCAAAATGAGACAAAATTAGTCACTGAGAGCAAAAGCAGAAACAAGGTAAATTTTATTTAGATATTTATGAGCAGGTAGCTTTAATACTAACTGAAATGCTCAAGTAAGCAATGGTGCTGGTGCCAATGTAAATTTGCACCACCAAAAGCTTCACAAATATGAGTAAGAGAGGAAGTGTGTGTCTGAAGGGTATGGGTATGAATTAGTCTATGCCAGTATGATTTGCTATGTCAAGCATACTAAGTACCAAAATAGCTGTTTCTTAGTAGTGTAGGGAACCACATGCCAGGTCCACTTGCATGATAAGTGATTTCCAATCTTTCATAGTAATTTAGAAGATAAAGTAAACAACAATTTTTTTGTATCAAGGAGTCATAAGGAAGACTGAAGCTCTACTTCTACAGTGTAGATTACAGCTGTTCTGACACTTAGTTCTGTGAATTCATCATAGAATCATAGAAAATGCTGAACCTCCTGCCACTTCCTCGGGTCTTGTCACTGGTCTCAAGAATAAAGAGATTGGTACCTGCCCCTCCTATTCCTCTCATGAGAAAGTTGTAACTGCAATGATCTCTCCTCTCAGTCTTCTTTTCTCCAGGCTGAACAGACCAAGTGACCTCAGCTGCTCCTCATTGAGCTTCCTCTCACTACCCTTCATCACCTTTGTTGCCTTCCTTTGGATGCTCCATAATAGTTTAATGGCTTTCTTATAGTGTGCTGCCCAAAACTGTGCACAGGATGCAAGGTGAAGCCCCTCCAGGGCATTTACTCAACTTTAGTGATACGGTCAGCATATAGAGAGTTTAAAAAGCAGAACCAGAAGGTAATCATAATTTAAAGGTGTGCTTACTTGCAGTCTAAAATAGCACAGTCCCCCATATGTGACAAACATGAACAAATCTACTTTTTAGAAGTTCAAGAAATAATGGGAGCTATTAAAAAGCTCTAAACCATAAGTATGAAATAGAGAAAGAAAAATTACAAAGGAGATGAGGAATTATTTATAAAATTCTTGAATCCTCAATATTATCATGTTGAAGTTATGTCAAATAGATCTAGACAATGCAAGAATGGATTCCCTCATGGTTGTTGTGTGTGTAGGACTCAGCTGTCACACCAAAAGAAATTATATAGTGGCTTTAAAAATGTATCTTCTTCTCATTAAAGGTAAGCTTTGAAAATCACAAATATATATATTTACTACTTTCACTACACATTAAATCTTAATATCTTTATTTTTATGAAGGCCAGACTACATTATATATTGTTCAACATACTAGCATACAACATTTAACATAGTAGCATACTTAAAAAGTTGATTCTTTAATAGTGCTATCTGAAAAATATTTATAGGAAACCAGAATTTTGAGTACCTAACTTCTCTATAAACCTGGGTTTTCTAAACAAGAAGGAAATATGATATAAAGTGTTTAAATATTTAAATTGTAAATTTTCAATTTTCATGTTTTTCTAACACTTACAGTGTTTGAATGCAGCACTCAGAAGACCACAGACAAATAGACTTCTGTGAAATAACTCTATTAATATATAGAGTAGCCAAGAGAAATTACTTAAACAAAACAAAAAAGGTCAATGATAATTCCGCTTTCATTTTCACCCTTATGTTAAATTCAAGGATATTTTGTAAAATTAATTGAATTACTAAAGAAAAAGCTTTGATTAATTGCATGTCACAGTAGTTACTTTGTTTCTTGGTTTCTCTGTTAGGAAGGTAGAAATGAGTACCTGGATCATCACAGAAATTTCTTTATTTGAAAGAAGGGAGGCAAGTACCATATGTACCATATTTTTTAAAACATCCAAAAACAAACACTAAAATTGTCTTCTCTAATTACATACTTTCAAACACATTTGGTCTGAGAAGTAGCTAGTACACAGTCTGGTTATAAATATATATATGTATATGTGTCTGTCATTTATGTAAACATAAATATATTCAAAAATTTACAAATACATATGCAAACATATATATCTAAATAAAATAGGTTATGATATAATTACTTTATATATATATACAGTTACAAACCTATGTACAGTGGGGGTATAGTTATAAATGCTTTGGCTTTGCATCTCTGTTGGCATCTCTGTGGCTTTGCATAACCTGTTGCTTGTGATTTCTGCAACTCCTTATTGAACACCTCTCTCTCACATGCATTCCAAAAGCAGCCTTCAGGACCAAACTCAAGTGGAGCTGCAGAAGCCTTGTGTCCCCCCAGCCCCTCAGTTTGCCTGGTAACACCTGCAGGCTGTGCATCCTCAATGAGCTGGCACCCACTTTAGACCATGCAATTGCTTCATTTTGGAACAATCTGCAAACGCTGTTTTTTCTGCTTGTAGTTACATTAGAAGCCAACAGTTCAGCTTTCTCTTGTTTTCTGTCTTTATTGAGGCTCTTGGCAAAAGAATGATATTCCTGGTGTTGAAATTCCAGAACTAATATTTAACACACTCAAGGCAGAAACATTTTTTTCACATAAAGAGCAATTTATTTTACTATTTAAATTTGTTTAAATTGCTATTGATCTATTGTATACATAGTCAATGAGGACATACCTGGCTTCCCATTGCTAACAGGAGCAGTTATAATGACATCTCATTATAATAATATATAATATCAAAGACCTATAGCATTATCTCAAATAATTACATTAAAATTTGAACTTTTTCTACACAATTAACTATACATTATTTTAGTGAACAGCACAGTGTATAATAAATAGATTTTCTAATAATGTTATAGTATTGTGTATGTGCATTACATTTTAAAATAACACAGTAAGTGCTAAATGCGTACTAGATTAGTTATATATGTATATATATAAATAAATATATAAATTGATGTGTGAATTATTTTAAAGGGCTGATACATAGCAGTTTGAAAGTGTTCCTTAAAGAGATACTTCTGTAAAATTTTGAGTGACCAAATTGTTTGAGAGAGTTAAAGTCTGCCCACAAATACTTTGGAGCTAAGGGAGTCCATAATTGTTAGCTAAGATATCTGCTGCAAATTGGTTAAGCATCCAGTGATTAAAAGCTCTTTGAGGTCTGCATGTAAGTGCTTAGTGTGAGTATTGCTCTTCTGAGTTACAGAGCCTTGGTGCATTTGTGATAACCCCTTACCAGGGAGATTTTCACTTTACTAAACCTGAAGTCAATTAATTGAAAACTTTCAAGGCCTGACATATAGTTTAGAAATATACCAGACCCCAACCTCATGTCTCACTGAAAACATTTACTTGTGACACATTATTATGATCTTCTGGCCATTCTATGATTATAGCAGCAATAAGGACTCTGTGCCTATTCCACCAGGGCATCAAGGAAGTAAATAATCAGGAGGCTTTTTCTTCATGTTTCTTCAATGTTACTTGTTAGAAGAAAACAATAAACTCTCTAGTAAACCAAGGAGAACTATTTAGAATAGATAACATATATACTTTCAGAAACAAACTTGTCTATTACTGTGCAGCTAATGGCATAATATAAGCCTTAGCAGGAACTTGAACGGGACACAATAGCCACATGCAGTTTCTCTCTCCACACCATTAAATGCTTAAAGGCTTTTGGTCTTGTAACAAAGACATGAAATTTTGAAGTTTATTTTTAAACTTGTTCATAGGAACACAGTGTTTCAATGTCTGGCCTTCTCAAATCAAGTGCTTCTCCAGGACTCCAGAAAGGAGGATTTGGGGGGCTGTACTGAGTAGAGAAATTTTTCTGTGCAGCAGTTCCAGACAAGAATAATGCTTTAAGGACTAGAAGTACTGTATCAGCACAAATAAAGAAAAGACTTCTCACATTCTGGATATCACAAGAAATCTAAAGTCAAATGTGGATTTACCAGGATGAGGAGCCTGCCCTTCAAACACTGGTAAACCAGGAAAGATAATAATAAAAAGTGTATGTTGTTTACATATTTACTTCTGCGAAGCAAGTAACACAAAGGCACAAAAAGCCTACAGTGTGATAATTATCAAAGTCCACATTACTCCTCTTTATCTTCACGCTTTCAAGTTCTCTTTCCCAATCACTCTCAGGAGGTCTCTCACACTGAGATAAATCATCCTGGACCAGTTCTCTCATGTACACAGCCAAAGACATTTGGAAAATTGCTATTCCCCCTCACACCCACACCCACACACAAATCCTATCTATCCCTTATTTGGTCTCAACTACAGGGAAATAAGAACTATCCTCTATTAGAGAAGAGCACAATTGCCCACCCCAGTCCTGTAGCTTTCCCCAATTTCTGAGGTTATCATAAGAAGGGAGCGGAGCAGAGGAGTGAGGGAACCAGCACAGCGACGCCATAGCATGACCTCTCTCTAATCCCATAATGGATACATTTTCCTCTGGTCCAATTACAAATTGAATCCTTTCCAGTTGGTTTTTTCCTTATGAATTTAGTTCACAAACTCCCTTAGCGGGGATAAGTTCCATATCATTCCCTATCATGGCTGAAGTTTACCACCTTACCCTCTGCTGCCTGTGGCTCTCCTTTCAGTGCTAATATTACAGTTGCTGGAATAATACTGTCTTGCACAACTATATCCAACTTTAGATTTAGCTCTCCCTGTGCTTTCAGACTGACAGCCCATTCATTTTACCCTTTAAAATTTCTGGGTTTTCATCATAAAATTAATGTAGAGTGCAACATCTTCAGCATTTTTGTAATTCAATTTTACAGTCAGACTTCTCTGACTACAGCAGCTGAAAACAATCAAGTGTATGAGAACAAAGCATTTTTTAGAGAAAACACTTTTGTGTCTAACATGTCTGCAATATTGATTTTGTCCACAGAATAAAGCATTGTTTTCTCCAATCGTTGCATTTGTAGAATTTTTGGACCCCTCATTTGGATGAATCATTAGTATAAACTGAACACCTCATTTTTCTTAGATGATTTATTGAGCACCAGTTATTGCTCAGTAAGTACTTAAAAGCATGGAAACTAATATACTTGCTTCAATCAGTGTCAGAATTTTAACTGACCATTATCACACAGAGATTTCAAGTATAAAATATAACACCTTGTCTGATTTCAACCAGTCCTTGATACTTCCTTCTGCAGCCCTCCTAGGCTCTTCAAGTCAGTTCTTTACTGGTAGAGTCAGTCCCTTGGATCTTCCTGCTTTCTTTCAAAAGAACTTCAAGAAAACAGAAAAATCACTGTTGTCTGAATTCAGATTATTCCAGAAATCCTGGGGACTTTTTCCAGCAGTGTTCCTGTGTTCTATCACAAAACATGCCAATCTTCCAGGGTTGCTTCTTTGAAAAAATGCCAACTATTAAAAAATCAAAATAAGAAGAAAATAATTTAAAAAAAAGAATTACACCTGAATTCAGTGTGACCCAACTGCTTACAGGTGCACATGGAAAACTCTCCATCTTCTGTAAGCTTTGTGAGGATGACTGCACACTTTTGAGTGCTGCACAGCTGTTCCCTATAGGAAACTTTAAATGAGACCTCAAAGTCACTGTAACAATTTTTTCCATTTCTAGTTGCCCACAGTATAGGAAGAATGAGAAATCACTTGTAATGCAAGGTGTTCTTTCAGAACCTGGCAAGGCTGACGGAGGCCACAGGCTCATTGAGGATGCAAAGCCTGCAGATGTTACCAGGCAAACTGAGGGGCTGGGGGGACACAAGGGTTCTGCAGCTCCACTTGAGATTTGGTCTTCACTGAAGGTCTTCACTAACCCCAGCCTCTTTTGCCCTGGCCAAACACTGTTCAGGAAACACACAGCTGCACCTCAAAGTTTGAGAAGGTCTGCTTCCTAACATTCTTGACTGCAGCTATTACATGTAACACTAAATGTGTTATTTCATAAGTTTAGAACTCTAGTATAATCAGAAAACCATGTGGGGATATTTAAAATAAATACTTTATATATTCTGCATTGTGATAATGCAAAACTATTTCAATCCTGTTTAAACTCTGTTCCAACATACAATGTAGGAACTACATAGAGTGGACCTTTCCTAATGGAAAACCTTTTTCTTCAACAGATGTATGGCTTTCGTTTCCACATGGTCCTGGGAAATCTGTTAAGTACATAAGACAAGTATTTTCTAAACTCTGATACTAAGTACCATTTATAGCTGTCTGTCTCTGGAGTAGGGGTCACTAATGGCATTCTCCAGTCCTCTACATTACCAGAGCAGAGTCAGATGTGGTGGGGTCTAGGCAATAGGATCCAAAAGAGGATAGTTACAACTCTGTAACTCTGTGCCAGATGTAAATATAAATCTCTATAATTATAAGTGTTTGAAATACAGACGGATCAAATGGCTTTATGGTAATTTAAAGCTTAGAAATTGAAGCTGTTTAGAAATTTGCGTATTATCTATGGCTTTGTGCCTTCGTTTCTTTTAGAAAAGTCAAAGGAACAAAGAATTAATTTCCTGGTGGAAAAGTAGCTATTATGAAGACTTTAGAATGAAGAAATTTTTCCATTATTTTGCATAATGAGGAAAATACGCCATCTACAATATTTCTGTAAAAATATTTTTTTCAAATGTTTAAATAACATATAATAGAAACACTATAAATAGAAATAGAAATAGAAATAGAAATAGAAATAGAAGTAGAAATGTAAATATAGATGTAAATATAGATGTAAATATAAATGTAAATATAAATATAAATATAAATATAAATATAAATATAAATATAAATATAAATATTACCTCTAAATATAAATATACCTATAAATATATATAAAAAACAACTATATCCCTTCTCTCCTGAAGGGATACATCAAGTTTGGATTGTATTAGAGGAGGTAGTTATGATTTCAGGTTAATTCAATTACAGAGGAAAATTTATACAGTGAACCATGGGTTTGTGTACAAATTTGAATTATGAATGTATAAATGTACAACTGTGTGCATATATCTGCCATAATATTAGCAGTTATATACTACCTGAATTCTGAAGACAAAGGGCCTCCACTTCCCAGAATGACCTCAGTTTAGAGATATAACTCAGCTGAGGTCATTATATGAGTAAAATTAATGTATTGGCTAGTCAGGATCCAAAATAAAAACAACAACAACAACAGCAACAAGATTATAACAATAATAATAACAATAGTAATATCTGTAATTATTCTGTGATAATATGCTCTGGTTTAGGTAATAACTTTTCTATTTCTTTCAAGACTGTATTCATGGGTGGTTTTTTTACATTAATAAACACCAAGCAAGTTGGGGATCAAATAATAATCACAGGGTCATGAGAAGATAGGTGTTTCTTACAAATCAGTAAATTATACTGGTTTTAAATAACATCATAGATACTATGATTTGCAGCTCACCTACATAGTTCTGTAACAGCTCAGTGCAGACAGAGATAATGAAAAATCTACCTCCAGCTTTTGTTCTAAGGAACATTTTCCAAGACCTTCCCCATGTAACATGACCAACAAAAATAGGGCATCCAAAGATAAGAGCATTTAGTAAGGTACACAAAAGGTGGTGGCTCTCATTCAGCCCTGGACATTGCTGGAGTTTTTTTCCAGTCTTTCTCACACCTCAGCATTGAAATTTCCGGAGTCATCACACAGCTCAAGTCTATTTCACACAGTTTTAACTTCACTGTACATCTACGGGTAGTTTAAGCCACAAGCATTAATTAGTTACATTATGATAAAGTTTTTTATATGTATTTATGAGTCTGGAAGCAGTTGGGGTGTTGGCTGGACAGGCGTATAGAGGACATCCAGCCTGTCCAACAGTCATGAGTGGTGATCAGCTCTTCCCTTCCTTCCTCCCTGTATATCCACTCCTGATTTTAAAATATGTGGCAGCAACAAGCAAGCACTGTTAATCTCCCAGGTCTTAACTGATCATCTGCAAGTCAGTGCAGCACTGCAAGCTTGCCCTGCCTGCTGCAGTCCTGCTGGAGGACCTGGGTCAGCTGCTGGCCTCCATGTCCATGGCCTTTGTAGCCAGGAGTTGGGAGCAAGCTCAACCACTGCCATCATACATTTGCCATCTGCATATTATTGTAACCCAGCTCCTGTCACTTGTATCCAACACTGTAGAGTTAGACACGAAATAAATTGTGTTTGAGTTTCACTCAGAGAAACAGACATGTTGGGAATGTTTGGACCAGCCAATAATTCATGTGGACAAAGTCATTTGATGCTTGTGTCAATAAACATGCCAATAACTCAATTAAATTTAGTATTGTTTGTGAGGCAATTTCATCAGGAGAACATCAGTGTACTCTTGAGGATTGACATCACAACTGAAAATAATTGTGAAAAGGTTCATCTATTAGCTCATTGAGTCCTGCAACAGCAGGTGATTTTCATAGCTGTTTCCATGACAGGAAAAAGTAAATATTGTTTTTCCAGGGCCTAGTTTTACCCCTTTAGTATTTTACTTTCATGTAATGAAATCTGAATCAAATTTCTCTAATAAACTTAATGACTCTTCACTGCCTTTCCTAATCGGAAACACTTTTGTCTTCAAATGATTATTTAAAACATTTTGTATAAGTCACATTATACATCAATATGGTTTAGTATGGAAATGCTCACATGGAACATCATGAAAATAAGCCATTAAAAATGCTTGTTTATATTTCACACTTATAATCCCCCCTTAAATAAAGCACCATAAAAAATACATGATTCGTACAAGGATTCCTTATTTTTTATCTCAGTTGTTTTCTATTTCTTTCCATATATTCAGCAATTTATCTGGTACCCTATGCTTGGTCTTCTATTTTGGTTTATTTATCAGTCATTTAACTATATGCCTTTAAACAAACTTAAAATAGCATAGAAAATTCACAGTTTTTCAGGCAAACAAACATTTCTTATGACTGAAGTAAAGAAGTCTATCCAAAGATTTACTTTTTTTCCCCAGTTCTGCTAGTTGATCTGGCAGCTGGTATTACATTTCTCTCCAAACTTTGCATTACTTGTCTTTATAAATCATGACATCTATAAAACTAATATCTGTCTTCATTAGAATATCCAAAATGGTACTATTTCAGATAACATTATATCCTAGGAGAAAAAAAAGATAAAATAAACCACAACAAAAATATTTAAGCAATCTAAAAACTTAAATTAGTTATCATCTAACAACTAGACAGCTGGATTAATACTGCATAGTCTTCTGCACAGCCATACCTTACTTTTTACGAAGAGTCTTAAATGATTTTTTCAGGATAAAATTAAAATTAGTCATGTCATTGAAACTTTGTCTTCAACCTTTGCTAAATTGTTGTTGATTTTTGAATCAACAACATTTGTGTCATTGTGTTATGGCTTTTTATACAATTCTAGTTCTCTGGTTCTTGAGATCACATTACTCTTCCTCTAGTATTCACTTCTCTATGCTCATTGATTTTGTGCTGTCAGCACTTTCAATCCTTGGTGAAAGCGTTCTCAAGACAACTGTATCATCTGCAGCATGACCAAGTTTGAGACTACAGCTTGGAACAAAACTTCTGAGTCCAGAAAGTTTTCCAGAGAAATTTATTAAGTTTAATTTTTTCAGATGATTTGAAATTTTTATGACAGCTGGACTGCTTGTAGGAGAATTGTCTAAGATATGAAGAATGTTCAGTCAGTACAAAAGGATTAAAGAGATTATAAATTTCTAGTTCTTTCTTTGATGAAAAAGTGTAGTATGATATGCTTTGTAGCTACTTTGTTTTCTTCCATTTTACATAAGTACAATTTCCCATGCAAACCAATACCTTCCAAAATGTGTTTACATTAATTAATATTTATTGTATGTATTCTTTCTAAACACAGAAATTGATATAGAGGATCCAGTATAAGGCCCTTTTAACAATGAAACCTGTCAGGGAGCCACCAAGCAAAGACAAGTTGTACCAGGATAAAAGTGTAGACTACTTTATTTTCCAGATTACCTAATAGTCTAATAGTCCAAGAATATAAAACAATACTCTATGTAACAGACAGTACAATCAAAATACCTCACAATTAAGAAAGGAACAGAACAAATATTAGGATGAAATACTTGTCTGAGTCCTTTCAGGAATTTAAAGGGAGTTTGTCTGCTAGCATTCTCCACAAATCAAAAATCATGGTGTAGTCAGTGATTTATCTGAAGAAAAGTCCTGCAGGATGGGCCTGAGGGGATGGATGTTTCTGTGGGGAACCTCCCGAAGTTGCCTCTCCAAGTCATGTGTAACAGGTACCCAAGGGCTGGAACTTTTTCAGAGACAGGAGTCACCTGCATAAGGCAGAGACCTTCCTGACATAAACATAGTAAGAGTAAATGAAGTAGGTTTTTTTCCTTTTTTCTTTTTTTTTCAGATTAAACTTCATAAACATCAGCAACTGTGTTGTCTGTCTGGGATGCCATGAATACTGGCAATTTCTACTTGGCTTCGCCTGTTTTAATTTCAGCGTGGTCTAAGACATCTGAATAACAATAAAATTTTTCTTACCTACAGGAAAAACTGAATCTATAAACTGGGGAATGGAGCAATTTTTCATGCACTTTAGTCTCCAGAATGCCTTTGAGAAGACTCCGATGGCACCAAAGTAGGTCCTCTGCTTAGCTGCATGGCCCAGTAGTAATAAAGAAGCAACAGTGAAAGAAAGCAGGAGAGAATTCCAGTAAAATTAGAAACACTGAAATTTCTCTGGCCTGCAGGAACTTGTTGGTGTGATACATGAACATTAAGGATCACAGGGAGCATATCGCAGGCTGATTCACTGTGTTTTCCACTTGTCTTTCCTACTGCGAAGGCTGTAAATTTCAACTTCCACCGGGCCATTTGCAAAACATTTGTCACAGCATGCTCTGCACTTGATATCCACAGGAATTGTATATGCTGCATATAGCATCATGACTCTATAATCACTTGGTATTTTGGATACTTTTCATTTCTCTTCTCAGCACTTATATTTGCCAGTTTGCTCCCCCGTGTTGTAATGACTTTTTTCACTCAATTTTTACCATTAGAACATGTATCCATTTACTTGTTCTGTTACAGCTCTCGCTGGCTGTGTCTATGGTTTGTCTGTAGATTAAATCCAGACTCCACTGAATAAGAACACTCCCCCTACATGATGCAGAGTGCTGATAAACTTACATTTGAGCCAGCAAAGCAAGTTTATAGTACTTCAAAAATGTTGATGAGATGCCTTTGTGCCAGTGAACTTTATGCTAAGTCAGGACTGTCTGACCATGCCAGATCTCCCACAGCTAGTGAACCCCCTACAGATAGGCTGTGAGCCTTCTCACAGCCCCTTCTTGCCTTGTTTCTGCCTACTTGCGCACAGTCATTGTCCTTGGAAGTAGCCTTGCATCTTTTATATGCAGGCACGGGGCCCTTTATTTCTCTTTGTCTTTGGTTTCTATCTCTAGGTATGGCCCTCACTGCGGATCTGCCATGCATTGCTGATCTCTGCTGGCCCACTGCCTCAGACTTTGCCACTACCACATGGCTGAATGTTAGCTACAACACCGTGGTTATCATCACAGAGACAGGGACAGGATTTATGCCAGATCAACGCCATGTGTGCCTCATTTACACTAACCCAAATCCCACCATTATGTTGATCCCAATCCAGAATGAAGGTGGGTAGATCTAAAACAGCTGCTAGGACTCTAGAAGGAGACTCTTCTCAGGTCTGTTCTTGCCAGCGCGTGCAAAGGAGCAGTGTGTTGTGCTTTGGGTGTGCATTGTTTACTTGGCCATTCCACTGAGTCCTGCCCTGCTGTTCAACAGTTCACACTCATTTGACGTAGATTTGGCCTGAGCCAGCTGAACTTCTTCCACTGGTGAGAATATTGTTGGCCAGGGACTGGTCCAGAACTGCACTTGAGGCCATCCTTTTTTTCTGTGGAGAAGGGAAAATTTTAGCCATCCAAACCTCCTGTGTTCTGGGCCACGAGAGAGGCCCTGGCTGTGTTTTGTTTATTGGTATAGGACTAAACAATGAGCTGTGTTTGATTAAGCCAAAGATTCTGAAGAAGGACTAATATGGACTGAAGATAATAATGGCTGCATGGATGATGGGAAGACGTTCTGCAAATATGAAAAGCTTGGCAACTGCAATGTACTCAGATGCAGAGGTTTGAGATTTCAAGCCTCCTGTGTGCTGCCCTCTTTGAGGAAACAAGGGAGCATCTGAGGACAAAGTCTGGATCATTTTTGAGGGCCTTTGAGGCCACTTTCTTTTTTCCTATAATTTTCTAAGCATACAGCCTGCTCCTAGGCATTTTGCCAATAGAACGGTCTAGTGTTGCTGGCAATTCTGTCCCCACTCTTCTATCAGTGACAGGGAACTGTCCTTATGCTACCTAAAACCTTCCAATCTCTGAAAAAGCTTTCCTACTCCAGGACATAGTGTCTGTCACATTTGGAGGCTTTGACTAATGTCTATATTTTTTTCACCCTGGGAAAATGAGAATCGTAGCCCCACACCTGCTTCTTTCCACAAAAAGCCCTCACCGGTTTATTTTACTGGAGCTGTGTAGGAAGACATATTGCATTCAAACTGTACATACATACATACATACATGAAAAGCAAGAATGGGTTATTTTTCCTGCTCATCAGGAGTACCTGGAGAAGGGAAAAGAGATTGGACAGATGTCACTTCTGCCCATCATCATCATCATCATCACTTATGATTCTCCTTGCAGCTAATGTGTCAGGCAGTTATAGAGCTATACTTCAGCCTGAGATAGGCAGTAAGTATAGTCAGATGTTTCCTGGGATAATAGGCTTCTCCATGGACCACATATTTTCTCCACAGTGCTTTCTGTACTTTGGAGCATTTTGTACTATATAGGAAGGTTGCGTGCTGTTGAAAAAATATTTGCATACCCCTGCAGTCACATGGGTGATTACCATAATGAAGCAGGGAGGATTATCTGCCAGAGGTAACATCTGCATGTGATGATCCCCATGATTCACCATGGGTCTGGTGAAGCCTTTGTCCTCCATGTACTGCACCAAGTCGTGGAAGGGTCTGGAGAGAGCATGCAGCAGTTTCTAGCTCTTCCCACCTCTATTCTCACTGGGACACCAGCCAGGCACAGGATCACACTGACACAACCTATCATTACCAGGACT
The DNA here is from genome assembly GCF_037042795.1 of Molothrus aeneus. NCBI lineage: Eukaryota > Metazoa > Chordata > Aves > Passeriformes > Icteridae > Molothrus > Molothrus aeneus. The sequence continues at coordinate 126,727,096 of NC_089646.1, read as the reverse complement.
GATGCAGACAGAGAATATGTCAGCTGGGATCCTCAACAGCCTAGGGCAAAGGTTGCTTATTTAGTTGGGGTATCTACAATGACCATTTTTATTTTCTGTTTGAACAGTTTGGGCATCTGCTGTCAAACTTGGCTGCCTGGGCACATGAGCCTGATCTTTGGCCAAGCGGATGTGTAATCTATGAAATTAAAAGTATGGGAGCTGTGGAGAGAGTACTCAAGCAAACATGGTTTGGCTCAGAGGAGGTGTACTGCTCTGCTTTTGTCCTGGGCCAAAGCCAAGTAACAGCTGTAGCTGTACTCAGCAATTCTTTCATACTAGCTCTGAACAGGACAAAAGACTGAAGACAACAGAGGTAGGCTATGAGACCTAGCACACTGTGTGGGAGATCTTGACTGGTACCTGGTTCTTACTGAAACATGTCACACACTCTGAATACTCAGTCAGCTACTTCATGAACACAGTTCCTCCAGTCCATGCCTAATACACTTTCCTAATACACAAGCCACTTAACTTCCATTAGCTTCCAGAGACCAAAACCCAGTAGGAAAAAAGGAGGTTGCAAGCAATGCCTACTAGGATCAAGTCTGCCTCTGTGATCCTGGGAGCTAAATATACTCCAAATTTTGCACGTTTCCTGTTATATTTCTACAATCTGTTTTCCAAAATTGTTTGTTTTAAAATTTTTCTGCTGTTTCCCTTGACAAACACTAAGCTGTATTGTTATTTCTATAGTCACCATCCCAGAGCCTTTTCAGGGCTGGGATGGAGAAGACCATTCATTTGGGATTAAAAAGATGGTAGTGACAACTATACTGGTCAAATCTGCAGGACAAAGGGGACCATAGGGAAAAGCAAAAAAGCAAAAAAAAAAAAAAAGGGAATATGAAACTGCATCATTTTGTCTCATTATTGACAGACAGCTGTTTCCATGTCATGAAACTGAGCTGCTATACCAGAGCATGTAGATGCGTGAACAAAAATCTTGCAATGATGAGGCTGAAGGGGTGTATAAAGAAGCAAACCTGATATACTATCTAACATACTGCCTGTTGGGATGAGTTTCTGAAGGGATTTTTTCTCATAGCCATACCACAGAGCTCCTAGCTGGTTCATCTCAAAAGTCCAGCCAGAATGCATTGGTGTGTACACAGGATGGGGGATCATCACATATCCAATGGAAAGTGCACTGAAAGGATCTAAGTCTGCAAGATCAGGACTGAGGAATGTGTTCAGCACCCAAAATTTCAACTGCCTTACCAGTTGCCTTGGATGATGACTAAGATGTTACCTCAGTCATGCAAGGAGAGGTGTAAGTGCAGCCTGGTTCAGTAAGACTCTCAAGTAAGATCATCCCAAGAAATGGTGGCCGTTTCTGAAAAAAAAAAAAAAAAAAAAAGCTGAGTTGCCCCAGAGAACTGCCCATGAACTTACTACATTGTACTGAGATTCACATTCCACAGGTCATAAGATTCAACGTGTTGATGCACCACGTGTTGTGATTCTCAGACATAAAACCCTAATCTCTTATTGGTACAAAATCACTGTCATGTGAGCTCCCCAAATTATATGTACATTTCTGTGCCCTTAACTGGATCATCTGTGTTCCAAAACATGCTGTGGTACATGCAAACTACATGCTTTCAGAAAATGCAATAGCCTCTTGGAGTTAAATTCTATTATGTGACCCCACACATACCATGACAATTTTTTAAACAAGGGTAAAAATAGTTACACATTTTTGATTTTCAAAATCTATCTACAAGAATATAAACTCTACTCACACTTTTTGTTTCTGTGCTGCTTTTTCAGCCTTGTCTTCTTTGCTTTTCCCCTCATCTTTAATACAGTTAGGACAATGCTCTTCCAGTGCAAGTCACTCTTCATTGCTACTAGTTCTGGCTTCCAGAACATCTACTTTAGTCAAACTTACCCTGTCACAGAGCTTTGGCAGCTAACAAAATATTAACGGTGTTGGCAGTGATTAAAAGCAGAAGGGTTTTTTCACCCTTCAAGCTTCAAGATGTTCTTCCTACTCTCAACAGACAGCCCCAAACAGACTCTGCAAACCCAAAACTGCAGCCAAACCACAAATCTGACAAACTGCAATCAAACAAACCATTACTCAACAGATAAGCAAACAAATTAATTTACTTCCAGGGAACAAGGACCTATTCCTTCCACACTAGCAGTCACACAAGGAGCTTAGTCTTTCATACACTCTGCAATCTGACTTTGCTGAGAAAGAGGAAATGTGGGTTAAGAAAGCCCTGAAGATACATACATTTTCTTCTGCCCCATCCTGATGAGGACTGAATTACTCCCAGAAAGAGAAATAGCTTCAATAGATATCTTGTCTGCTCACGAATGTCCTGAACAGTAAAAAATTGAAAACTAGGAGCTTTTTGGTGAAAAACTTTTATAATTGGCATCTAGATATTTGCTTTCAACTTGTATCAGCTACAATGAACTACATGGACCAAGTGTAGTTGCTGGTGTTTGTAAGTCCTGGCAAGGCACGAACAGTCCCTGAGCCATCCCATGTCCCTTCTAGTTATAGGACAAAGACTCTCTCCCATGAAGCAGGTGATATGGGTTTAAATCAATTTAGGGAGAATATGAACCTGTAGCCAAGTCTCCTGATGGTAAGTGAATGTTATAATACAGGCTACATGGAAACAGGCAGCTACACCTGCACTCCTCCTTTGACCTTGATCCTCCACTCATTCCTTAAGCAAAGGGTCTCAATAGCAGGAATGTCCATATGAATCATCTATGTAGTGAAATGTCTCATTGTTGCAAAGCCAAAATGTCTAAATCTTAGCAGGGGATTTTGTGTAATATTTCCTGCTGGCTGGCCTAGGTTATTTATTTTCTGCATAGAGTGCTGGCACTCCTCTCTTTCCATATGCTCCATTGACAGTCTATATCTAATTAATGTCTTGTGATGTCCCAAGAGAAGGCAGGAGCCTAAAACCTGTGCACGGCAGTGCCAGGGAACATAAACCTTGCACCTCACGCTGCAGTGTGTCACAGATTATCAGGCACATGATAGCTGCATTAGTGGCATGTCCCACACAGGCTCATTTGCCCAACTCCTCAGCAGCTGGATTGCTTGTGGCAGCCAAACTGCAATGTGCAGGACAGATGTATCCTGATCACAAGGTAGCAGTGTTCTGTGAATTTGGCCCAAAAGCATGGAGTTTCCACTGAACTGAAATATATGTTGGCAATATCTTTGATAGCCAAGTTGCATTTTATACTTTTAAATATGAAAGTATACATGTATTATCCTAAAATAAATCTGGTAAATTTACTGTTGTTAAGTAAAAATTGAATCATCCAGATCATTCTGGAATCCAAGCTTTTTCATATCTCCTTCTGCTTTATCACTTTTTTGTTTTAGCTGATATCAGCCATCAGTAGGCACACAGCCATGGCCAGGGTCAAACCTATTAATTAACAATTGAACCAAAAGAGCCATCTCTTTCCGAAGTCAAAAAGGAAAAATCAGACTTTGGCATAGTTTCTGTGTCATCAAGGGTGTTGGATAAAACATTATCCATGGAACAGAAGAACAGAAACAATGATTTTTTTATTTCAATTTCATATTACAGCAATTCAGCATAATTTGTTTATATGGACATCTGCAACTGAAAGGTAAAAGTTTGCCTCCCAGTATTAAGAAAAGAATAATGGATGCTGACAACAGAACTTAATGTCATAAGATGTGGCATAGAGAACATCAGTAGTTTGTTGGCTTTAACACATTTGGAGAACCTATAAATGTCTTTCTTATAAATGTAAATTCAAATTTTATTAAACAGACTCTTTTGTAGATTAAAGAAGATATATAAAACACCAAAAATATCACAAAATGTCTTGCATTTTGATATCTGGAACTAAGACAAGATTTCTTTTTATCAGTGTATTAATTAACACACTAAAATTTCTCTGTAAATTATTCTCTGTAAGTTTAGGTATTTGAGTGAAATGGAACAGACATTCTGCAGACATTCTTGGGTCCATCAGAGGAATTACTGACATCTTTACACTCTCTTCTTGCCACAAAAACCTCAAAACTTTTATTTTATAAATTATTCTTTAGTTCAGAAACTGTATCTGTTACTTCTTTCTATACAATTCCTAGCTTTAAGTAAGTTTTATTTGTAGAAATAATTAATAAATAAATAGCAATTAAATTATTAATAGCTGAAGTGTTACACATCCAGTGATGGCTATTCAATATTTAGGACTCCTGAAAAACATTCCCTATTCAATCTGTCAAAAATGATTGCCTACTGTTGAAATAATAATTTTTTTTTTCTCTACAACATTCCTGTTGCTGCTTCCTGTATTTCTTTCCACATTTCTAAAAATAGACTTTTACTATGATTGCTTATTTTACACTCAAAGTGTTACACAGGCATAGTCCTCAGATAAAGGGACTACAGTCTGGAAAGACAGGCAAAAAATCCAAGCATAAAGAAGACATCTAAACTAAAGTCATTTTACACTGAATATATACAGCCACATATTAAAATGCTGTGGGGGGACATAATTAAACTGAGACCAAGCAAAAATCTTGACTCTCCTTGGATCTTAATCATGCTTTGTGAATGAGCACATTGCCATGTACAACAATTCAGTGCTGGCAGCTGCAACAATGCAAACTGAAGGAAAATTACTTGCAGCACATATTACTGGATTAATGTCAATTCAGGAGATGAATGTTGGTATTCAGGAGATACCTCTCAGTAGAAAAGAACTTATACAGACAGCTGAGATGATAAAATCTCGAAAAGGCAAGGTTGGAGAGCACTAAAGAGAAGTTGTTCTAACTTTCAGAAGTTGGCTGGTTTACCTTGCCAGTGAGGTGTGCTGTACTGCTCATACCCTCACCATCAACATATTGCAGAAGTACATTCTTCTGAGAAAGACTGGGGCCATGAAAAACTTCTGTGAAGGGAGACTGGAAAGTTTGGAGTTGTTTATAAAAGAGGTAGATAAGAGGAGATATGATAAAAACATGAAATGGAATTATTGTAATATAGTCAGTCTCATAATAAAAACCAAATACATCTCTGGAAAGAGTCAGCTTTTTGTCAGAACCTAAAACTCAGAGAGCTATCAGCTGAGAAAAAAGAAGAATTGGGGGTTGTCAACAAAGGTTTTGAGGTGGAAGCTTTGGCAAAAGGTCAGGTTTTCCACTGAAAACAGACAATTGCAGTATGTAAATGTTTCCTATCAAATTCAAATTTCTGCTAAACCTAAATTTGATAGAATGTATTTGATCATCCCTGGTTTGGTTACATAAACTCCAAATAGGATGAAGCATGTATTTGACAAAACTACTCAAGTAAGGTTGGCAATTTCATACAAATTATGAAGCATTTCACGAGGACTCAGGAAATATTCTGCTGCCAGCATTTTGTTTGCCAAGATGCCTCCTTTTTTAGTCTGACTCATTCAAATTGCAGCTAATTCAGTTACCTTGACATGCAAGGAACGTCTTCAAGAACTCAGTGTTCTTTTAGCAATTATTGAGTGAAAATTTTCAATCAACTCTGATTTTACAAATTATTGAATGTTTTAACCAGACAAATTGCTGTTTGTTCTGTCTTTTGTCAAAAAATAGAGCTGCAAGAGGTCTCCTGTTTTGTTTTAAAGGAGAGAAAAAAGTTGCAATTTCTAAATTTCAGCATAGAAAATTAAGATATGCAGCCATTTCCATGGCTGTTTCTAGTTTAAAAGTTGTAAAAAATGCCTGCAGCAAAGTATGGTGCCCTTATTTTTATATACACAAATCAACTGATAATAAATTTGCCTTTAATGTGATTTGTAAAATTTGCAGTCAGCCAAAACAGCAATCTGTTCTTCTGCAAGATAAAGCACACCAGTTTTCACATGCTCTTTTTTTTTAATGTGAAAATGCATATTTAGATAATAAAATATGTACTTTGCACTACAGCCACTGCATAATCATTTTCACCAAGAAACAAATACTCCATCATTTTTGCAGAATCTTGGCTGGCTGGGGGTGTCTGCTACTAGTGTTTCCTCGCTTTCTTGGGCATTGTGAAAAAGTTCTTATAAATCAGCTCCGAGTCCAGATGTTTCCTTTCCCTGATGTGTTGACGTACTCGGCCAGATTCTCATCTCACATCTGCTGAGTGTAAATCTGGAATATTGCTACAGAAGTCAAAGAAGGAACTGAGTATAATTTTTGCACAGAAATTTTCCAAGAATACAGATGAAATTTTCTTATATCAACTCGAAGTTAAGATATTTTTTGAATGTCTTTACTACATATTACTGAGAAAACCAGGTCATATCAGACTTACTCCACCTTTTAGAGCAGTTTAGTATGTGATAGGGCAACATTTCAGTGGAAAACTGGGGACTACTCTATGTGGAATATGGGTGAGAAAGAAAAAAAAGGTGAAAATATCTGATCAATGTTATGAATGCCTCTCTTATTCTTCATTATTGCCATCTTCAAAATGAGTGCAGTTTTACAGCTCATTGTTAGTCACAGTTTTACCATCTAGGTAATACTTCTGTCTGAAATGGAATGAAAGAAGGTAAATGCCTGCCTCCCCTTCCTTTTAGCATCCTGAGTAGTTTTGACAACAAAAACATAGAAACACAGGGAGTGTCTAGGAAAATTCAGAGAGGCTAGGCCAGAATATTTGTTAATCAAGAATAAAAAACTCATACAAGTTAGTTTTCCCAGAATTCAGAGAAAAATCTTGCTGTCATTATTTTTTCATCAAATATCCCTTCTTTTTTGACCAACTTTTCTCTTAGTCCTATCTAATTAAATCCATATCACTCTCCTTTACATTAATGAGCTAGTGCGGATGAAAATAAATCTGTAATTTATTTCACTCTCACAGTTCCTTGTAGTTGACACCCAGATGAGGTCTGCTTCATGACAGATGCAGTTAGATGGGAAACAGTTTTTGAAATTTGCTTTTTAAGCCTGATATATCCCAGGATTCAGCAAATGGCCCTATTGTAGAACTGGATTCTAATTTATCATCTTACAAAGCTCTTGTGAAAATGACAGTGCAGTGTCTGAGCAAAACAATTTGCAAATGTTTAAGCCAGATTTAACCACATAAATAAAACAGCATCTGTCTTTTGAACTGCTGTCCAATCAATTTGAAATAACTGGCTAATTTTGTCTGTGGATTCCATAGTTTTGATACTCCCCACCACTTTTATTTCATTTAGGAATTAGTGTTGATTCCTGTAGGGTGCAGCCCCAAGCTATAATTATATCTCACAGGGCAAATCCTGCCCACAAGAAGATTCACAAGTGGCCATTCCCCCACCACGGTGCTGTTTGGCATGGTGACTCTGCCAGCCTGACAAGGAGCTCCCAGGCTGCCAACTTAGACCTGCACAAGCCTGGTCATAGAGAGTCAGGAGAGTGAGGACAAGCCCCACCCTGGCTTCAGGTCACCACCCTGCCAAGTTCCCCCCAAAAGCTCCTCTCTTCTTCTTCTTCTTCTAGCAAGGATTTATGCTCAGGATTCTAGGTTCTGGATGACAAGTGAAACTAGGTTTTAACAGAGTTTAGGAACTGTTTAGTATTTCCCGTTGCCTTGCTTTAAGGTTTGCTGTTCTTTGCCAGCTGAGTGCCTTAAGCAGATGTTATGACTCTTAAATCCCTCGAAGCATGTTGTTAGTTCTACAGACTCACACAATCCATACCCCACCTTCACCCCTGCACACTGCCTTGGTGTGTGGCTATACTTCAGCTCATGGAAATGAAATGTAAAGGAACTAAAAGAGCAGGTTAACAGAGAGTTGAAGATGACGAAAATTAAGTCATCTAACTTTCTTCTAGTTCTGAAGTGTTTTAGTCAATCAAGTCAATTGCTCAAATATTAGCATGATTTTCTTCCCCTCTCTGAGATCATCAATATTTTTATTCATTTTTATTCTGTGAAATGCCCTGAAAAGAAAAATCACAAAAAGCAGATTAAGGGATTCTGTAATTTTTTTCTCCCTCAGAGATGATGTTTCTTATCATGACTGTGAAAGACCTACCTTTTTCACCACAACTGTAATGCACAAATACTGAGGAGAGAATTGGTATAATTGAGGCAATGTTTATGTTACTGTGCAATGACATATGCACATAAGTAAAAAAAAATTGGAAATAATATCACTTTTATCTGTGTTGCAAGTTATATCATCTACTTCCATGCTCAAAAAACAATCTGAGTTTCAGTTATGACTTGTTGATGGACCACACTACTCAGGAAAATTGAAAGGTTTTCTGTGTCTGATGCAACATGACAGGAATTCAGCAGGCCTGACAGGCAGATACCGTCTTGAAAAACTTCATAATCAAAAGATCAAATAGAAAAATGGGGTTTTTTTTAAATATGTTTAGCTCTGTGGGGCTCTGACTGCTCCCCAGTGAAGTAAAATTGTCCATGTAGGGACAAAAATAAACAAAATAGAAAACAAAAAATTCCCTGAAGTGGAAGTAGGAAGAGGCTGAAAAAAATTTGAGAGGGAAATACTATTCAAAAGGCTTGTTTGCATCTTCTTTTTCCCAGGTGTCCACTTATGGGCAGAATGGTGGCCTACATGAAGCTTTAATGAGCACCAGTATGGCCATTCTTGTATTCTTAGGCAGTTTTGAGGTCTAGTGAAGTGAAAATGTATTCTGCTGACAGCAGATAAGAGATTATCTGTGGTGCTATTTTTCAAATAAAGAGATTATCTGCAGGTTTAAAGACCACTTTGGGGGCATGCCTAGTTTTGAGACCACAAGATATGATTTGATGTACAAAAAAAATAAAGATGGAAGTGGGACAAAACAGCAGTGCTTAAGAAACTGCAAACTCTATTTATAAAATCAAGTGAAAATCACACATTTATATTTTATAATATTAATGAATAATAAATCAAAGCATTTAAGATAGTCTTATAACATTATTTATATTATATACATTGCATTTTAGGATATATAGGACTATTTTTGTGTGAGTTAAAACAGTGTTTTCATCTAAGTTTCACAAAAACTCTTACTGAGTTTTCTACCTTTAATTTTTTCAGTCATAGCTCTATTTCTCTATGTTTTTAATAGAGAGACGTCATATGTTTTACATTACTTGGCTTGTAAGAATAATAGTTGATTCCATATTCTCATTAAGCTCTAAAAGATTATCTAACTAGTTTACTTAAGGGGTTATTTCATTCTATGCCCCTATAAAGAAGAAGAGCTGTTTATGTATTTCTTTTCGAAAAGGTTCCTTTTTCCCATAAAAGGAAAACAAGAAGACATTTCAAGCTGGATATTTAAGATAGTTACAATTATCTCTGCTTGTCACAGTGAAAACATTACTGTTAAAATGTAATAATGTCAAATGATCCCTATCAAATACAAAGTAACGCTTTGCTTTTTAAAACAAACAAATTATAACTGTGGAGATTTTTTTTAAATTATTCTGTCTCTCCTGCAGCCATAATCTTTGCTAGTGTAATTTGGCACAGGTTCACCAAACTAAAGGGAGCTTCACACATTCACTGAAACTGATCATTTGCTGCTATCTGCACACACAAAAAAGCTCACTTTTCCTTTGGAAAAAATCCCAATACAATCCTGAAAGTTTGAGTTGCTGCTTTAACATCTGGAAGTTAACTGCCCTCATATGGATGGCAATTTGATCCTACAATGGCTGTGATATGTGATAAGACATGTCGGACTATTTACAGCCTTCCATCAAGTTGGCAGTAATTAAAAATTATTCAGTCAATCTGTTCTTGAATGTGAAAAATACCAAACTTTTGCTGCTCTATGGATGAACTGTCCAGTTTGGAGAGCAGAGGAGTATGGCTGGTTGTGTTGGGCTGCAGACAAATAGCCTCTAGGAGGAATGCAAAAAGCCCTTGCTGGTCATATTTCTCTGGTTTTTGGTATAAGTGGAGTGCCCAAGTGTGTTCTCAGTGTCAGGGACTGGCATATAACGAGGGGCCAGTGACCTTCAATATAGACATCAATGCAGCTCTAAAAAGAATCTTCATGGTGGAGATTTCTCTAATAAACCTAATTTGGATAAAATCATCATGAAAAATCTAGTATGCTAGATTTTATGCTAGTAAAAAGACTCAGCTAAGACCCCAAGGCCATCTAGCATGGCATTTTATATACTTAGAGCCAAACTCTCATAGCCCTAAAAACACAGTGGTTGCATCCAAATTTCCCCCAAAAGAGTTTCTGTCCTGTCTCAGAGGTCAAAGTCAGTGGTTTTTAAGAGATTGTTACCAGGCCCAGGGCCAGTCCAGACAGTTGCTAATTGCCAACATCTAAACAGCATAAGCAGCCCCAGGCCTCTGCCTAAGCCCAGACATTGGCCACCTTTGTTTTACTAATGGAGAAGTTTCTCACGCAGCTAGCACAGGAAGAATATCCCTACGAAGAGGAACATTTAAACTTTTAGAATTCTGTATTATTATAATCCTGGCTGCTAGGATAGGAATTTCCTAGGTTACAGCTCATACTCACTAGCACCCACCAGCCCATGGCCCCATGGCAAATGACACCAAATCTATCCACTCTGAACCTTTGCAGAACCCATCTTTGCATTTAATATTTTCATTATTGGCAACATATCACATATTATTATATGGATTCATGCAGACCTGAGAACCTCAGTGTATGATTTGCTAACAGTTGCAGATTAATGAGGAAAATTGTATTCTAGGAACATTGGTAGACATGGATTTCAGAGTCTCAAAGAAAAAAAGTTGCATAAGACATATAAAATCAATTATTTTTCTATCAACAGAACATTTCACAAGTATTTGGCTAAAGGATTGTGCAAGGGCTGATTTAAATTTATTTGTGGCATGAGAAGCAAGGATAACCTTTTGTCTTTTTTTTTCTTTCTTGTTGACTAAACTCTTTTTAAACATTCCTTTGTGCCTCATGCAACTATGAAAGGAAAAAAGCAGCAGTTATGTCTTTGCAAAACCAGGAGAATAATATTAAGGAACACTTTTGAAAGATTAGAACTTTACCAAAACCAGAATTTCAATAAAATCAACCAGCTTCTCTTCAATTAAACCCTTAGTATGTAATGGATAGAACAATGATTCTCTAATGGGAAGTCACAGTTTTTAAAGTGGGCTTTGGTCAATCAAATTTCTAATAAAGACAGGAATTTGATCATCATGTTTAGGAATTTTAATGTCTTAGAATAAATTAACATTTGCAAATCCTAGCAATGGGAACTTAATGGTCTTCTGAAAATCAATCTTGTTTTTTCTTCCAAGGCTACTGGTGTTTTGGAAAAGGCATCCTTTTTGCACAAAAATCTCAACTGCTCTAGAGACTTCTTCACTTCAACAAATGAAATTTCAGAGGAAGGAATATATATAGACAAATAGTAAACAACAAGGAGAATCCTACTGAAACAAAACCACTGTCAAAGTGGCATTTTAGTTCAAAAATAAAAAAAAATGCCTAGTGGCCTCAGTGACCTTCAAATAAAACTCAGTGAAGCCTAGATGCATCTCCAAATGGTGAGGACAGGTACCCCCATTCAAAATGAAATCCTTCAGTGCTCTGGCCTGGCTGATACCAATCTCTGAGACTCAAAGGTTTTAATAATAATGGCATATGGTTTGGATACAGTCAGCCCAAAATGAGTAGGATTCACCAGATGTTGAATTGGTTTGCTGATGTGATTTTTAATCTGTTTTGGATCATTGATGAAATTCATAATGCATGGTAAAATTATTAATAACTGGGTAAAAGTTACCCCTAAAAAGGGTAGTGTTACTCCCTTAGTGGTCTTAGGACAGACCAGAGGGTAAATTTGGGATGAATGCATCTGTTCCTGGAGAGATTATAGAACAAGCCCCTAGTAATTCAAGGCCAACATGGGTGACAAAGTGTTTAGGACCAGTTAGTGTCAATCCATCAGAGATAAATCATATTCGATCAGCTTGATAACCTTCTGTCAAGTAGTGACCATATGTGAAAACAGATGGAAAACATCTAGTTGTGGTAGGTACACATATGTATTATAACTTTACTTCAATATGACCTTTGACACCACCTCCCATAGCATTCTCATATGGAAGTTAAATAGTTAAGGGAGGGATAGGGATGGATACCCTGTTGGAGGTGCTGAAAACTGGCTGAAGCTATTGTGCTCAGAAGACAGAAATTTGTCATCCACATTGTGGCTGCTCAGGAGTGCTGTATCCCAGAAGTTGATAATGATCCCAAAAGCTGATGTTCAGTATCTTTGTCTTTGGGATGAGGAGTCAAAGTACATCCTCAGCAATGTTGTGGATTTTACTGAAATAAGGAGACAAAACAATATGCCAATCCATAAAGCTCCAATTCAGACTTTATTGAGAACTTGAGGACCAGGCCAACAGAAAATACATGAAGTTCAAGTCAGAAAAAGGCAAGGTTTTCATACCAACCTGTAAAAGTGGGCTGCTGTTCTGTCCCAGCTTTCACCTGCCCCTGTTCCCTGTGCCTGGCTGTCAGGGCTGAGGCTGTCCCCGTGTCCCTGGGCTGCCCTGCTTCTGCCTGGGGGTGGGACAGTCCCAGGCTGCCAGATCCTGTCCCTGCAGTCCCCAGCCCCCTTGCTGCCTCTGGCCCATGCTGCAGCCTGACTTTTGCACCCCAGATGGGCTAAGCCCACACAGCAGCCCTGAGGTGCAAATCGTGGAGGGGCAGCTGGAAACCAGCCCTGCCTGAGCTGCTGCTATGTAACCTGCCTGTACAGGACACTGCGACTGGTTTCTCTACTACTGCTACATTTGTCACAGAATTTCTAATCAAGCTCCTCCCAAAATCATATATCAAAACTGAGTCAAATTAATGACAGACTTAGTGTATTGGTTTAAAAACTGTTTCAGAAAAAATTTCCAGGAGGGTACCGTGGAAAGTCAATTCTTTATTACTTGTTTGTCTGTATTTATTCATCTTTTCTTGTCATAACTTGATTTTCATGGACTTGACTTCCCTTTCACATTTTATAACCTCTCATGCACTTTTTTCTGAGGATGCCCCAAAGATTGTTTTTGAGGTGATACACAGTCTTGCCTGTCTACATCTGAATCTATTATATAATAAATAATTAGGGTCTCTGTATGTTTATAACAAGTTCTAAAATTCAAAACTTTCATATTCTTCATATATATCTGTATTTATGTCTGTACCTATCCACTTATATATGTATTTATATTTATAAATCTACTTATATATAGAAAGGCCTGCTGGAATCACCATGCTGGTGAGTGAAACAAAATCATCTTCTACCTAACGGATCTGTGTGCCAAGGCAAGTCACTCAGCCACAGACAAAAGGTGATGGGCAGAACTTCCCCATGTGCTGCTCAAAAAAGAGCACTTTTTTTTTTTTTTTAACTTATTATGGAAAGCAATTGAGAATTCCCAGCCAGCAGGCAGTGCAGTTGGCCCAGCCCTGGCAGCAGCTGCTTGTCTGCAGGCTGTGGCAGAGCCCAGATGAGTTTGGTGTGTGAGCTGCAGCAGGCTGAGCGTGGACGTGGTGCTGACTTGCAGGTCAGTGGCCACAGTCAGGGTGGGCTGCCTGAGAGCCCCCAGTGACAGGAACACTGAGGGCAGACTGCATCACCAAATGGGCAGGAAGAGACAAATATTCTGCTTTTATTACTCTAAGATGAAAGTTTTGCCTACCTGCAAGAGGTGAAAGACTCTTGTTTTCACACATGTATTGGTATTACAGGCTGTTAGGGGTTTCTTTCATGATTTATGAGTAGCAGATGTTACTAAATGGAAACACTACAAGACAAGCTAGAAAATTCTTAGAATGCCCCTTTTCTCGTTTCGCTTTCATTTCAGTGAGTGGTTCTTAGAAGCTAACCACAGCATATGCAGTGGCTTTGCTGTTCTGGGACATGATGAGAAGAAAGTGATGTTGAAAGGAACAATTAAAGCATTTTGAAAGTCATTTACTTCCACAAAACTGTGGGAGAATTTTGATTTTTGGCAACTGACGCAAAGAATTCTGTTACTTTTATGTATTTTATTTCAAGATTAACCTTTTTCTGATTTTTCACATGCTCCTAAGAGATCTTTAGATAGAAATAAGGAGAGGGGCAAGCCCACCTGTGACTGTGAAACAAATACTTCTTAGTATTTGGAGACGGGATTGCCAGAGTCAGGACATTTTAAACTTTTATCATTCTGCTTATTAAAGACTGCAGACTAGCTAGGTTATTAATTGCCAGGTGCTACTCATCTCTAGTCTTGGTTCTCCTGTTATCAAATCTGAGAGCAGGAGATACTTGCAGCTTACAAACCTAAAATAGCTCAAAAGTGTTGGTAAAGATACACTTGCTCTGAAGGTACATAAAGTGCTCTTTGTCAATTTTACTCTACAGTGTTAACTGACATACTGCATGTGCTGCTTGACAGTCCTGTTAAAACTTAGTTTAAAAGTAACTAAAAGACTGAGAATTTGGCTGTGTGTTACATGGGCCACTTCAGCTTTCACAACATAAAAAAAGGAGGCTTCCAGAGGTGCCAGATCAGACCTCTTCACAACAGAGGCAAAGCTGATAAATGCATAGTTCCCAGTTTAATTTAATATTCCTTTACTCTCTTTGCTGGTGACAGGCCTGGAATGCTGAGGACTGGAAAAACAAATAAGTTTGGACCAGAGCTGTGGAAATAAAGATGTTCACAGGGTAATATCTGAGCTGCCAATCAGTCCAGTATGAATGGGAATAACTGTAAACAAGTCTGAATTATTGTATATTTGCTGTACTGCTCTTGAGGGAATTGTTGTTCCGTTATACTCATCTTGTGTTCTTCAGTTTTCTTTATTGTGAATAAGCCTAAGCACTTTGGATCTATTTTTATATTTCACAGTAACAGCTAAATACAGATTTTGTACTGAAATATTTAAATCTTAATCTCATTGACGTCAAGGGAGAAATTTCATCGATCATGATGGGGCCATGGCTTCACCCAGCTCACTCTGATCTCTTGCTGATCTCTTCTCCCTCATATCCTGAGACAAGAAGCATTGAAATGGTTCAAAACTGCACAAGGAGGGTTTCAGACTGGACATTAGGACACATTTCTTTACCATGAGGGTGCTCGGACACTGGAGCAGGTTCACAGAGAGGTAGTTGATGCCCCAAGACTCTCAGTATTTAAGAGGTATTTGGACAATGTCCTTCCTAGCACGCTTTAACATTGGTCAGCCCTGAATTGTTCAGGCAGTTGGACTAGATGATCACTGTAAGTCACTTCCAAGTAGTCTGCTCTATAACAGGAAGTATCCAAAATGTTCCCTGTGGATTACATAAATTGGATTGTTCACTTTACCACATTTTATTTGCCACCAGTCCTCACTGACTCTCAGATACACAGCTGAATGTCTCACAATCTGGGAATGGATGATCTGGGACATACACCATGGGCATATGATTTATCATTAAGAGCAGCAGTACACTGTCATGAGCATCAAGCTTACTCAAAACAGCATGTTTCTGGTAATTTATTTTATCTTATAATCTTATAATCAGTTGAGCTATCTTATGCTAAAGATGAAAGCACAAAGTTCTCTTGTTGTCTGGGTAGCATTACTTCAGGTAACATGTATCAGATACTGCATGATGTAGCCTGAAATGATATAATGCAGCATTCCCAAGCACGGGAAAAGCTGAATGTTTTTTCAGGTGCCAGGCATATTTTCAGACAGCAAGTTTTACAGCCAGTGTTTGTAAGAACAAATAGAAAACAGAAGACAAGTCCTTGTGGGTTGTGAAAAGTTATCAGTTTCAGAAAGAGGCTATGGATTTTTCTGATGTACTGCAATCTGAAGCACACACACACATTTTGAAATACCTGTACTATCTATGGTTGCTGAAAAGAAAATAGTTCCCTGTTCAAAAAAAAATAAAGACAATAATATAAGGCCATATGAAAAGACCCCAATGTGAATAGCTGGGAAAAGTAAAGAAGGAGGTGGGAAGTAATAGACCTCATTGTCTGCAAGAAGTGAAAAAGGCAGGAGTCAAAGATGACATGATTATATTGTGTGGTCAAAGAGGTTACCCTTAGACTGAGTTCAGGGAGTATCTAGTAGCTCTCTGGATATGCTTCCTAAAGCAAGGCCTATTAAACTGGTAAATACTCTTGAGAAAAGATGGAGATGCCCCTTAGTGCTCAGGTCATTTAAAACTAGATTGCAAGCTGCAGGGAAAAAATTTAAATTGGCAGGGGAGAGTAACATGCAACCTAATACTCAACTTTTCATCTCTATTTACTCTGATTCTGTGACTTCACATTTCAGGGGACTCGAAACAAAATACCAGTCTCTCACATTGAAGGCACTGGAGATTTCTGTGTGGCTTGTTTGCCATTGTTCTGACTGTGTTGTTTCATTAGAGGTGTACTGACTCTGTGACCAGATGTGAATTCAGGTTAAAACATACAAAAATATTGTTAAAAGGTTGGCAAAGGGGAAAGAAACATCACCTACACACCTCAGAATCCTCTTTTAAGTACTAGCTAAAGTTTGGAGCATGGGATGGGGCTGGGGATTTCTCAGACTGATTATGCATTATAGCCCACTTCCTGTTTCCATTGAAGTCAAAGGCAAAACTCTCATTGATCCCATGGGAACACATACTATACTTTCCCACTCCATAGCTCTAATATTTTAATGGATTTAAACATTTTTGCTTTAAAAAAATCACACTTATGCTGACAGTTTAGACACCAAATTTCTTGAAGCTTGATGTAATTTGAAATAAGCCAGATGTGAAAACCTCTAAAAACAAGATTTATAATGGAAACAAAATTTTGACCTTAATGTTGACAACTCTTGCAATATCACTAATATCAATAAAGGGAAGAAAAGGGATTTTTTTTGTCACTCTGTGGGGACAAAACCATACAGCTACTCCCATCTGAAAAATAACTCCCACTAGGACTTCAAAAAATACTGGCCACAACCTCTCATACATGAGGATTCATTATGTTTCTTGTGGTTCTCTCTGAGTTATTTCTATAGAAGTTTGTGGGTTCAGAGGTCATGTACATCATGCACAGCATATGGGGGAGCTTTCAGAAGCACAGGTACAGTTTGAGGAATTGTGTCCTGTTGTGTATGTTACTCTAACTGTATGTAAGGACAGCCATGTGAACCTCCCTGTAAAGCAGCCTTACAAAGACCAAAGACATTTGTGTTTCAAGTAACTCACAAAAAGAACAGGTTTTCTTCCAAATTTCATTTCATTAAATTCCTGGACCAAGACAAACCTCTCTCTGGACAAGAAGGGGTGAATACACAGCTCTTTCTCATTCTTAAGAAAGCTACTAGACAGACCAGAGACCAAAGTCGGTCTAGACTTGTCACCCTTGGGATAAGAGTCTCATCCTGTGCTCCTCCTATTTAATGGGCCAAGTTTTTACCACTGGTTTTCAAATGTTACTCTTGACAATCCTAATAAAGTGCAGACCTTTTAGAGACTTTGAGCAAATGTTCCCACATCTCAGAAGTGACCTTTCCTTTCTCTTGCCTTTCCTTGATTCAGAAAGTACCTGAGTGAAGGTAAATAGCACCAAATAAATGTATTGCTCTTATGAGAAGCATGCTCATTGGATTATTCTTTTATATTTTACTCTCCTTTTGCTCCTGTGATGTCAATAGCCCTCTTGTTTCAGAAAATACAGCTTTCTGTAATATCTTCCTTTGCAACATTTAGGAAAAGGCAGTGGGAGGTGCTGATTTCTTCTTAGTGGGATTCAGTGACAGGATGCATGGGAATGATTCAAAACTGCATCAGAGGAGATTCAAACTGGACATTAGGAAGCATTTCTTTACCAAAAGGTTGCAAAACACTGGAACAGGCTTCCTAGAGTGGTGGGTGATGCCCCAAGCCTGTCAGTGATTAAATGGTACTTGAACAACACCCTTATTAATATTCTTTAATTTTTGGTCAACCTTGCATTGGTCAGGCAGTTGGACTAGATGATCACTGTAGTTCCCTTCCAACTGAAATATTCTACTCTATTCTAGTCTGCTTGATGCTGTGCTGTTCTGTTCTGCTTTGTTCAGTTCTGTTCTGGTCTGTTGCACACAGCAGATGATTATAGCAGTAAGTATGCGCAAGAACAAAGAGCAGTACTCATCAGGAGTCGCTGAAATTACACAGCAGTCTGAAATCAAGCCTTTCTTTCTCTGGCACAGCTTTGCCTGCAGAAATTAGGCTCTATCAATTAATTCCTTATGTGCATAATAATTCAATAATAACAGTATGATTATGACATGTTTAAACACAAGATAAACACGTAGGCAAATAGCAGGAAACTGTCAGTCAGAGGACACTCTAAAAACTCCATTGATAAAGAAAGGATATCTGACATTATCAAAACTCTGAAAGAGTTAGATAATTAGCTCCCACAGCATTTGTAATGACATTTGAACAATTAAGTCCTTGCATCTTCTAGAAAATGACAGATAGCCAGAGTAGTAGAATAATTAAAGCTGAACAAATATTTTAGAAGTGAAATTTTGTTGAAGCAAATGTCTTCCAGAAACATATCTGTTTTAACAACACTTTTGAACATCCAAGTCCTTCTGAGTATTCCAGGCAACAAACAGGAGAAATATTAAGATTAATCCTCACATTGCATTAGTTCAGATGCTGGGATGCCAAAGAAAGAGCTTCAAATTCTTAGTCCAACTCAGACAGTAAAATATCTATCCCAGATCACAGGAAAGAGTAAAACACATGCATAGTGAAGTCCAAAGGACCCTTTCATATAACAGCATTTCTGGTTTTGACTCAAAAACTGATATTTCTCCACAATTTTATTTTGAAAGATTTTCCAAAGGTTTGGGGACTTTTTTTTTCCAAAATAGAATCAAAATTTTAAACTTTGAAATTACTGGAAAACTGTGTTTCCTCCAGATATCTTTGCATGCAATATATCTCTACTATTTTTTTACTATGGTGTTATTAATGCCCTGCGTTATCCAGTGTAAACTTCTATTGCTTTAATTTCATTATCCAAGTTTGATTCCAGTCTAGAAGAAGACTGGAGATGTGAAACAGTCATCATTGCAACTTTCAACTAACCCTTACAAAGATATGGTAAGCAGAACTCCCCATGATTAAAGGTACACATAGATTTGCAGGCCCTTAAATGGCCACTGTTTCCCATCATTATCTCCTCTCATGAAGGCATGTGTTCTTCACACAGACTGTCTCTGAAATGCTGAACTGATTGGAGATGGCTGCATTGGCAGTGTTTGCCTGCAGGGGTTCATTCATTGTCCCTGCAGTCAGCCTAATGCACTTTCCTGTGGCAGCTCTAAGTGGCAGCAACTAGGAATCTGTCACAGCCAATTCCTAGCTCAGGTCTGATTTAAAAAAACTTAGAGCAGAAGATTTTGCAATATGTGCCATTCTCTTTTCCCTCCTATCCTTCAGGATTTTTGTTTGTTTGTTTGTTTGTTTGTTGATTTTTTTTATAGAAGTATTAAACACTTTCATGAGTGAATATAATGAGATCTTGTGTTTTCAAAATGGGCAGTTCTACCAAGTGTGTCTCAATATGTCAAAAACTTAAAGGACCATTTTAAGTCTTTTTCTACTAGAAACCAGAATTTGATTAAATTAATTGACTAAATTAAATTAACAACTACACTCCTGAATAATACTATATTTTTCATGTGTTCCTTTCTTTCCTTACTTTCTTGTCTTCAGGCCTTTCTAAATATTTCTAAATCTTTGCAGAGAACTGTAATGAAAGCAGCATATTTTGGACATGCTGACACCATTTGATCAATCATGTTACAAAGACCCTGAAACATAGACCCAACATCTGTTCTAAGAACACAAGATCTATGGATATCTCAATCTGTCACTATATCATAGCTCAGAGATCACTAACTTTGTCTATAGTGCTCTGAAAATAATGTGCATCTCAGCATGGTCTGGATGGAGCAAATGGGATAATTACAAGCTCATGATCTTGTGTCCATTGCATCACCAGGCACAGCCACTATATCCTTCCCTTCTCCCTCATATCTGCAAGGGGTCCTCTTTTGATAAAGTATTGCTGAGCATGAATATATATATACAGCTCTCATATAGTTTTGCAAGAACATTTATTGCTGATTTATTTTCTATGTTATTTTAAAAGACAAATAATAAGCAAACAAACTGAGCTATCAGCTCCATTTTCAAGTGATACTGCAATTTATGTAGATTGCAAAAATACTGAGAAAGGTAGATATACTGATTTACAACAGGAAAGAATAGCAGTGTTTATCAACTAATAAATTAAAAAGGAATGAAATAATGTATGCTTCAGAGAGGAAAAAATATAAAGGAGAATGGATAAGAAATAATCAGCTATGAAGAAAAACGACCCTTTTCCCCATAAACTGATTATCAGATATTAAAAGTCCACAGAGTGATATGTAGTGTTTTAGAATTATATTTTAATAAAACATTTGGTATTCTATGTCAAAAAAATCTAGCTTGACATATTTATCCAAACCAATATGAATTAATATATATATAAATGTAGAATTAAAACCAGCTAAAGGAGCAAATAAAGGATTATAAAACAGAAGTAATATCACATAGGAAGAAACAGCACATAAGATGATTGGCAATTGGCCCTATGGGATGTCTCCATCTGGAAGCTGTAGTATAGGGAGTGTGGATGAAATTCTAAAAAAGGATGTAAAAGAATTTACATCCACATCCAATTCACTGAATTGGAAAAGTCATCAGTACTAGCTGGAAAGTGAAGGAATAGGAGCAGGATTTATTTTCTTTGAAGAACTGTAAATCCTAGGGGAAAAATTGTTAATTTCGTTCTGTATAGAAAAAATAAGAAATCTAGGAGAATTATTGCAGCATATTAGTATTTTGACAGCAACAAAGACATGATCCTACAAAATACTATGCAGTGTTTCTGAGCTGAATGAATGACTAAAAGAAAAATCAGTTTTTATATAGTGGTTGTGAAGAGGTACCAAAGATGGGACAGGCCTTCTGTAGACAGCTAGGATGCAGCAAATCATCTGGAACTTTATGGAAACTAAAGGCTGCTGAAAAGAAAAATAAACATGACTTGCATCTACATTAAAATACTAGGTCTAAATTTATTTATCTTGGAGAGGGAACAAATAGGAATGTGGTCTAGTACCAGTCCATATACAATTGACAAGTAAGGGCATGGACAGTGAGAAAGGAATTGATTAGGGAGTCATAAGATAAAATGAAGAATGGATGATTTAGGCTAAGCAGCTCCAAATTTTCTCAAAATTTTCTCACAGGGAAGCATGTTATTCTGGAAAGGAGTCAAAGACGTACCAAACTGAAGGCTTTAAACATGACTGGGTGGAACACTAAGACTGTGACTTCATGCTTTAACTGAGGCTTCCACTTGCATATTTAGCTGAAAAAACACATTTACACATTTTTGTCTCTGCATGGGCTTCAGTCCAGCCCTGGAAACCTCACTGCGGTCTGCCACCTACAGCTGCTTCTTCTTTCCCCTCTCCCTGCACCTCTATCCTCAAGGAAAGGACATCAATATTTCTACAGCAGAAAATACTGTTATTGTCCTCTGGTCTCAACTCTTGAACCTCTGTGACTTGTGCAGTAGAAGGTATGTCTGGACAAAATCCTTCCTAGTGATTGTTCCATGCAGCTGAGTCTGTTTTCAGCACACACAGCCACAGCCTCCATCATTCTCCATTCTCTAGACTGTTTTTAATGTTGCACTTATTTGTGCAACAAGAGTTGTTTTTATGGGTTATAAGTAAAATTTATCGGTTTATTCATTTCATGTTTTTCATATAATAAAGTCAACTGAATTATAAGCAAGTCCATAATTTCAACAAAGGTTCTCCAAAGTCCTTTATTGGATTGAAGTTAGAAGAGGGGTTTAAAAGCTGAACAAAGTTTGGTGGGTTTTATCTCTGTCAACTGATGTTGGTATCCCATTTACCATATCACTTTATACCCATCACTGATGACATTTATTTCTGCCTTAACCAACAAACATCAGCCACTATCTTTTCATAAAAAGTTCATGCTTACAAAAATTTCCAAGATGATCTTTCAGCATCTTATGTAAAAGCACCAAATATTTGTTTTTAAATATTCAAGTTATTAATTTGGATTAAAATTATGTGTTTTAAAATACATACATTTCAGGTACTCTTTACTTAAAATTTGTTGATTTCTGACTTATTTCTGGTAGGCAAACATAATCAATCATCCACACTGTGCATAGCCAAAAATGACTGAAGTTTGCAATGATATATTGGAAATCTTTACGTTTTCTAAAATAATATTTATTTTTAATATCCTGAACAACATGTATTTCAAGTGTTAGAAATAAAGTGCCTGGGATATATATATAGTAGAAAGAGTTGAATTTCAGGCAAAGGTGACTGGAACAGATGAGTGAAAATAGTGCAGAGGAATTAAGTGCTGAGAGCTGCAGTAACGTGATGCTTCAGGTTTTTCTTCTGTACACATCTTGTGAAGTCCACAAAGCCTGTGCTGGGCTAGAGCAGTCTTGTTTTCAGGCCCATGCTCTCAGGCCCTTGTTCTAACCCCAGGTAAAGGGGAAGTCAGGGCCGGTTTTCTTGGTTCCCACCTGTGCTCAAGCATGCACATGCATACACACAAAATGGAGTCAGATTCAGGATTAAGATGAGATCAAAAAGCAATTAAAATGACTGATGGATTAGAAGAGAAAGAATTTTAACAGATTTACCTTTGTTTGTCTTACCAATGACAAAATGCATGAAAGAAAAAAAAAAAAGTTATTTGCCTACAAAAAACTAATGTAGCATTCTTTGATTTTTTGTCAAAAAACACATTTTGGGACCACACTTCATCTGTTGCTTATTTTAGTCTCCTCCTTGCTGAGCTTAAAGAGGCACAGCCTGGCTTTGGAAGGCATTCTGTGTCCTGATTGAGCAGCCTCTGCTTTTCTGTTGCACTTTCTGGAGCCCCTCTTCACTACTTACTCACAAGATTTAATCCACCTTGAATATGATTTGTGTCCTCTAAGTGGATACTGTTATTTCAGTAACTTTTTCCTGAAACAGCAAAGATCATCTGCTGCTTGAAGTTCACATTAAATGAAGGGCAGTTATTTTGCTACCAGTCTCCTGAGCAGCGGTATTAGCCCCTTGAGGATGGCTTCCCAAAATTTTGATAAAATATATGTGGCTACTGTCATAAATTTGCTTTTCCTACATAATGCTTAAAAAGATGCTACAGATTGACAGTGTCCAATTCCAGGCCTCCTGTTTCTCCCCAGTATGGATAAACCACTCTGAAATGCCATATGTCTGGGAAATACCTTACTACAGGAATATGTTTACTTCAGAGTAAGTCTAGAAGTACTTGACAAGTGCTAAAAATAATGTGAGCTATGGAATATCGTGGACTTACCTTTGCTATTAAATCCTGCACAGCCTACAGTCAGCAAAATGCATCCTGCCTAGGTAAGCCTTGCCAGGAGTGAACAACTCTTACTAGAGGCATAATTATAGACAGAAGTGTGGGTATGCCTCAGTTCATGGGCAATGGAAAATAATCAAAGATCTCCTCTCATAAAAAGCCATGTGCATTGCAAACTACACAAAACTTCTGAAGTGCTGAAGACATTAAGTGTCACCACCAGCAGGGTGTGTGTGTTAGCCCGATAAACAGCGCACGATTGCCTGCAGCCCAGTGAAGTGAACAGTGCTGTGAATTTGGCAGGTCCCTCTGTGCTGCTGACAAGGATCACAGCCACTGTCTCCCACAGCAGCTCCCACTGAGCAATGACATCCTGAAGGGGATTTGAGCCGAGCCCACCCAGCTCTGCACAGTTGGAGGCTGAGGGCTTTGCTTACCCATCCAGGTGCCCAAGTGTCCAACAGATCCGCAGTCTCTGAGCCGCCTCTCAGTAATCTAGCATGGGGCTGACTATTCTGCAATAAATCTGCTATGAACCATTTACTCCTAAAAAAATCCACTTTCAACCTTAGCCAGAAATCAGGAGTTGGCACCATAGTTCATTTTCTTCAGTCAGTCTTACAGAGCTATGTGCTACTTTAAATCACAGGCCTCAAGGAAGCATCTTTCCACCGAATGGCTGAAGAAGCAGTGTTTTCCTTTGCAAGAGGATGCTTGGATCAAGATAAGAGGAGGAGTAAAATAGTGATTATCTAACACTGTGAAATGAACACTTAGTAGAAAACAACACCTTAACCTTCCGGAAATAAATACTAATTTTTATAAGCTTGGTTTGCTGAAAACAAAATATTTGAACAGTGAAATTCTAGATAAATCAGCAATAGAACCCACATCAATTTTCCCTGCAAATAGAAAATAACTGAATTTCACCTATAAAGTCTTAGATTTAGTGCCCAATTTAACATAAATCTATACTAAAAAGCATATTCTCATATACTCTTTCCCAGTGTCTATGGCTTTCACATAGCTCCACTGTTCCATGTTTCCATGAAAGTGATAAAAGTAATTGCTGTTTTTCTTCCTTATTAGAGATAAGTCTCAGAGTCTTCAAGAACAAGTCATGTCTATGCAGCCCAGTCTTAAAGCATTTAACCTTTTTCTTGGAGATAAGAGACAATACAGTTTTTTTTTAAACCTTACATCTTACATTTTATTTCCAGTAGGCCTGTAGGATGCCATATGACAGCCCAAGATTAATAATATAATTCCTTACCTTTTGTGCCTCTACAGAAGACTTGAATCTTCCTGGTCATCTCTTGAAAGTGACCAAGTATATACAGAAGAGCAATTCCTAAGGAAAAATCTGTTGTACATGGATTTAGGTGGTGTGAAATCACTTTATATACAGAAAATTTTTTCCCTGATGGCCCTGAGTGACATAAGTTTACAGGATTTTTATAAGGAGAAGAACTGTTATTCATAAGCACCTCAACACGTGGGTTTCAAGAAACTGGAAAACAGTAGCTTTTTAACTTTCTCATTAACAAAATATTTATTATAGATACCTTTTTAATTCCTGCACAGTTGTGGATTTGGAAGACTTGGATATGAAATGATGAGTGTATATTCCTGTACAGCATTCACTGAAGCATGAGATTCATCAAGTAGGTTTTTTTCCCTTGTAGAGGGAGAACAGCTTAAAAAACATTTGGTTTTTTTTCCAGACACAAGCTTTGAGTTTTGTACATCTAACAGAACATTTGTGTTATATCATATATTCATACAGGAAATATATATCACATGGGAAATAAAACAGTTTGTCTTCAAGTACCTTCTATTTATTGTTTATACCTAAATGGTTTTCAAACTTCCATTTAACATTTTGTTACGTTGTCATACACTCCACAATGACCAAATAACTGAAAAGAGACCTGAGGCACCAGTTGCCTGAAACAATACATGCATGGCTTCAAACCCAGCCTCTAAGTACACAGTTCCTTAAATGTACTTTAGAAAGTGACATGAAGACCTTCAGCCTGCAATAGGGGAGGAAATATTTTCTCATCCCAGAGAACTCTGAGGTTTCATAAATGCTTTTCATTTTCCACTGGGAAGAACCCAAGAAACTTGCAATAGCATCAGGGAAAAAGACAAAAAGCCACTGATCCCAGTGTTCTTGTCATTTGCCTGTGAATGCATGGTGGCTTCAGACACAGGGTCCAAACTGTGATAGTTTGGTGCAGGGCCAACCTGCACAGGGGAAAACTCCAACCTCATCTTGAGCACTTGCAGTCAGAGCCAGTGTACTTCTTCCCAGAAAGTTCACTCGTATCTCTGCATCAACATCTTGAAGGAAAAAGAGTTTGCTTGAAAATCCAGCTGTACTCCCACTCCCTCTTCACAAAGTAATCAATATCAAGTGCTGTAGTCACAGCATTACTGAGGGTAAGGGTCAGCACAGCAAGACAATTCAGATACTTCTGAGCCCTCTGTGGGACCCAGTGCCTGCATGGGAAGAGGCAGTGCAGCAGTTTGTACACATCTTTGCACCCTTCAAAGAAGAATAAAGCCCAGCTGACTATTCTGGTTTATATCCATGGCTGCCAGTGTTTCAAAAGTGTTTTGCTCAAGGGTTTTTTGAGTTTTCCCACACTAAAAGAAGAGGAGAAATTTTTCTATCTGGATAACTTATTTCACTAAAAAGTACAACAGCAAATAGAGTACAAGGCAAATAGAGTACATATTTGTGTATTTGTGTTATGCCTGTGTGAATGGGCCCAAGAGAAACAAAATGGATACTTGGCTCTTTTGAATTGGAAGTATCAAGTCGGGCAGCAGGTAGAATCATTTGCATTTCCTGTGTGCTCAAAGTAACTGCCTAGGGAAAGATAAACTGATGCAATTTTTTTTTACTTGTTTTATCTTCTGGCCTGCAAGAACTGCTGTAGGGACAACAATTTATATAAATTAAATGCCTGAATTTTTCCAGGTGGCTATCGCTTCCAGTAGGAGGTACTTTTCTCAATGGAGAGCATTTTCTGTATTTTTTTCAATATATC
The DNA here is from genome assembly GCF_037042795.1 of Molothrus aeneus. Taxonomy (NCBI): domain Eukaryota; kingdom Metazoa; phylum Chordata; class Aves; order Passeriformes; family Icteridae; genus Molothrus; species Molothrus aeneus. The sequence goes on along the minus strand of NC_089646.1, from coordinate 126,700,542 downwards.
TTCATGTTTATTTTCTGCATTAGGCAGAAGATAAAAGAAGTTACAACATTCCAGGCTCACCAGTTATATTTAAAATGTGACCCCAGCATTAAGCTCATCTACTACATAGCCATGTTCATTTAAGACTTTTTCTCATCCTTTTAAGGCAGTTTAAATTATACCACCACCTTTTCAAACAAGGAAAATGAATTTAGGAATAATATGAAATAAGATGTGGCAAAGAGAATGTTCTTCCTACCTTCCTCTCATTCCTGAAATTCTATCCTGTTACTTAATCTTCACAAACTTTTCCAGCTTTTATTAACATACTTACATTTTAAAAAGGTATTATATGACAATGACATTCCTAGAAAAGTTTTCCCTTCCTACAGAATAGATTATTGTTGTAACCTTGTATCTTTAAACCAGGATAACAAAAGAGTACAGTACCAAAAAAAAGGAAAATCCCCTCTTGAAAATAATTTTTAGAAACTAAGCTGATATTGCTCACACAGTAAAATTTGCATAAGAGTAATTATCATGTTTTTAGAGCTTACATTGAAGTAAGAGAAGCAACTAAAGGTTTTAAGTAATTATCAATCTTCATACAAACAGCCTGAAATACTTTTAACTTCAAAGCTTGAAGAAACTCTTGAGAATAGACTTTAAGATGTGGATGACTCAGCTCTGACGCCAGCTGAAAACCAGAATTTTCAGTTGCTTCCAAAGGCATTTCAAGCTCAGAGCCAAGCAGAAAAGAGGCAAACGTGATCTGGAAATTGAGATTATATTTGATCTGCATGGTTAAGAATCTAGTTTGAGCAAAGTCATTTTGTATGGCTTTGAAAGTTGATGCAGAGTCCTTATTTGAGCAGGGATGACTCTGATTCCTAGTCTGGCTGCTGGAGAGTATTCTTTTCATGAAAGATGTGTCATTTCACAATGCAATGAGGAACCTGCATGCTTGCTTGTAGAGGCACTGCCACTGCAGTTAAGGGAATTCGCTCACCTGATCCTGAGTTTGGAACAGCAGTAAAGAAGGTTGCAATTCCAGTATCTTGTTGTTATCATGTCCAATGTCACCTGAAAATTGTTGCAGAAAATTCCCAAATACCTGAAAGATCAGAGATTATCAGCCAAATGCACCACAAGCCCCAAATTGGGACTCTACAGGCTGCAGAGCAAAGAGAGGATGTGATGGGTCTTATCTGAGCAGGAGGCCTGACCTGGTATAGGTAGACTCTGCTAAGCCTTAATAGGATCTGATTCGTCTTACAGAGATCAATTCAGGGATAACCTAAAACAAAAATGTTTTTCAGTTGACTTAATGAAGTCTTTTCATTTTCAACCACAAACAACTTTTTTTTTTGCCCTGTTTTATACAAAGTTGAATGCCCTGTGGACACAGCAATTTCATTAACTCTTAATAAATAGAACTGAGTATTTTCCAAAAATCTCTAGCCAATGAATTTATGTCCATTTGATGTAAGTTGTTCAAGGTGGAATTTTTTCCTTTCCACTTCGTCAACAGCCACATACTCATCTTTTTTTTTTTTTTTAAGCACGTGCCATCTGCTTTTAATTAACAAAAGCAAATAGTGGCTGATAGACAGATACTATATCTGGTAATAGTACCAAAAAGTCAGTTTACAGGTGTGTTGAAAGCTAAGAATGCAGAAAAAAGATTCCCCAACTGGGAGAAAGTCCTTTGTAACATAATTTGTGTGACTTTAGACCTCCAATGGACCTGTAGGTTTCCTTTCATTTTTAAAGCTGAAAACAGGATTCTACTTCTCCCCTTGAAGTAAACAGACTACTTGGACAAAAAATAAATGCAAAACCCCTAAACTAAGATTAAAACTATTAAAAGAAAATGGTGAATGGAGACAGGGAACTATGGAAAAGAGCAATGACCCACAATGCAACACATCAAGGAATTTTACAGGAAAAGTAGCAGAATAGCAAAGCAGCATAAATTTTAAGATTTTCACAGTGATGTGAAAAACTGTTAACTGGAATTTACCAGTCAGTGCAGAATACATGTAATCTTAAAAAAATTATATACTGCAGTTCTCAAAGAAAAAATAAATTCTAATTGGTTAATCAGCAAAGAAATTCAAAAAGCTATAGAAAACCCTCCTTGTATGTTATATACAAGAGAGGGATTTACCATAGCAGTATAATTACAGTGCATATTTTAGCACCACATAATTACAGCATGTATTGGAGAACTGTATCTATACATGTTGGCTGTACACTTTTTGGGGGAAAATTAGAGAAAAATGTGTCAGTGCTCTTCAGCAACAGAGCAACTGTTGGTTTTGAACAACACTCTTTTTCTTCATGTCAGTTTCTACCCATCTGATCAATTATTCTCTACAGAGAGATACAAGTCTTTAATTTGTTTCTACATTGGTAATAAGAGTTTTACTAAAAAGGTAAGTTCCAGTATGTTCAAGGAAAAGGTAAGGAATTTTGGAATTTGGAGACTGTCCTCTTTGCAGACACCCATAAAGTTTTCCTTCACAGATGGACAAAATATTAAGCCTTTCATGATAAACTTCAAGGCTGTGAAATATGGCTTTGGTTTGCACTTGCATAAAACAAAGCCTGTAAGACACATTTGCAAACAGTGCCTTTGTATATAAATTAGCATTTTAAAATTTTATCTTTCCAGAAAAAAAAGTTGGACTTAAAGATCTACCCATGTTGAAATTCTTTTAAACTGATACATTATTCAATGTGTTTTGGATTCAATAGCAGAGCTTTTTTAAATAAAAATAAAACATTCTAACTATGTTCTAATAAACTCATCCTTCCCAAGACTTTTCCATCAATAATTAGGCTAAAGTAAAGAGACACTGTACAGCCTCTCCTCTGTACAGAGATTTGGTTTTTTGGTTCATTGGAACCAGACATGGTATTTTACTGTAAAACATTTTTGCTTTGATGAACATTTTGTCGTGACATGCCAACAGAGGGTAAAAGGCTGTTTTGAGAGGGGCAAGATAAGAAATCTTACTGTGTAAATTATATGAAAATGTACCTTTGAATAATTGGACTACCTCCATGATTTTCATCTGTAAAGAATAAATTCTGGTCTGTTCCACCTAAAAAAATGTTAGTCTAAATACAACCTTAATAAATTCAATTGCAACATGTAAGTGTAACTGAAAAGCTGTATTAAAAAGTGATTTGTACTGACAATTAAAAGTAATTACATAAAACCTTGTTAACATTCTTGTCAAAAACTACTTCTTTAATCTACAGATAATCAATAAGCTGTTTTATACAGCTTTAGGTGTTAAAATATCAAAAGCATTTCTAAAACTACCAGAAAATAATTCCCTCAGAATTCAGAAGGATTCTAAAAATCTTCAAATTATATAATCTTAAAGATTTCAAAAATTTCTATGAATCCAACCCCATCTCTGCAGAACTTCAATTATATGGCTAATTTATGAAATCAATATAAAAACGGATCTGCAAATAAAACTATTGTTAGCTGGCACTCTCCCAACATCATTTTTTTTCCTTATACCTTTAGTTCACTAAAATTAAGACAAAATGATTCCTGCTAAATATTAGACAATTGAAAAACAGCCCCAGATTCAGTGGAATGAAATATGTCAGTAAAATTCACCATGTATACAGTTCATAAAAAAATGTGTGTCTCAGGGACTAATCTTAAAAGCTGAAGCAAAATCTTTTAAACATATGCAATAGCTGTGGGTGGTAAAATACAATGGTCCTGAATTATGCAAATTTGTCTTGAAAGGTCTAAGGGGTAATGCAATAATTCAAGGCATCTGTTACTTCTGTTCACCTCCAATTAATGACACTTTTTTGTAGCTCTCATCCAAATTTGGATCTGTTTCCTGCTGGCAAGCCAAACCCATTTCCTTGCCAACAGTGCAAATACCCTCAACCCCTGTGCTGGGAATGGAAGTGCCATGTGCTCTTCATTTTGCCCTGGGTTGCAATAACCCAAGGGTAATATTAAATCTAGATAATTCTGACTTCCTGAGGACATACATTATTCATCCTGACTCCTACCTAGCATGACTTTGAAGTATCCTTGACTTTTATGACTTTAGAGTTTCCTTTACTTTTTCATCTCAATACTTCTTGTAGGATGGATGTCTGTGAGGCTTTAGGACTAAATCAGCTGCTGAAACAACAAGGAGGAAGTTTTACCCAGATAAAACTGGGGTTTTTCCACCTCTTTCCAAAGCTGATCAAGATCAGACAATAGAATTCCTGCATTTTGGATCATTCTATGATGATGTGCATCACTGTGACAGTTCCTGCTATAAATCTCACAGACATTTCCCCTCCTATACCCAACACAAGAAAGAACAGAGTTGAACATATGCTCTGAATAATCCAGTTCCAGTTCTCACACTTCTCTATTATATACCAGTAGCAGTAAGAGCAGCAAAATATGCATGTTCTATCTATGAACACCATGACATCATGGTAAAATAACAAAGCAAGCAGGTAGGTTAAAATAAACTCTTCTTTAGTAAGCTTGAGTTAATTCAAAAACTTATTATATTGTAATATTGTATTGTACTGTAGTGTACAAAAGTCTCCTCTGTGGACATTTATACTGTTGTATTTCACAAACAATATTCCCTAAATTGGCCAGTCACATAGAAAGGCAATGCAGGTTCCTTTAAATCGCAACAGTCTTAAATACAATTCATATGATGCCTGTGAAGCATCATTGCAACTTGCCAGTTCAGAGCAAATCCCTCTCTTTGAACACCTTGTTGTGATGAGAGCTGCCTGCCAAGAAAGCTCTCAACATATGGATTGAAGCTCTGAAGAATGTCTTTCTTGACTCAGAGATGTCTTTGACACCACTTTCACAGTAAGACTTGTAAATCCTTCTGTAATTTTGGGGAAGGATAAGAGATGTGTCTGCAAATGCACCTGATCAAAATATAAGCCATTCCAGAGGTATTTCCTAATCACCCCTTCACATTTCCCAAAAGATAAAGAAAGTGTATTTCACTGATGCCTACTTTCTGCCTTAAAGGGTCAGCCAAGCAGCCCTAAATTATGCTACATTAAAAAAAAGAAGTATCTGCATAAATAGCAGGATATATCAGGCGTTGCACAGATACTTCTGAAAGCAAATTAACAGCTAGGCTTTTGTAATGACTGATTTTGTTTATCTACCATATGGCAGCAAGTCTTAGCCCCTTTCTGTTTTGTATGCTTATAGGGTCCTTTGAATGGGTACTTTAATTCTAAGGTAGAGACTGTGTACAGCTATGGTAAAAATGTTATTAGAATTTTTTATTTTTAATCTTTGAGCACTGTAGTTAAGTTTCTGCGTGGAAGAAAAGATTGCCAGAAGTACAACAATAATTGCTCATGTAACAGAAGTTTTCTCCTGAACTCTTAAGTGACCCAAGGCTGGCTTTTGGCAAACCTTAAATGGTGTATCCAAACAATAAATTTCCCCCTTGGGCTTGCAAATCAAGCAAGATTGAGAAATCATGAGAATTGTCTATCTCACAATAATTCCAGCACTTCCTGCTCCAAGACTGATATACCACATCCAGGGCCCTCTTTGTAATTCGGCCTATTTATTTCTACATCATTTTAGCTGCAAATGGAACAGCAGTGCACAGAAAACTGAAAAGGAATCTCAAGCCCTTTGAAAGGATATGATATTTCCAGAAATTATTTTTAAAGAGATGTTTTTCACCAGTAAAGTTGGTGGGCGAACATGTCAAAATGTGTTTTCCTAAAATATGATGTTTTGCCAAAACTGAAATATTTTGTTAAATTGCATCACTTTTGATAGTATTTGATAGAATCTTGTCTAAAGTCCAGAGTACATTGTTTTTCCAAGGACAATTAAAGAGATAACAAAAACTGTGCATTTGATGAAAAAGTGGATATTCTGTGTAAATTTATATTTTTTCACTAAACATTGAAAGAATTTTAATTCAGGTGTTGAATACAGAAAAAACTAAAAATACAAATATCCGTGGGAGCAGAAAATGTTTATCTTCCAATCCATTCTGTTTCAGTTTGTAAGGGAGTAGCCAGACTGAAACATTATATTGTATCATCTTGAGATTAATTTATACAACTTTCTGATACATAAGATAGTCATTAGCACAGAAAAAAAAAAACCTTTTTCTTGGTATGTCCAAGTGCAATTTTGGGTTTGTTGCTTGTTTTTCTTGTAAAATTGAAATATTTTGTAGAACCACTAAAGCTGTATAAAATGATTAAAGCCACAAAGTTGTAATGACTCCAGGTTAAGAGGCAATATTGTACCCAGCAAGTTATGACATTAATTCATTGTGAGTAAGCAAAAATGCATTAATTTAACCACATGCTTAAAACTTTCCTGGTTGTTGTCTGAGAGAGAGTGCTGTGATACCAAGGAAGGAATCTTCCTGTACGAAAACATAAACATCAACTTAATGTAAGTATTGTATATCTGGCAAAAATGCAACAAAAGATTGCCAAGAGATTATAGTTCTCATCTTCCATAATGTAAAGCCCACATGGAGAAGACATTTTTCTGACAGCCTCAGAAGTGAACTCTATTCACTTGGGTTCTGTCAATTACCAAAAACTACATTCCATAGTCTTTTGGACAGGTTATTCACAATTGAAATGCAAAAAGAGGTAGAGGGTTTGTATTTGTAAGGCTCATCTTGTTTAAAAGTGACCCTTAAAACACTGATGAAGGCAAGATGGTTTTTCTTTTGAGTTTTCTGGTACCTGCTCAGTATCAGCAAGTATTAGACTTTTCAGATAACCTTACAATATTCAATCTTCCTACCAACTGTGTCATATAGACAAAGCCATATACAGAGAGAAAAGAAGTAAAAGGAGACCCATGTACATTTTACTGAGATTGTGTTCTTTGTGGCTGAAAAACAAAACCAGCTCTAATTTTAAACAAATATTCTAATCTGCATGGTGGTTCACCCATTCCTAACTCAGATGGAAAATTATGGTATTTCTTTCAAATGAGTTGAAAACTAATAAGGGGACTAACAACAATTACACTAATAGCAATAGGAGTAATAAAAAATGATCATCTAAAAAAATAATTGAATCAAAGTATTTCTGTAAACAGAATATTTTTCTTGGTGTTTAGCCTGTAAATGAAATTCTTAGTTAAGTTCTTGGTCTTAATGGCTCTAAGTTGCATTATTTTAAAAAAATTATATTTATCCTTCATTTGTGATAATGTAACATTTGCTTTCTATCACAAATTGTGCATTAGAAGTTATATATTATTTTGTCTCTAATGAATATTTACTATTTTCAGTGTTCATCTGTACATGAATAACTACTTCTATGAATCAATTAAAATACTAAACAAATATCACCCTGTAGTTCTCATCAAAATAAAACTTTTTAAAGCTTTGAGCTTTAACCACATATATTTATTGTTGTGGAGAGGACTGCAGTCAAAATTTAGGTAATGTTATGTGTGTCAGCAATGTATATGTCACATAATACTCAGTTATACTTTAACATAAATGATCAGATTATTGAGCTGTGTAAAAAAACTGTATTCTGCAAATAATCAGGAAAATATTTCAATTTCTCTTTTTAAATATAAAATTTCTACTTCAATAGCACTTTTTCTATCTTATTTTCCATTCTGCATACTGTTCCAGCTCACTGAAAGATAATTGCATGAAGCACAAGATAAATATAAATAGCAATATTCTACTTGATTAATTTTTCTTATCTCAGGCTTTCTCTCATCTTCTCTAAAAGACACTATCATTCTCTCAACCAAAATTGTCTCTAGTAATGCAGAAACTTAAGGTCAAAGTCTAAGAGACCTTGACATTTGAGACCACTTAAACATTGTAGAGGAATGCACAAAATTCAAAATAAATGAAAGAAAGAGATGCAACTTTTAAAGAAGTATTATTTTCAAGAACCCACCATCTGTACAGGTACAATTTACTCTTGCCACAAAGACATTCTGTTTCCCATCTCAGAACATGAGGGGTGATGAATTTATCAAAATTACACCATAAATAAATAAAGATGGGTATAATTATCTGGATCTGCCTTAAGAATTACAGTAATATTTGATACCATACAGTTATAACATCCACAGACAATATGTATCAGTTTTGCCTTTGAAAGAGCCCTAGTATATCAAATTCAGAGAGTGTTGTGAAGCTGTGCATTTTTATCCCAAGGCAAAAATAACACATGCAGGAAAAAAGAGACTTTTCATCACATATCTGTGTTTTCTCTGTGGATGTTGCTGATTCAAAGCAGTAAAAATAGAAAAAATATTAATTCTGTTTTCTCTACTGGAACTTTTTTTTAATGATAGTGCTAATTAACACAGGAAGAATTTTAGTACTTTTTATAACTGTTGGCTCCTTATGTTTTTCTTCAAGCAGGTAACAATTCTATAAATAACATCATGTTTGATTAGCATGCCTTTAAAAATAGCTTATTCAGATAGCAAAGAGAGAAAATTTAGAATCAAATAACAGACACAAATATTCACCTAAGAATAGTTGTCCTACCTGAAACTGACAATGCTTTGAACTGTCTTTCATGCCAATCCTCAGATCCTATGTTGAGAAGTAAGTGCTGGAAAATATATCTATCTAGGGGGAAAAAAAAATTCAAACAAAAAAAGATCACAACTTGAATTTCCCCATGCCAGGGAAATATATAGGCCCAGTTAATGTATAGGCCTAATGCACAGGCTTTGTTCCAGACTCAATGTGGTTTCTGGGGATAAATTAATATTTTGAAAATTGAATTTAAATGCTCTCTTAGATTATGTCTGGTATGTTCTGCATTTCTTAGGGCTGGAGCTCTGAGGAGGCAAATCAAATCCCACAAGACCTCTGAAAAATTTTAGCAATTGTCAAATGAGAAAAGCAGAGGATATGTAAACTGAGGCAGATTATATTTCTATATTATTTAATTATTAATGAAATTTCAGTACAGTGAATATTACAGCAAATGTCAGTAACATTTTCTTTCCTTGTTAAGACAAACATCAGGGAGACAGGGTCAGTGTGTTTAATTATTTGACTAATTGTCTACTTTTAATCCTCCACTATATCTAAACAAGCAACAGTTTTCAAATATTAAAACATATGTGAGTGTTATATGAATTAACAGGAATTTTTTAAAAAATTGAAAGTAACTCTATTTTCTGGATCATTTATTCCTGTTTGCAATCACAAGTAATTGCAGTTAATAATTCCCTGTAATATTGACTCTGGCTCTATCCTGAAAGCAGTTGTATTTCTTGCCTCCACTGCTCCTGAAGAAGGGTTGTTACACAACCTTGTTCTGATGCTTAAGGACATTTTTCCCATTTCCTTCTTATATTTATCCATATGCTAGTTTTCACTTGTTCCTGCTTTGTCTTTTAGTTAGATAGCACATTAGATTTGTGGATATATCTTCCATCTCAATTTATTATTTTATATCATAGTGAAATTTTCTTCTTTCTTTCTTCATCATACCAGTAATGCCAGTCCTGTGACATGAATATTTTTCACTACGAAACTTCTACCCATTGTGTTCAGGTCAATAAATGAAATATTTAAAATTATTCATCTCAAGTTAGTCCTTAAAGAGCTCAACCAATGTCCATGTTCAGCATGATACCCTGAAGTCTGCTTTTTGTCAAGACAGAACACAAGGTATTAATATTATACTATTTCTCACTTTCCTTGGATTTATAAATGACTTTAGATTATATCTTAAGGTCTATTTTCTGCAATTTTGATTAAGAAATGCTGATTAAATTAGAAAACATGACCACTACTGTAAAATTCTTTCCCTTCAGATCACTTTTCCCAAAGAAGATAAAAAGAATGTGCTAAGAAACAAATCCTATTAAGGGTCTGTACTCAGCTATGACCAGAAGCAGAAGAGCTAGAAATTTTAAAAGTAATCATCCTCCTGAAAGTCTTTGCAGCTCAGCTCTGTAGGCCCCAGAGGACAGATAAACATCTGAACTTTTAGACACTGGTCCACAGCTTACCCAAATTCCAAGTGTTTTGGGGTCACCCATCATTATGAATTTCCTTATTTTTATGTTTGCCAGACCCTTTTAACCCTAAATTTTCAGAGCTTCATAGAATTTAAGTGCTCAACTCCCACAAAATCCAAAGGTTGTGTGATTAAATTCCCCTTAACTCTGAAAAGATAGAGTTCACTAATACTTAATGTATAACCCTGCCTAAAAAATGTCATTAACATATACAATTCACACCACTGAGGAAACTCTAGTATCCCCTTAAGGTGAAGCTGCTCTAGTCTTGCTCTGTGTATGTAAGTGTCAATTTTTCCCCCATTTATGACTGCATATTAAAAAAAAAAAAACAAAAAACTCCCCACAAAACCAACCTCCAGTGTGTCAAAACTCCCAAACTTTATGAAGTACAAGTTTTGTAAAATACCAAAATTTGCCAAGTTCTTCTATTTTTGTTAACTTAATGTGTTATTTAAAAACATAAATTTTAAAAGCAAACAGTATATACTTACATGTATTTTTATGTGTTTTATTGTTTTAATGTCTTAGACACTAATAAATGGATCTACCAATTATGTCATACTTAGCAGTATTTTTCATGTTTAAAACAAATTTTTTGATCACTTTTCATGTAAAACCAGCTGTGTCTATACATACTCACAGACTGGGTAAATGAGGCACCCATTTAAGATATTTTTGCATCTGAATGCCTGAAATTAGGAACATAAAATCCTCACAAAGCGCCTAACTTACTTCATTTTCAGTACCCAATTTCCATCATCTTGCTCAACGCTAATCACCAAGTAAAAAAATCTTCACAACAGTGTCAACAGTGTCTATTGTTTGATACTTAAACACTGTATCTCTCTTTCCAGCTGAGAGCTGAGATGATCACTCTTCAGGTCTTACCTACAGATATTTCAGAAAAGAGCAAGAGGAATTCAGAGCTGCTCCATGAATATTCCTATTTATTGCACTATTCTTTCTTATGTGGACATATCTATTTCTCTCTTCTATTTGTTTGTCTTTGACCAGAAATACTTGTGGAAGATGGGATGGCATATACCAGTTTACACTTTCTTAATAATCAACACTGGTATGAATTTCTCATAAACAAATAAAAGCTTTTTTAGGTATGTCCCTTAGAAGGCTCAACTTATTCAGCTACAGAAGTGCTATCCAAAGTGGTGTTTTTGTCAAAAGGAAAATACTGAGCTCTGATGAAGAGAAAATCACTATGGAAGGCTGCAGTGGCCATGGTCCTGCAGAGACTCGCACTTGTACTGGGCTTTGTGTGTTGGGATTAGTGCCTTCAAAATCGATGTGATTAATAAATGCAGTGCCTCGCAGTGTGTGTGTTTGAACAGGAATGTAAGTTATTGCAGGCTTGCCTCAATGAAACAGAAACTTTCTGAAAGTTTCAGGTTTCTCTAGGGAGAACTTCAGAAACTGCAAACAGACTTAACTGAAAAAATAAAATAAATCTTAAGTGCTTTTTCAGTAACTGCAGGAATGGGAGGGTGTCAATTTTAAAAGGTAGAATTTAATAAAAAGAAGAGGATTAGCTGAAAAAGCTTTTAAAAATATCTTTGAATTAAAAACATAATTACAAGAAGTTCTGTGAAGTCTGATTTTTGGGTACATGGAGAATTCACCTTATGGAATTAAATCTAAAATTGTGCTGTCTAGACCTGTTAAGGTCAGGATGCCAAGATTCCTGAATGTCTTCTAAAAGTGTCTTTTCATGTTTTTTTAAGTTACTTTCCTGATCATTTAATCAGCATATTAAATGGCAAGAAATTAACCACTAAAGTCCAAACCCCACCATTCCCCTAAAAAACCTGACAGAGACAAGTTCTAAACTGATATAAAAGCCCCTTTTATACTTAATGTCTCTACAGCAGCTACCATAAAGTCATTTCAGAATAAAGCACATCCTTTCAAGAGTGTTATAAGTTTGAAAGATACAACATATTTAATTGTCATTCTAGCTCTATTCTTGCGATAATCTAAGTATGCCCGTGACAATATTTCATTTTTCCTCTATGAGAACAATGTATTACTTTGACATCAAAACTGAGTTACACCAAGTGACAAAATGTTAGTTTGATATTGAAGGGCAGCATTATTTCTAATTTTATGGTGAAACATTGGTTAGAATTGAAATGTGGAATTTTGTTCTAGTATGAATTCATTTTACAGTGCATTTGTTTGCCAAATTTTATTCCCATTGGCAAATTAAAATGACAAACTAGTGCATAGCCTTTCATCATTTTTTAATTCCCAAAACTTCATTAAAAGGCAATATTGACATCCTTAACTCATTACAATAAAAACTGTGTGTCATGGCAATAAAAAGCAATAAATTTGTCTTCAAAATTTTCTATAATCATTTCTGCAACGATATCTAGTTACATTTTTATCCTCTCTCCTCTTGAATACCCCTTCTTAGTTTCAGCCATCTTGCTGGAGTTCATCACAGTCTCTGTGCTGATGTTAGCAAGAAATAAAAATTAGATTGCTTCTAAATGGATGTTTAAATTGGATAATGTGCAAATCTCTGTCTGTGCAAGACAGCAGAATGATAAATGAGCATGCTTTAAAGTGGGAAGCCCTCCAGGTTATATGGCTCCTCAAAGACTGGGAGTGCATCATAGACATTCTCTAGTGACAGGTATCAATAGTAATCACTTTGCAGCAAAAAAATGAATGACAAAAATATTCAGATGGAAGGACACAACATTAAATAGTTCTGATGTAGCTAAAGTGTTTACTACTTTGTTCAGAATTTAATTTGAAAGGAAGTAAAGTAATTTTTTAAGATGCTGATGTAGAGGGGAATCGAAATTATGTGATTGATTGATTGATTGATTGATTTTTTTAATTGTAAAAACTTTCATCAAGGTTCAATATATGTCTGTGAAAGTGGTTAAGATTTTGATTTCACAGAGTTTTCTGTTTCTGTTAAAGTGGTGGAATGTCTTCCACTGAAATAAATAGAAGCCACTCTGTGCTGTGGGTAGTAGAAGGGCAGTATCAGGAAGAAAATAACATTTGCTGTACTTGCGCTGTACTTATAGTACTTGTTCAGTACACTGCAGTTGTGGTTGTACTGAGACCCCTATCAATTCCAAAGAAATAAAAACTAACAAAAGATTCTATAGAAATAATAATTAGCTCCAGCATAAAAAAACCACAAGGTCAGGCCCGAATGCCTTTCCTCATGTCACACCTAATCACACCGAGAGAAACCCCATCGATTTCAGTGAGAGTGTTTCTACCAAGGAACTGCTGGGGTTGAAACACACAGGAATCTGCTCATGATGTGTGAATGGTCTGTATCACAGAGCTTCCATAATCTCTGTATAAACACACTGTAAATAGTTTATGCACGCTAAGGTGAAACATCCAGAGTGCACTAAGCAGGTCCAACTTGCAGTACTTGCTCTCTTGGTGAGGAGTACTGGGATTGTCCTGCAGCAAACACTGGGAGTTGAAAAAAAGGTCAACAACAGTTATAAAATAAAGTTCTACCATATGGTAAGTTATTGTTTTCATATGCTGTGAAGCATAGACAGGCCATAGAGTTTCAGAGTAAAACTGAACCTTCTAAATCTAAGCTGAGCCCAAATCATGTCAATTGTTAAAAGCTAAGTAAACTATAATCAAAATAATTTTTTTCTCTTTCTAGGTATCTATCTTGTACTTTTCAGACAGGAATTTTAACAAACTTAGTAAAGAGAAGAGTTTTATCATATTATTGGTTCAAATAAAATTTCACAAGGTATCTAGTCTCATACATATATTTATATAAACTGAATTGGCAATTGTCAAGATAGTCAAACCAGTAATTTCTCCTTCTCTACATGAAGCTTTGCATCATGGGCTATGTAAAACTTCATAACTCCTTTGCAAGTGACATTTCTAATATATATAACAGATCAACAGAATGGATGGAGTAAGAAGGAAACTGGAGGTCATCTGGTGTAATACCCCTTGGTGCCAAGCCTGTACACCTAGATATAGTTGCCTGGGATCATATCCAGACAGCTTTTGAATATCTCCAAGGAGGGAGAGTCCATTGTTCTCTCAGCAATCTTTATCAGTGCTCAGTCACCTTCACAGGGGAAAGTATTTTCTGATTTTCATAGGGAACCTCTTCTGCCTCAGTTTATGCCTCTGGTCCTGTCCCTGTGCACCTCTGAAAAGAGCCTGGTTCCATCCTCTTTACACACTCCCCTCAGGTTTGCACACATTTACGGAATCTTTCCTGAACTATCTCTTCTCCAGATATATCAGTCACAGCTCTCTCTGCCTTTTTTCATAGAAGTTTCAGCCCTTATCATCTTTGTGGCACTTCACTGGGCTCTCTCCAGGAGCTCCATGTCTCTCCTGTACTGGGGATTGCAGAATTAGACACAGAACTCCAGATGTGGCCTCAGTGGTGCTGAAGGAAAGGTTGATCTTTCTTTCTAAAATGTTAGAAACCTTTCTCCTTAGGTAGCTCAGGATACCCTTAACCTTTGCTTTAATGTTCAATGTGTTGTCCACCAGGTTCCTCAGATCCTTTTCTGCTGAGGTGATTTACAGCCAGCTGGCCCTCAAAGATGCAGTTACTAAAAATTATTTTTCTTTCCTCTCTACTTGAAGAATCCAGAAATGCAAAAAAGTTTGTCACATAAATAATATGTCTTTCCTTTTAGAAAATCTAAGAGGAACAAGTGTATGAGACTCCAGCTATACACCACAATAATTTGGAACTAATGGACAAATGAGAATCATTGAAAGAATATGCCTGATTAACTACTGTTCAGTGTACAAGTACATTTGAATGATATCTCTAGGAGTTATTTTAGCAATTCAGCTTAAAACTCTCAGGACAGCTTAATAATGGTGGGCAGAAGTCATTAGTGTTTGTGTATTTGTCTGGAATCAAAACATATCTTTTCATAAATCCACAAAGATTTTGCAGGGCAGCCAGATAGAGATGATTCAGCCCTTTGGTAGTGAAAACTGCAAGGGCAAGCCATCCAGGCAGACTGCAGGGCAATAGCTGGGAATTAAAGAGGATGGAAAACCTTGTGTCTCACAAGAGCTCCTTTGTACAGTTCAGCTTAGTCCACTTTGGGAAGCAGCCTGTTTATGTTTGTCCTCATGGAGACTTCACATTAGACTTCACATTGTTTTGCAACAGCTTCCCTTGGCAACAGTTCAGATTGATTCAGCCAGCCTTTATTGATATGACAATGCAAGCACTGTCAAAAGGAAGAGAGAAAGAGATCCTGATTGGGACCTGTCTGAAATAGCAACAGTCCATTGCCTTTTAAAGAGTTTTCTTTTACCCACTTCAGTGGCCATAAGCTTACCACAAAAGAAATCCTTTTTTGTCTCAGAAAGGTCAAAACAGATGTGCAGCAACTGAAGACAAAGTAAGGACAGACCTGACTCTAGTGTCCTCACACAGCTGAACTGAAAAAGACTTGTGTAGCTTTTCAACCTATCTCCTGCCTTCACTTCTTTTTGGGATTAGAAGGTGAAGAGCCAGAGAAACAAAGACTGTTTTAATCAAGAGTCCCAGGGGAATACCTGCTGTTTATAAGTTTACCATTGTGATTTCTCAAAATGAAGCAGGCCAAACAAAAACAAATACAAAAATTTGGCACTTTATCTAAATTATTTTCCCTAAAAATGTAGGTTCCCCCTATCTCAAATCCATGAAGGAATTTTAAATTCATACTGGAAATGGAGCAGAAGTATTAACTAAAGAATATATTACTGCTTTTCACAGTGTTGGTCTATCCAGGGACCACTGCTAGCTAATTACAAATTTCCTATGCTGATATGAATACTGTTCCATTTCTACTAAAATGCCCATAGTTTGGCAGATAATTTCCCTGTAAAAACCATGATTTTAATACTGAAATTGACTCAGAGCAGTTGTGTTAACTTGAAATATAGCAGGGGAAGATGAAGTAAAAATAAATTAACAAATAAAAACAAAACAATTAAAAATACTTAAACTGTCACTGACAAAAAAAACCCAGATCCTCTCTTCTGGTCCTGTACACAGAACTTCATTTTTACTCTGCTTTCTATGGTGCAGAACTACAAGGAAATATAGAAACTGAAGGAGATTTTTCATGCTATGGAGAAAGAACTTCATTAGTACTAAATGTGATGTTGTGCATGGTGGAAGAGCATCATTTCTGGGAGCTGAGATTTAGCTTCATACTTTTAGCATTTCCCCCCATCTTCCTCGTCACTGATAGGTACGAAAGCATTTTCCTAATGCAAATATTCTCTAATCGAGCTCTTGCTGCATGAATGAGTGTGGTTTTCCTTTGGGAGCTCATTACACAACCTTGCTCCCTTCCCCAAAAATTCTGTAGCTTTCATACAGTCCCTCTCATTTTACAGCTGAATTATACAAGGACACTACAAACATCTTCCTGAGCTGCATGTGAATTTTCAAACCCTGTTTTAAAAAGGGACTTACTTTTGAAAAAGTAAAGCCACTAAAATTTGATTGCAGTGCTGGGTGTGACTCAGTGAGAGATTCTGCTGTGGAGATGCCATCAGTTGAATATTTGTGTCTGTACTGCCTCTATGCTCCCCACCTGAGTGCAGTGATTTATGAGACCTTGTTTTCTTCCACATTCCCACCCCAGTCATAGGAGGGACTTTCAGCTGCAAAGCTCAGTTTCCTCTGACAATGCAGTATTATTCCTCTGACAGCAATTAATTTCTCCTGCAGCAGAGATGCATTAGTTTTTAGGAAATGCAAAATTTACTAAGGTCAGCTATCAGCTACACAATAATAAACAGACTGAGTATTTCAAAGTATGAAGAATCAGTTTTATCACATTATAGAAAACTTAAGTATGGGTGAAAATTAAAATTATCTTTCATTAGTATCTTCTAAATATCCCCAAGCACAGATGCCTATATGTTCACAAATGCCTATATGCCTACATTAAATCAAAATTGATCCCACTAAATAAATTTGCAAAAAAAATATAAATTGTTACTGGGAAATGAAAAATCTCTTTTTAAAAGTATTAATTAAAATACAACATCATAACACTGAATTTAAGATAAGAAATTTTATAAAAAATAATGAGATTTCTGCCAAAGGTAATAGACCAGGTTGCAGTTCTCAATTTTTCAAGTCTTCCCATACAGGCAATAAACATTCATTTTCAGCAGAATATTACATCTCCTTTAAACTTCCATTCAGAAATAGAAATACTAAAAAGATTCACGATATCATGCAGAACATTCTAGGAGGACAAGATTAACATAGAATATATAATGAGCTCACACAACTGAGGACATACCTTTAGGATGTTTGTGACATAACAGCCTATAAGAATTATGGATGATTAAAAATATTTATAAAATATTTAAGGTAAGTGAACTCAACCAACATGAGGTCAGAAGATTACTAGATGACCTTTAAGGTCCTTTCCAACCCGAACCATTCTATGATCATACACTCAATCAAACAGGTTTTTTTACAATTTTGAAATTATTTCTGTGTTAGACAAGGTTACAAATCTTCTCAAGGAAACTAAAAGTGTTGTAGGCTTTACCTTAACATAAAACTATGAAAATTAATCTTTTAAAGAGTTTTGGATACATTTATCACATAATATAGTTTTCATTCCTCTAAGTAAGGTTGAAAACCAAATATTCTATAATACAATTGAAGAAATGGTGAAAAATATGAACTCAAAAAGACCATACCTATTTGAAACACCAGTTGAAAGAAAAATTCATTTTCATTGAAGTAACACAAATCAGCAGGCAAGTGGTTAAATTTTTCCACTTAAATGTTTAAGTAAGATAGACATTAACAAGACCCCAGACATTTTCCTGCATTAAAAAGAGTGGTACCTGCAGAAATGTACAGGTGCTTGAGTTCTTAAAATTTCAATTTCATGCTTTTCAGCATGTTCTTGGATATAACATAGTGTTAATAGGACTTATTATCACATAGTACCATTGTAAATTGCAAAATAAAAAGGTGCTAAAAAGTATCTGTTCACCCTGTTACTTGGACAAACTCACAAATACCGTTCTCAGTACATGTTTGCATTAGGTGATCCTGAAAACCTCCTATACAATATTCCACAGTAATTCGTTTGAAATTTACTTTACTGGAATCAAATACTATTTCTATTTGTCTAGTTCCTGTGATCAAGGAGAATAAATTGATCACTGTTCTTTTTACCACCTCTTGTTTACTGGAAGTTGCTTATGTCTCCTCCCTAAATGCTTAGTTTCCTGGATTAAAAAAACTCTAATCTTTTGGCCTTTTTTCTCAGTAAATTGTTTCAAAACCTCTTTTCATGGTTTTTTTTTCTTTCTCAATTCCTTCATGTTGATCTATATATTCCTAGTAGTATGGCAAGCAGCTGGGAAAAGCCATCCAGATGAACCCTTACAATTTCCTGAAAAAAACAACTTGCTGGTACTGGGTACTTCCTGGATAAAGACAAAGCCTTCATCCTGGAATGAGATTTACTCAGTTCTCTTTCTAGCCTCCTAATCTTATGTTCTGTTTTGTTTGTCATCCATTTCAATAGGTCAATTTCTGCCATAAGAAATAACGTGTTATGTATAGTGATTCTACTTTACAAACACTTAAAACATTTTAGTGTGTTTTACTTTGTTGACTGTCTCTTCAACTCTTAAGAACCATTTTGAATGGCCTTCAGGAATTACATTGTGTTTAGGTCTTGTCAGTAGCTTGACTTTAGTGTTATCCTTCCATAAAAAAAAAGATTAATTGACCTATGAAAAGCCATTAGTGTCTCCTACAATAAATAATGCCTTTTATTTCTGCCCATGGGAGTTTAAAACAGCTATGGTCTCTTTCTTCTTCAAAGTAATAATTGACGATATTGTTGAGGTAATAAAGACAACAAATCCCAGCTACCTTACCTACACTGTTAGTTCAAATGACTTCAAAAAAGTTAATGGCAGAGTAATTCAAATGGAATTTGGCCCCAATGACACACTGGTCATTTTTATAACCATTAGGTAGAAATATGGTTTTGTGTGGATATTAAATTTTGTCAGTTCATTTACAACCAAATTACAGCAGAATCTCAGGAAACTTTGTTGTGTATACTACCATCGTCTGGTGTATTCTAGGATACAGGCTCTTTTCCTGTGGTAACAGGATGAATATTGAAACAAATTCTTACATGGAAACACTAACTGATACCTTTTAGGTTTCTTCAAAATAATATTTCATAGCTATATATGGCTTTTTTAGTTTTCTTTTTTTTTTTCTTTCTGATTCTGGAGTAAACAGTACCTACTCCCAAAAATTTCTAGAAGAGATTTTCTTTCTTGCTGACCAAGAAAGGTTAGGAACTTCTCACTGCATTTCTAGGATAGCTATCCAGGGATACCCATCTTATTTATCTGGCTTCTTTAAAGAAGGTAATCTCACAGGGCTTGAAGGGAGGAGGGCATTATCAAGTTATTACCACTGAATATTTTGTTTGTCTGGCCTCTTGATCAAATCTCCTTAATTGCATTACACAATCCCATTGTGCCTTAAATGCTACACATCTGGAATTGAACATAAATGTTTTATTGGATTGATGTCCCTTATTTCTTTAAAATAAAGTACTGTAGGAAATCTCATTTTTCATATGAACTGGTCTGAAAAGATCTCAGAGTAGGCAGGGGTGAGGGAATTGCTGTTACAAAAATGTTATGCGTAGCAATTAAAATGCTCCATTTGTTTCACTGAGTGACTGACAAGAATATAGCATCTCTTTGATTATTTACAGACCCACCATTTCAAGATCATTTACTTAAGTAAGAAGATTTGGCAGCCTTGTATCCCCTGGAAACCTACACGAGGAGATTTGGATCACAGTTTTATTAAGCAGTGAAAAATAGTTTTGAGGTATTTTCTTCTTGCCCTCTCAATGGGATCTGCAGATATGGCTAAGGGACCTAGGGAAATTCCTTATCTGATCATAGCATTCGTAATACATAAAGTTCAGGTTTGCTTTTAACACGCAATAACATGAGACAAAGTCAATATTATTACTCAGATATGCTCAGTTCTCCAAGTAGAACTAAAGTAATTCACTACGCTTGTTTATGTTTTGACAATCAAGACCAATTATTGTTCTATATGTGTAGTACAAAGACATCCCTCTGTATCTACCATCTCATTTAGGGCAAGATATAATTAATGTGCAAAATACAAAATAAGGGGTAAAATTCAGAATATATTACCAAATAATCAAATTAAACTATTGTGTCAAATTTTTCTTCTTTTTTTTAGCTATCCACTGCATGCCAATCATTAAGATGTATCTAACAGATGGATTTGTATTCAAGAAGATTTGATCCATCATTAGTGTCAAAGTTCTAATCTTTTTTTTTTTTTGCCATCTGTACCAATAGTTATGTGCTGGTATCAATGATATACAAGATATGCATTTCAAAATTATGACAGATATATTTCCAATAATGACTATGTCTGATACTTCACATTAATATTAAAAGAAAACATATGAGTAAACAGAAGTGAGTCTAGTAGTAGAAACCATCGTAATCACTGAAGGACAATATTTATTACTTACTCTGGAGCTGTTTTTCAAATCCAATTAATCCTTCCAATTCAAATATCCTATTTTCTTCTCTCATCTTTTCCTTTCCTTTTCCTGTGAGGATGCTAAGGGCATCCTATGTCAAAAGAGGTGTGCAATGCACTGTGTAGAACAGCATTATCTTTCATGAATTTTAGATTCCTTAGACTTCAGTTTCTTTACATGCCTCACATTTTAAAGAGCTAGAAGAACAGAAGCTGCAAACAGTTTCTGTTTAATTCTTTATAGTCTTTTATCTAATGTCATAACTGGCTGTCTTCTATGATAAGCAAAAAAGCCTTTGAATTTCTCTTGATATAAACTGCTTTTATAGTGATATGTTTGAAAATTTCATCATGCAGTTCTGGTTCCTTTTTTGTTCTGCATTATTCTTTTTTGTCTTGAGGATAGGGTGGCCAATTTTACATAAAGTATCCGAGACAAAACTATAAATGAATTATATAATGGCAATAATAAATATAGCAATGAATTGTGTAATGGCAATAACTTTTTTTAATAAAATTTCCCAGTTCTTACAATCTCTAATGGCTTAGGTTATCCTTCATCTGATTCCTGTATTACTGTCTTGAACCAATCTCCTCACTAACATATTTGCAATGACATCAGATTCTCAAAACATTCCTGGTGCTGTTCATTTTAAACTCTTCTAAAGAGCTTCAGTTTTTCCCTATGGTATTGTTATATATTTATCAGCATTGAAATCCAACGACAATAACTCTGACTTAATTTACTCCAGTACTTTATCAGTCTCTGTTTTTTTTTTTTACAGTCCTCCTCGTGACTTTACAAAATCCTTGTCATCTACAGTTGTATTTCTTTCTACCAAATATTTTTCCACTTCATGTCAGCGTCTCTTCACCTTCCCCATAAAACCAATGACAGTAATGCAGAAATTAGTGAACTTTTAAAAGACTTTAATACTTCCTTCTTTGGAAAGAGAGAGCCTCTTGAAATAAGATTTCATTTGGGAATTAGTAGAAAAGAGAAAGCCATGATAAGAAGCCTGAGGAAAAAAAAATATTTTGTGAGGTTGCAAATATTGGAGAATGTGTCTAGAAAAAGAGAGCTGTTGACCAAAACAGACAAACGTGACGCCCACTTCCCCCCTCACTTTGGCATTGTCTTCTTTGATAAATAACTCTTGTCCCCAGCTTTAACTTGTCATTTTATGTGTGGCAATAGAATTTGCCTACTCAAATCCTGTTCTGTTTGGTAATTGTCTTCAAGATCTTTGAGATCAAAAAGAAGACCTTAAAATCAAAGAGGAAGTCACTTACCATGATGGACTTCTGTACAAAGTTCTTTTTTCTTTAGTGACTGGAACCAGAAGGAAGGTAGAAAGGCATATTTCATGTCAGCTGGAATGTGCTTATGACAGTCACATTCAGTTTCTAACCACACAGTGGAAGTAGTCCTTAGGGGAGTCAGGAAGAACTGTAGACTACCTCAGTAAAATTCTCATTAGAGAGAAAGGAATTAATTTTCCTAGTCAGCTGGAGAGGCAAAAAAGACATTTTTGGAAACTGATGTTACCTGCTCATCCAGTGTCAGTTAGGAGTCAAACTGAGAGCTCAGAGGCTTTGGAGTGTTTTTATGAATGGCAGCTGTATTTCTTCATTAAAAAGTGGAAACAATTTTTTTGACTAGATATTCAAAGATTTTTTCCTTTTCTGGTCAGTATTATTCCACTGTTTCCTAGGTTCAGCTTACCAGTGGGAAAAGACTTGGCATTCTGAGACTCCAAAAGCAAGGAAGTCAGAGTCCATCAGCTGACATAACCTCATAATTTCCTTCCCTCTGTTGATTGCTAGTACAGGCAGGCAGCAATGTCTGTCATTATGTACTTCTCAGTTGTGTGCATCAATGTAAATAGCCAGCTGGTGCCCAGTCTTCACGGAGCTTTTGACACATGTTGCGAGTGGGAGACATGGAGATTTGAACCTACTAGATGTTAAAATAGGAAGATGGGATGCGTAGAATTGAGATCCACCCTCTGATCTAGTGCTGTCAGTTCAGGGCTGGGACCTTTCCTTTAGGCAAGAAGAAGCATCTTTACATGAAAAACAGAAAGAAAAAGAAAGGAGACATTCATGACAATATTTTTACAACTTCAAACTTCCAAGACAGCCATGGTAAAAAATCAAATCAATATAATGAAAACTCTACCTGATACAACTCTCTTATTGGCAGCCTCTCTTTTTTAGGAAAATATGCCAAAATATCTCCAAATATCTAAAATAATTCCATTCCAGTCTTTGAAAGATGTCAACTGCATTAGACATCTCTTGAATGGTTCATCTTTATAAATTTGTTTTCAGATTCGGGGTCAAGTGGCAAAGACCTCCTACATTCACATCTCCTAGCACGTGCCCCTATGTCTGTTCTTAATCTTGTGCTGTTTCTGAGCAGCAAATGATGCTATGTTTAATTTGTTGGGTTTTTTTTTAATTCAAATGCAGTGTTGAAACCTACTACAGTGGTTTGTTTTTTTTAACAGCACGATATTGGAATGTGTGTTACATGGCAAGGAGTAAGCTGGGAAGGTATATGAGTGCATTTGAGATAGAAAACCTTTTGGAATAAACAAGGAAATATGGATAAAAGTTCAATATCTGCTGTAGTCTTGAAAATGCTGCCTACTGGGGAGGGTCCAGGGCCCATGCTTTATCCACAAATCATGCCAAGACCATGTCTCAGAGAAAATTAGTCACCATTAGTGACTAGACAGTATGTAGAAGCATGACAACAAGGAATATAGATAGCTAAAAGTTTATTTGTCTGTCTCAGTGTTTTCTATTTAGCAACATAAATACAGGTTTTGTGAGGAATGTAGGACTTGGGAGGAATGCAGACACTCTGTCTGGGCATGTAGGAAAGAGATGAACCAAAGCCTAAATGGAATTCACTTTGGCTAGGATTGTCAAAGGCAGCCAAAGGGGCTTCTAAAAGTATGTCGGTGACAAAAGGAAGACTAGGAAAAGTGTGGGTATGGAGAAGAAAAGGCTAAGGAACTGAATGCTTTCTTCACTTCAGTCTTTGCTAGTAAAACCAGTCTTCAGGAATCCCAGGTCCAAGAAAAATAGGGGAAACCCTGAAGCAAGGAATATGTACCCATGGTAGAAGAGGATCAGGATAGGGAATACTCAAGCAAATGGATTCTGATGGAATACTCACAGGTAATGAAGGAGCTGGCACATGTCATTGCAAGGCCACTCTCAATAATCTTCAAACAATCATGATTAGAAGTGCCTGAGGACTGGCAGAAAGCAAGCACCACTCATAACATCAAGAAGGGCAAGAAAGAGGACCTGGGAAATTACAGGATCATAAAGAAGAATGGACAGGATGGGCAGAGGGTGAGGTGGACTGAAAAATCATCCAGGCTCACATAATGAGGATCAGTGGCACAAAGTCTAGTTTACACTAGTAATTGGTGTACCCCAGGGGTGAATACTGGGTCCAGTCCTGTTTAACACCTTCATTAATGATCAGCATTCTGGAACAGAGTGTATCCTCAGCAAGTTTGCTGATGACACAAAATTAGCAAGAGTGGCTGATATGCCAGAGGGTCCTGCTGCTGTCCAGAGTGACCTCAGCTGGATGGAGACATGGACTGACAAGGATCTCATGAAGTCCAAAAAGGGCCACAGAGGTGATTGAGACAGAAACATCTCTTTTGTGAGAGAAGGCTGAGAGAGCCAGGACTGTTTGGCCTGGAGGAGGCTCGGGGGGGATCCATGTGTCTGAAGGGAGGGTACAGAGGACAGAACCAGGCTCTTGCTTTTGGTGCCTGTGACAGGACCAGTGGCAGTGGGCTTACATTGGAGCACAAAAGGTTCCCTCTGAACACAGGAAACACTTTTTTTTGTACTGTGACAGTGACTAAGCACTGGCACAGGCCACTCAGAGGCCTGTGGAGTCTCCCTCCTTAGGGATATTTAAAAGCTGTCTGGGTTTAATCCTGGGCAGCTGAGTCTAAGTGCTCCTGCCAGAGCAGGTGTGTTGGACCAGATGACTTCCAGAGTTCTCTTCCTCAATCTCAACCATTCTGTGAGTCTGTCTCTAGATAGGATCCCCCATTTGTAGTCCAAGAGAGCTACCTCAATGTCAGCCTTGAAAACAAGCTAAATTTAAAAACATCATAGGTTGAATTCATTCATAGGAAACAACCCTCAAGTTTTTTAAGTTAATTAATAATTTTAGGTTTGTTTAGGTTTTTTTAGCACACTGTAGAGTACTAAATGTAAGTAGAGCATAGGGTAGTAGTTCAACATTGGCATGAAAATTGTTTATGATAGCAGTAAGTTATTTGAAATAAACCAGCAGATCCTGTTAGCTCTCTCTGACTGAAAAGAGGCAGATCTTCAAACACAGAAGGTTTGGAAAACTATTTAGATAGGGCACAGAATGTCACAATGTTTTGGTCCACTGCCCAGTACAAGGTGGTCCCCAGACAAGTTGAGGTCATCTTCACAGTACTAGTGTAACACACTATAAATAATATGCACAGAGATTTTGGCTATTCCTACATATATGTATGACATTTTAAAGAGCATCTTTATTTATAGGGGCCTAACCTGACTCATTCACTACATTTGAATGAAATCATATTACTACCCTCTTGTCATAGCTGAGTTCTGTTGCATTATGTACAACTGCCTGGAGAATTGGCTGACTGCTGGGAAGAAAGTATGTTATACATTTCCCTGAAGTGTCACAACAATGAAGAGTAGATATTCTTTTGTGATTTCACTGCTCTTTCAACCTCTCATTAAAGATAATTTAAAAGTAAAACTTATTTTTATAGGCAGTCATTCTCTCTAATTAAGTCACTCTATCCTCCTCCTCCAGATTTTTAGAGGCTGCCATTTATTCTCTCCTAAAAATATCATGTTTTGGGAAACTGTCATCCTAGTCACATCTTAAAGAGCTTTCTTGCTTTGAAGAATCAAGGCACCATGAAATCAGCTAAGTGAGGCTTTTGGTCAATTTATTTATTTGTTTTGTTTGCCATGCTGATAATTGGTAGCTATTTACAAATGTAGTGATAAAACCAGGAGTGCCTTTTGCCTACAAAGACTAGACTTTTTACTGACTTTTAATAGAAAACCAATTTTTTATAAGAGCTAGAAGCCACAATAGCTACATTTAGGAATGGTTAACACTAAGTCCTAACAATAAAAGAATTGAAACTGAAATTTTGGTTAATATTTGTGTGACAATTGATTTTTCAGTTGACACCAAGAACCAAATGAGATCTCCAGATTTATAGTAGTGTACTCCTGACTTAAAGAACTGAAAACTAAATGCCAGAGCTTTAACTGATCTGCATCTGGAAGGAAAGAGTTGAACTCAATGCAGTTTGAGAGCAAGGTATTGAAGCTTGTCGTTAAATTTCAGTTGAAATGTAGATATTTTACATTGCATATCAGAAATCTTTTCTGAGTGAGCACCACAGAGCTATTATGATTTCTGCAAGCTAAAAATTTAAACTAAGCCCCACATCAAATGTTCTAATTTTTATGAAGGAATGAGAGTATGACTTTACTCTGGAGAAAATAATTTGGAAACTTGTTTTAAACAAGGAATGTTTGTTTTTTTTTAATTTTAGAATCAGTCTTGCTGTGATACGGGATAGCCAATGGTGTGGCCTTCAGTCTTAGTGATGGTCCACACTAATGAGCTGTAAACATTAAATCATAGCATGAGCATGTAGTAGTCACAGGTGACCTTTACACTGCAGTGAGTAGAGAAACAAGTTTGCTGTGTGTTACAGAGAGTTTAGATAGCTACATCCCTGCGAGATCTGGTTAGGAACACAATGTTTTCCCATGAAAAAATACTGAATTGTTAGACGAATGACGTGCTGCAGGAATGCATCCATTTCACTATCTTCCCCTTGGAAAGGAGAGAAAACCTGTTTTGTGACAGCTTATAGACCTTCTCTGCAATTGCCCCAGCTCCTGAAGCAGCTGGACTCCTTGACATTCAGGAGTCATAAGCCACCTCCTTGGGAATCTGAGTGCCACAGAAATCCCAGCCCCCCCAACACAGCTGGGCTTTCACTGTTCATAGCCCTTAAAATAATTCACACTGCTCCAGGAGCAAGGTCCTCTGGGTTTCAATGGTTTCTAAATCATAGTTCTTGTATATTTTATTTTTTGCATTTAAAAAAGTGTCTTGAAAAGTCTGAATGGAAGCTCTTAACAACATTTTGACTTCTACTTTGATGTATCTCCTCTATTGTAATAAATTTTGACATCTTGAATCAATGTTCAAAACTGCTCCATTTTAATATCAAGTAAGAGAAGAAATGTTTGGAACAAGAAAATAAGGTGATCATTCACTACAGGTTACAGTAACAGCTGTTTCATTACTGCAGGAAAATGCAACCAAACTGCTATAATAAAAACAGATGTCTATATAAAGTGTGATGAGGACTTATCTAATTTTCTAGTTCAAAGTTTTAAAGCTTTCTATGAAACCTCTACAGAAAAGGCACTCTGAAGAGAAAAATAACATAAACTTTATGTCAGAGCAATTTTTCTTAATTAGGATTCCAAAAGTCAAAAAAGTGAGAGTAAGTAAATTAATTTGAAATAAAGTCTAATATAAAATCACAAATTTAGTATATCAGAATAATAAAATAAGAATAAAATCAGGGTTTTAGATATTAAATTATTTCTTAATTATTAACATTTGCATTTTTAGAGGACTTCCAAATAAAATTTGCAATTTTTTGAAATAAATATTTTAGTTAGTCTGAAATTTAATTCATTATTAAATCATTTTGCCACAGAGACCTTTGTAATTTTTAGATTTCCTTTTAAATAGAAGCAAATGTCAAACCCCCTAGCAATGGATTTTTCTGCCTTAGCCCATTTCTGTTTGCAAGCACCAAAAGATTTTTTTAACTGCACTGTGAGAACGTATTTTCTTTGGCAGTATCAAAACCAAGGAGATATCTTTGCAGATATCAATTAAGATGCCTTCTATTTCAGTCTACAGTGTATTTCAAACATATGTCTGCTACCAAGATGCCAGTTCAGTATTTACCATTCTTTTGGGATTTATTGTTACTATTTGCAAAGTACTTTTATAAAGAAGCACATAAGAAGCAGTTGAATAATAGTGAAATAAACAAGTCTGAAACACCAGATAGATTTGAGATTCATCAAGAACTAGCTGTAAAATAACAATAATGTTTTATAAACTGAAGTCTTTGCAGGAACATTGTGCATGTTAATTAAAAATTTTTCATGTATTTAATTAGAAAGATTTTTTTTTCCCTATGAGCATTAAGCATCTGTCATGACATTTCTGTACAGATGTACAGGTACAACTATAGCCAGAAAGTGTAAACTGCAATTGTCTGACAGCCCATCTGTCCTCAGAAACATTGCCTACCTACCCTGATTGGAAAAGTACAAGTCCTGTTCTTCAACATATGTGAAAATTTAATTTTATATCTTTAAAACCCAGATAGCTGGAGATGCAGTTGTGGATTTGAAGCACATAAATAGTGTTTTTGTCCAAGACTTTTTATGGCTACACTGATTTCTTGGGTTACACAATTTGTTTGTTAAAAAAATGGAAATAAAATCAGGAGAAAATTCTGATTAGTGAGTGGTTTATTTTAAGAATAAAAATATCTATATTTCATTTTAAACTGTACATTTTCAAAATAAAATCTTTGCATTATTGGAAAATTACATTTATAGGAGTTTGGGGTTTGTTAGCACTTAGATAACTATTCCAATATTTTTATAAAAGATATAATAATAGTGTGAAACCTTCAATGGAAATAATTATTAAAGTGACTTTTAAAAAAAGTAAATTAGTCTTTCGTTTGAAACACTTAACCAGGATTTGATTTTTACACATATCTGGAAAAATGCTGTATCCCTTTTTCACCCGCAGACCTCATCAGCTAAAGTTAAAATACAGTAAAAGTGCTAAGTACGTGCTCTATTTTTTTTTTTAACTATAACTGAAATGCTGGGATGTATAATGTACCTCAGGGTGTGAGAATTTTTGGGAAAGATATTGTCAGAGATGACTGCATGCTCAGCTGTAGCAGAAACACTGAACTCTGCTAGTTTTAACCTGTGCTTGCTAAATGATCATGACTTTGAAAGGCTGTTGAGCTGCACCACCTCCCAACACCTTTTTTGCCTTTAGGCCAATAAAGTTGGAGTGCTGTTAAGTTCCTCTTTTTTTCTTTCTTGTGCTCATAAAGATGCACATTTGTCATTTATTTACCACATCAAAGTCCTGAGAAGAATCATTTAAACCTGGTGTCCTGGTTTGAATGAAGCTTTCCTTGCCTCTCTGGTGCCATAAACCCTGCTGCAAACTGTGCCAATTCTGAGTGCAGCAGTCTAGATACAATATCCTGTTTTCCAGAGCCCCTTACAAAGTCTGGGAAAGAGTGATGATGCCTTTACAGGCTAGTGACACTCTCTTTCCCCTGAAGCATTTATTTCCTCCTCAGAAGATATTTTTTCATGCTCTAAAGCATGCCTTGCCATAATTTTCTGGAAGCCAGCCACATCCAACAGGTTAAAACCTTTCAAGATTGTCCAGTCTGCAGGATTTTTTAAAGAACAGGAATAACTCAAGTATTATGTGGGTCCAAATGCAGAGTTTAAAAAACTAAAGATATCTAAAAATAGTGCTTAAGAGCAGTGGAGAAATGTTTCTGTGCCTCCTTTATCTCCAGATTCACCATGGTATAGAAGCTGATTCCGTAGATACCATACCCTGGTGATTTGTGCATGCAACAATTGAACAGATATTTCAGGTCTTCCTGGGAAGAAAATACAGATTCGAGGAATATTTTGAAAAAGACAGTAAAACTACAGCTGTTGAACTGCAGCAAACCCTGATTCACAGGGAGAGAGATCAGTGTAGCCCAGCTCACCAATCAGGGAGTGTAGAATTATTAACATATCCTTGAGGCTTCTTTTAGTGTGTTTGTAGAAGCTTTTCATGCCAGGTCTAGGTTATTATTTACAGCAACGTGGGTGTCCACTGCCATGATAGAACTGGGCTGTGTGGAGGTGACATCCTGTACTGTGTCATCTTTTATGCCTGCACCTTATTTCCTTACTAGGCAAAAAGCATAGTAAAAAAATGCTTACTTAACTTGTTGTTAACCATTGCTATCACAAGTTCCCCTTTTTCCCTCCTGCACTCACTGCCCTGTAGGCCTGGTCCCTTCAGTTCAGCACTGTTTCTATAAAGCTGTCTTCTTGGAAGGTTTTCAGTCTGCCATAATTTCTAAATCACAATAATATGGTCATACAAATCTTTCTGTCTTCAGTGTGGGTTAAAGAGGTTCCACTGCTCCAGTAAAAGAGGAAGAGAGAGAAGCAAGCTCCCAAGTTTGGTGCATGAGTTATGTAGCCCCTATTCATCCCCATCAAAATATTTGGCCAGCTCAGTGTTAATTTTATCTAGACATCAATCTAATTAGAAAATCATACACTCTTGAGACCTCTCAAAACTTAGTTTTCATTAGCTCTTGTTCATAACTTGATTTGATGGAAAGAAATGAGCCAGATTTTCACTAAACCATCTCTTAGATAATAATGATGGGATGCCATGACCCATAGCCATTTGATGAATTTATTTCCAGAATCTAGAGCTATGTAATGACAAAAAAACACTTGACCTAAAAAAGTATTCTTTTAAAGAGGTCCTGGGAAACACTCTGGACACAGACAGATTCACAGATGGAGTGTCACAGTCCGTCATATATTTATTTCAGTAAGACAGTTAGCTCTTAAAAATAAAATGCAACAACCATTTGAAACAGCATTTGCTAAATTCCAGTAATCTTATTGCTCTCTATCTGAAAACAGGTTGACCAGTCCATATATTTCACCCAACCATTACTTATCTCTATTACAGGAGAGAAGCAGTAGATGAAAAAAACAAATACTGCTAATTGCAGGCTTTTGCCATATATCTTCCTCACTTCATGTCACGTTCCAAGTCCCATTCTTCCATCCTTCCAAGTGTATATGTACAAACACAAGCTGCAGGTAAGTAATATGCATCTCACAAAAGGAAAGGAACCAATATTTTTGTTCTTGTTCAAATATTACCAACGTAGTAACATAGTAACATTAAAACACATTGATAATTACATCTTATTCGATAAGAGGCACCTCAGGATTTAGCACTTAAATCCTCATCTCCAGCTTTAAACATTTCAGAAGAAAAAATTCTTTATGCATCTCATGCGTTTGTCAGATAACTAAAAATCTGTAAAGAGCACCACTGAATCCTTCAAAAGCTATGCAATGATGTATAATTCATCTATGTTTGTAAAGCAAAAGAAAATCAATCAGCCTCATATTTCAGAGGATACTTCTGCATTTATTTTCATATGGTATTTAATAACAACTGAAACCTCTTTCTTATCCTACTGAGTACTACTGAGGCAGCTACAGAGAGACAGTGAAAGGCTGTTTGTAGAAATAGCAGATTATTTTTCTTTCTCTGGGTAAGTTAACATTTTAATTCTTTTACTCCTCCAAGTTATTTTTGGCTGAGCAGACAGAACTGGCCATTGTGATGAAGTCCAATCCCACAGCCCTCTATTGTTGTAAGTGATAGCCCCAGCTTTCATTTTCTGTGCAAGGAAGGCTTAAACAAAAATTTCCCATAGAAAGCCTCATCCCCACTCACCTGTGCCCATTGTTATTCAGATGTTGAATTTTCTACACACCTCAAAGCCATGCATCATTAATAACTAGGAAATTTTAATCACCATAAAATAATGAGTGCAGGGTACTGATTTCTCATCATCCACTGATTAATCACATGCACATGTCTCTCCATCTCATGGCTACACTTAAGGGGTCTAGGGAGAAGCATACGTCTAAGCTCATTGAAAATGAGAAAAAAGCCATTGGAGAGGACATACCATAATCACGGTAAATCAAAATAGATTATGTGCAGTTTGCTACCAGAACATTAGTCATCAGAAGTAAATTGCTGTATTTTGGGTGACAGGCAAAGTCTGTAATTTTTTGGACTAATGATTGTGAAGTTCACAGCAGCATTCCTTGTGTCTGACAAAACCTGCTCAGGCCAGCCCTCTGGAGATGCTCAGGGAGAGGCACACAGCCATGTCCACCTCCACCAGCTTCTAATGAGATTACAAAGTGCTCCTCTGGGAGAAGGTTTGTGACTTCATGTATGGAGACTCACGAGTGGTGATGAACTGGAAATGTTTAAATCAGGGCTTCTAAAACAGGCAGATTGGTGTGCTGCTTCCAGACAAGCATAGTTAGCAGTGATGGATATCTTTAATGCTGCCAAGATCCAGCTGGGACAGGTTCTCAAGAGTACAGAGGGAAGATAGATTATGTTTTCTTCTACTGAAATTGAGTCTTTCACCTACAATGCCACAAATCTCAGATCTCTGGCATTTCAAACTGTAACAAGACTTGATTTTAAGGTGAAATATGCTTTGAAAGACTTAAGAGAAATGAAGAACACCATACAGTCCCTCTTCTTAACGTAATACCCCACTAATGATGAGGACCAGAGAAAAAAAGAAAATATTACAGAACTTACATAAAATCTTCAAGGTGTAAATTTAGTTTTACTAAATCTCTGTGATGGATATTTTATATCAAGATGTTTTTATTTTAGTAATATAAATATATTGCTCTATTTAATTAATATATTACTTGATAAATTTTTGTGCAACATAAAAGAAGTTTTCTCTGGGCAAGTGGAGCTTGTAGTTGACAAGAGTACTACAGCCATAAGGAATCACTAGATCACACATTTAAAAACAGCAATCTAATCTCTGAGGTGTGTTTTAACCTCTCCTCTTACTAATGTAGATATGTTTTTACATTTTAACATTACATTTAATAAATTATTGAGTCTCTTTTTTTTATTTTCTTCTTCTTTTCCCCTTTAGGAGTAAGTCAGTTCTGTGCTGCATGCAACAGGAATGGTGTGTATCACCAGCTCTGATGTGATAAGAGTGTTAAACCACAGCATGCTAATGCAATACCAACAAGAGTAAAAGCAGGAGAGGAAATCAGCAAAATAGGAAAACCCAGAGTAAGAAAATATGTATTTTTAGATGTCCGTAACATTTTGAGAACTCTCTTGGAACAGAGAGATAGGTATTCAAATATTTATCCCATAAGAAATGTAGGCAAAACTTTGACTTTATTCTTTCTTCAGCACTCAACCCAATGCCTTTGTTCTAGTGATTTCCATAAACTCAGCTTTAGCAGTATAGATGGTCAACTATAAGATTAGCAGGAGCAAAAATGATAATACAAAAATGATAACATTTCCTTTAACCAGTAGAATACCTGCGTAAACCACTGAATTATCTAATTTTTGGAGGGGAGTAATTTCAGAAGTATTTCACTTACATCAAAGAGGATCCCAAAGGCTTGAAATCTTAGTACCAGCCAAAGTGCAGAGACCTAAGTGACAGAAACAAAGATGCTTTACTGTTAAACACTCATTGTGTAATGAACCATACACAAACCTTACTCTTCCTAGAAAAATATTTGCACTTCAATTACTACTTGAAGTAAGAAAAATAATTTCATAGTAGCGTCAATACAAAGTGTAGACTTATTGGATGCACCTTCTGTGTTACACTTCTGTATAGTGTTCAAGCCAAAATACTGTGAATATTGTAGTGTGGCAAAACAGCTGCCAACACAGCCAAGAAGTCCATTGGTCTTTTCCACCACCGTGTGAAAATCTTAGGTTTTGGAATACAGAAATCAGTCATTGGGATTAAACTGGTGCTATCTTCTCTATAATCTGCTTTTGACAAAAGCAGGATCTGATTATTTCAGTGAACTAGATATGAACCACAGTAACATGCAAGCTCTGCTTGTCATACAGTATCTACAATCTCAGCTAAAAGAAATACATTGCTACCCTCTAAGGCTTCTATGGACTGAAATAAATTGGTAAAATTACTTAAATACAATAATGACCTTTTGACTTTACACTTGTAATGCTAATTTTCCCTCTTTAGAGTTGCAAAGTACTTCATAAACCCAATAAGAGAAGAAATGAAACTTCAGTCTAACTTGCTAATGAAAGGTGCAGGAAAAGCATAGGGAGGTTTAGTATCTGGACAAACAATCCATATCAACACTCCAACAGTGCCAAGAACAGAACATCAAGCTTCTAATTTTAAATTTTCAGTTTTAACATTTAACTACTTTCTAAGAAGTCTTCCTTACACATACCTTTAGCTGTATCACAGGTCTTGGCTATAAAGTCAATATGATTCATTCTGCTTTAAGCAGTTTGTGGCCTTGCTAATGTGATTATATTCAGGTCATTGAGCGATACCTTCACGGAAAGGGAAACTACCATAACATACTGAATCAATATCTTGTTGAATTGCTGTCAGATATATGCTGGAGGATAAGTTTTCAACTCTTGCTCGTATGAGACCACATATTTAGCTGGGTCATACTGGTGGTTTGGATCAAATGGCAGCCTGTTACACACACACACACACACACACACAGGGTTTCTTCCAGTGCAAATAAGTTATCAAGTGTGCTTTGCTCCACAGAATTTTAAAAATTCCTGGGTGAAGAAAGATGTCACAATAGGGATTCCCTTTGCAGAATCAGATATCAGTGAGTTACCACCCTGACAGCACACATGTTTTTATAAAGCCATAGCAGCAGATAATTACACTTTTTTTTTTTTTGGCTGAGGAGTTTAAAGATTTTAGCAGTGACATTCCTGAAATCATATTTCCATAAAGACTCAAGTGCTTTACTGCACTCAGATCTAAACTACAAAGTAAAAATTTGTCCAAATGTTGAAAAAGCAGCAATTTTCATGTAAGCTTTTAAAATTAAATGCAGACAAATTTTAATCAAAACATGATTTTCTTGTACATTTACAAAGAGTGCCATCATCTAGGGAGACAACATAGTCTTTATGGAACTTTGTGTTCTCTCAGCAGCAATTTCTTGAAAATGGTCAAAGCCTATTTGTTTACATATATATCAGCAGGAAATTTCTTTAAGGTTTTTTTTGCATGCTACAAAAACAGAAAGATGCACCCTGTGATACAGAGTGTAAAATATTAGATGACACTATTACATCAGTCTAAAATTCTGAATAACATTATACTGTCTCAGAAGTGCCCATTTGGCTGCTGTTAAATAGAAGAAGAAAATAATTTAACTTCTTTTTACCTTTATTACTGTTTTCATAGTTTCTCTAGTTTTGGGGATTGGTCTGACCAGCTATCACAAGCTGCAGAAAGCAAATTTTTCTTTGGCTGTTCCAAATAGTTGTTATCAAACTTGTTTCTTTCTGCAGCTATTCAGCTGCCTCTTAGCCAAATACTAAAAGACCAAAGGAAAATATTCATTTTTCTGCACACAGAGTTACCACACTACAACTAGTTTGTTTTCATGAGTAACATGGATCTTAAATGGCAAGATCTATTTGACCATATTTTAACTGGTTTTTTATATGAAATGTGAGAATCTGTACTCTGTTTACACCGAATTATTGTCAGGTTGGGATTAATTTTTGCAAATTAATAGCAAAACTTTTCCTTGTGCATTAGGTTTCTTGAATGTGCATCTGCCTTAAATGATTACATTTAATGCTTTGAAATGAGGGGTATTTAGTTGTTAACATTCTCTCCTAATGTTCCCAGATTATTTTTTATTTTGCTGCCAGTCAGGATTGAGGAAAAAGAAGGAGCAATGTTTTCAATTCAGCCTGAGGTAGGCCGCTAGGAATAATTACCGCTTTTTAGGTAATTTAATTTTTTTTTAATTAAAAAAAAAATTTAAAAGCCCCACAGCACCAAAACTAGAACAAACCTTAACCCAGTATTATAAGTCAAAAATTTTCCTACGTATGTAGCCAAGTATTTACTCCTGAAATTAATTGTTACAAGGATGAACCCTCCCCAGTTCTAACATTCAGGGGAACCGCACATCACAGTCAGCAACTCCATCCTAACAGCTCTCAGTGACAAGGCTTTGGGAATTATGAGTTTGAGGGGCAGTAATGGCTTCTGGCCTGGGAAAACAGGGTGTTAAGGAAGCTGTTCTGCAACTATTTCAACCTATCACAGTTTATTTCAACTGAAACAGGTAGAAATTATAGATGTTTGTTGAAATTAGCCAAATTATCACCTCAATTCCCTTTCTCCTTCTTTCCATAAAAGCTTTTCACAAACTCCGAGAAACAGTTCACATTAAAACCCACTAAGAAACCTTGCAAAATATGCTTTGCAACACAACTATGTTTGGACTTGAAGGGGCTCCAAACAAGAGCTCAGCAGCAATGCACTGCTCATCCTAATGCTATTTATCCTAACATTATTGAACCTGTCTTATACCTGTAAGGAAAAATTGTACTTTTCAGATACAGCACATTGCAGAGCACAGAATTCATTTTTGAATATAAGTGAAAAAATCCCAAGAAATCACAGAAGAAGTTGGAGTTGAATTATTTCTGTTTCTGGGAAAGAATCTCTACCCAGAAGCATTAGTTTACATATAATTATTTGATAGGTAATGACAAAGGACCTAATGATTAGAGAGTTGTCATCACCATCCATTTGCCAGCAATAGGAAACATCTGTATCCCTACATGGAAATAAGTGCCACAAAACCAGATTTCAAAATCAAAAGTGCAAACCATGCTTACCTCATTGTATAAATTCTTGTTGCACTTCTGGAATAATCACACATTTATGTTTTAGAAGATAGGGAAGTAATACAACTCAAGAGCTACCATCCTAAAAAATGACCGTACAACAGAGTGTGAGAACTTTAACAAGCAATGATAAGTCACTTATAGAAAGTTCTCAAAATAATATCACTCACAAGTGTATTGAAAAAAGTGGTAATAATACATGAAAGCCAGGAATGTACTTTGTAATTTCAGAACAACTTTATATGTCAGACTGTCAGATAAATATTTACCACACACTCCAACTTAGCTGAACTTATATGACTTCAATCAAGGGAAACTGCTTCCAGACACGAAGGTTGTGAAACGTGTTATCAACTTTCCAGAGGCTGCCTTCAAAATCACATTGAGAGTGGAGAGCCACACGGCTGTCTAGTGCTATACAGACTTAGAAACACTGATAGGAAGCTTATGAAATCCTCCCCAGAGAAAAAAAAAAAGAAGAAGCAGGATTGTGCTGCTATCATATTATTAAATAAAAACTAGGGAAGGTTGTTCTTTATGTATGATTCTTATAACCATGCCTGGGAACACCAACCTGTGACATGGGAGGCCATGTAGATTGCAGAGGCTTTGAATGTGGATGGTAAAAATCACCCTGACAAGTGAGAACAAATGCAGGGAGGGTTTGTGCAGCAGGCCTCCAGCCAGATCTGCAGTGTCAAGTTGTCTTCTTTTATAAGAAACATAACTACTGCTACACTAGAGTGGAAAGGGGAAACACACCAGTTAGAAAAGGTCTAATGAAAGCAAAGAACAACAAAAGTTGCCACAGCCACAGTCAGAACCATCTACAAAAAATTATAATTATTTGAGATTAAAATCTTACAAATGTTAATGAGGAAAAAGTGAAAAATGAACAGTTTTTGTAAGAAATGTCACCTTTTTTACCTAATTATTATTTCCTTATTAACAGATTAAGTTAACACATTGTATGAAATTGTCATGCAGAGGATCTTTTACACTGATAAACTGAAGAAAGAAGAAGTAAACTATTCCAGGTATCACAGAACCTTGCAATTAAGGCATTAGGTCATGTACAATAAATTCTTCAAATTGCAGTTAAAAGTAGTGTTTTGGTGTTAATTACTACTTTGGAGAATCACTGGAAATGTTGAGAATTCAAAAAATTCCAAATTGGAAATCCTTCCTCTAATTAAAATGTCTGTTTATTTTTATTTCCTTTCTGTTCTCTGAACCTTAGGCATAACAAAAATACTAGTGATAAAAAATAGACATTATTTCTGCTTCATTTGTTTGGACTTTGGGTTTTGTTAAAGAAAAGCTGAAATAGAACATGCAATACTGATTTTCTAACCTTTCTTCATCATGAGTTTATGCTCATCTGGCAAAAGCAGAAAGGGAACAAGTAGCCTCTTAATTATTTTTCTTGCAACACTGGTGGATTTATTACTTCTTTCATACCCACTATTAGCTATGGCTACTCCTACTTTATGCTACAGGTCTAGGTTATTTCTGTTACTACTGAATAACAATGTTTCTACTGCAAAAAAGACTATAAAACATTGTTAAAATGTAGTAACATTCACAGTAAATAAAAAATATCATTGGCACCACTGTATGTATAAATACATATACAAAGCAGTGAGTTTAGGAATATTACTGCCAAATGATCTGAAATTTGCTCTTTGTGTCCTATAATGACAATGTGCTCTATTACTACCAGCACAGTGAATATGTCAGTTCTCAACAAATCTTGACCTGTTCTCAGCACCTAAGTTGATGTATGCAGTACAAGTGATGGAAAAAAGCCAGAAAAGGCAGACCCATAGACTATTCCCTCACTTAGTACTTTCTGTCATGAAATGCTTTTAAGTAAACCTGAAGGGTAGTGTATGTTGTTCACAGCAGCCTTGTGAAACCCTTGCCACTGTCCAGCTTATTGTTCAGGGAAACACAAGTTAAGATGACTGTAATTTAAATCCCCAGCTGAGACTTAGTTGGAGTTTTGGAACACAGGTCATGATGCATAGCAAGAGAAACAGGTAGAATCACATCCTTGAACTAATGAAAGGATGGGCAAGTTGTAATAGTTCTCCCGCCCATCTGAGCTCTTTTTCGACATTTCTGCTTGGCTCTTAAGTAAATTAAATTGATTGATTTAACTTATAAAATTCCAAAGAAAAGGACTGGGAGAAGTACTTCTAACCCACAGCAGAAGAGTAGAAGGGTTTTCCTTTTCCCAAAACCAGTCATGGAAATATAAAACAAACTCGTGTAGCCCAAATCTCCCCCAAAACAATTCAGTGGTTTTCCTTACTATTGAAGTAGAAGCCCATCACCAAAGCTAAATGCATTTGCCATGTCATTACCCAGTCATAAAAACAGTTCCGTTTGAGTTTCCTATATTCTCACGTACAACTCTGGTTTTTTGTACAGCAGCCACACAGATTTGACTATTTTTTTTTTACATTTGACCTTCTTTGTCCCTCAATCTGGTTTATTTTAACACAAACTGTCAGAAGAACAAGATACTCTGAAACCCCACTGCTGTCTCTTGTGGGTGAGATAATCGATGTTACAGGCCTGTTGCTCTTATCTTTGGGGAGTGTTTAACAGCATGATGGGAGCTCCATTTTGATTTGTGACTGCTTCATCTGGGTGGCCCAAGCAGCCCATGAAAGGTGTGAACAGACAGCTGCTGCATTTATAAAGCAAAGAGTTTGCTCTGAATCTTAGGTTTTAACTTTTGAGGCAAGTATAATCTTGGGATTACAGCAAGTCAGATCTTGGGATCAAGCTTGTGTGTGTGCCTGCACATCCCACATCTGATACTATTTGTTTAAAGGGTGATTCAATCATCCAAAGCCAAGTCTGTCTGGAAGCGTTCATTTAAGGAATAGTACCAAAAAGGATGCGCTAGAAGATGCACTTCCTCTTGTAGCATAAGCAACAGAGTGTTGGTAGGGTCATGGGGATATTCTGATGGTAACTCACAATTATAAAAAAACAACAAAAGAGGCATTTTCTGTTGTTTGGTATCTCTCAAATCTCTTTTTAAGAATATTTTTCTTTCAAGCATGGCATCTGCCACTGTTGCTTGTAATGTGATGTGAACAATGAAATTAAAAGAATAACATTTTACACAAGAGGCCTTAGATTTCTGAAATATTTTAGGCACAATGTTATATTTAAATCTGTTCAGACATATTGAAGAATTGGGCAAGAAAACTACTGTTAAAAAGCTCTGGATCTCAGAAAGTATAATCTCTACTGGTCATTTCAAAAAGTATGTCCAACCCTGACATCATTTATTGTTTTCTACTGAAAAGAGAAACACATTAACAGATTGTGCCCGGTTTTGGTTGTTAGGGCCATTGTTCAATTAAGTGGATTTCAGCTGAAGGTTTAAGTTGCAAGATAGTTAGGAAAGTTAGTGACCTACAGGAATATGTAGAGTATGCATGGTGCTGAAAGGCAAGAGAGTGAAGTTTGACTCTATTAAGATGGATGTGGAGTGATTGATAACATGTGTGAGAATGTAGATAGGGCTGTTGAACACGGAAGCAGAGGAGACAGGGAGTGTATTTTTACTCATTTCTAAACTCTAAAGGCAGGAGGGACATTGTGCAGGTTATTTGTACTCTCCTCTAGTTTGCTGTGGAAATACAATTTTTTAAAAATCTACGTCACCACAACTAAACCTAGAACACCTGAAAGACCACAACAGGAAGAAATGTTGACTGAATCCACTACAAGGTCTTTTAATTTTTTAAGCGAATCCTGTTCCTATTGTGCGGAACCACAAAAAAAAAGGTATCATCATCCATTACAGACACTTTGAAACATAAAAGCTCATGAATTATCTTCTGTCTTTTTACAGAGGTATCTTTTCATTTTCTCTGTAGAAGATCCACCTAAAGAATTGAGCAAATGAGCTGAGAGGACTTCGACATAAGCACACAAATAAAGAGACTCTCTGCCTTCTAAACCAGGTTCTTAGAAATAATTCTGCACCTACTCCTTAAGTGTGAGTTAAGCCATTTTAAAATGTTATGTCTGTCTTATACCCATAAGTGGGTACATGCAGTTATTCAAATGTTCATACATGTATGTATATGTTGTATACATGTTTCATATGTATGAGCATATGAAAATGTTGTATACATATATGTATATGTTCATACATATGTTTTTCTTAAAGCCAGTGGATTTAATTTACTGCAATCAGTAGACTCTCAACCACTAAACAATGACAATCCATTAAACTTTTTAGCCTCAAATAAATGTTAAAAGTGTGATAAAAAATATAATCTACATAATTCAAATTAGTCAAACATTCTCAAACTTCTAGTTGTTACAGAAACCAATTTTTGAACCTAATCTTTCAATGCACTTCTAAAAGCTTTCATTAGGTTGATTTCACTGTTTTTAAGAATCATAGAATAGTTTGGGTTGGAAAGGACCTTAAGAAC
The DNA here is from genome assembly GCF_037042795.1 of Molothrus aeneus. Taxonomy (NCBI): domain Eukaryota; kingdom Metazoa; phylum Chordata; class Aves; order Passeriformes; family Icteridae; genus Molothrus; species Molothrus aeneus. Next base: position 126,659,713 of record NC_089646.1, on the reverse strand, counting down.
CACTTATCTCCAAATCCCCTGCTCTGTACAGTGACATTTTGCACTAGACCAGGTTGCTCCCAGCTCCATCCAATCTGGCATTGATCACTTCCAGGAATGGGGCATCCACAACTTCTCTGGGCAACTTGTTACTGTGCCTCACCATCCTTACAGTAAAGAATTTCTCCTAATATCCAAACTAAATCTACCTCCTTTCAATTTAAGCTATTCTTCATTATCATTATTTTGTCAGTAAAATATCTTCACCTTTGCACTTTTCCAAAATTCTCCATTATATCTGTAGCAGCCTGGTATCCAGGAGGGCCTTAGGCAGTGGTAGCTCTACCATATTTCAGCACACAGCTGCGTACCCCACATCAGCTACTTTCCTTTTCCCTCTGCACTGTGACAGCAAGCCCATGAGCTGGCTGCCCTTACTACAAGAGGTAAAAAAGATGTAGAAAGATCCCTCTGCATCTTGTGGAGAGGTCAAGAGTGGATCCTGATATTCAAAAGGCAAGAGAAGGCATTGATCTAAAGACTGTCTTTCCTCCTTAAGTACCATAATCTTCCACTCACTCTTGTCTCTAAACAAACTGAATAGTTTTTACTACTGTTAAAATTTTCCTCCAAGTCATATACTTTTCAATTAAATAAATAGATTAATAAAATAAATTTCAGCAACTTGTTGCACTTCACACCATGAGAAAGCATGTCTGGAAAATAGTTCTAAACTATTTTCTCCTGCCTTTTTCAGATTATTTAGCATGAAGTTTTCAGCATTTCACCCAGTATTTCCTGGTTTATATCTACTGCTTCACTGAAAATGTACTTTAATCTCTTTTCCATTTTTTAGAAGCTTTTCTCTGAATGTTGATGAAATTATCTGTTTAAAGTTGAACAAATGCAAAGAAGGAAAGAATAAGCTATGAGCTTAGCTGTGAACTATCTTTGCATGTCATGATTCAGACATAGTATGCAAGTAATTTGACATTGAATAACCTAAGTTACTTTTGGAATCACTTTGAATGTAAGCATCCAGATGTTTTCTGTATTATCTTTGAGGAGTGTAAATGTAACTTTAGTAGTAAGGAGCACCAGGTTCTTCTTGATTTATTGTCAGACTTGAGGAAATCTGTTCTTTAAACTTCTCTATTTCTCCCATTGAAGGTTTAAAGTACTTGTCTATCATGACCCTGCTTTGAGGTGAACGTTTTTTGGTAATGGAGGAAAGGGTGGCTTGTTATGCTCACACTTGGCACCTCCCTGCTGCAGCTCTTTATCTGCCTCAGCTCACTGCAGAGCCTTCATGAACCTTTCCTGTTCCAGCTTCCTCCAGCCGATGGAAGCAAGCCCTGCACGCCCCATGACAGAGCCCAGCAGAGCGTGCATTATCCAGGGGTGTTTCTAGCCCAGAGTGATTGCATTCACCATCACTGGGGCGTTTATTATTTGCACTGTTTACTTCTCCTCCTTTATATCATCATTTAATCATGAAGCTATGCCATGTTTACATGTGCAAAATATTCCCTTCTTACACTTGAACAGACTTTTAATTTTTTGTCTTCCTCTTAACATGTGCAAGCAGATTTATGAAAGCACTTCTTGTTTGGTCCTCATGAATTCTCTCCCAGCTGAACATTCTTTTTATGCTTTTTCATGTTTGGCTTAAGTCACATCATATTATGTTAAAAACTTTTGGCTCAATTTCATAACATTGAAGCAGAAAAGCTCATAATAAGTTGATTTATGATCTTACAGAATTTAGAAGCCCTGGTCCTCATTGCAGTGTGCATATATATGAGAATGTATGCATGCATATACATATGCATATGTGTGAGAGTGTGTATACACGTATGTTGTACTTATGTGTATATTTTGTTACTGCAATGTGTCAAGTGTTCAGGATTTGAATGTTTCCAGCTATGGCAGACCATTAGCCAAAATACACTGACAGCAAATATATGACTAGCACAATCAGTAGAAGAACATGTCACAGTAACTGCCTCTCACTTCTGCTAATGCAGAGATGTTTCTTAGTAAAACTTGTACGCAGTTTTACTGCAAACCTTTTTGAATGAAAGTAGAAGAGAGAAATTGGGGACAGAAGAAGAAAGTAAAAGATCTGTGCAGTATTTAATCCAAGCAAGTTTCTACATGCCTCTACTGATTCTAACTTAAAGATTTTACTAATCTTTTTAGAGGATAAAACAGTTGGCACATATTTGTCAGGGTGAAATAAATACTGTTATTTTAAGCAAAGAATACATACATGTTTTTAAAACCTCTTGGCATGTTGAAGAGTGAGACACCAGGGAAATAGAAGTGTCTGGTTTTTGTAAAATTCCTCTGGTTTCTACAAAGGTCCTCTCTGACTACAAAGGTTTACAAGGGAAAAGAAAGTATAATGAATTCTCTCATAACTGCTTATGCCTCATAGACCTGAATTTTTTTGCCAATATGTCCTGATTATTAGTATAAGGTGTACTTGTTTCTTTGTGTATATAGCAACATGACTTACTTCACAAAAGAAACAGAAACTTGGCTAAAAATAAGTAGAAATTGTTAGTATCCAGATGTTTTACTTTTCCCCTTATGCAGTGACCAAGTTGATTAGTCGAGTACCTTAATGCTGTTTAATGTTTATGTGAAATTAATGTTGCATTTGGGTTATAAAATGTTGAAAAACTAGTTGATAACTTTGGTTTTTACATTGCTTTTCTGATGTACATTTCTTTTTACCTTTTACTTAAGCTATTTCAATCTTTTTCCTTGCCTTCCCAGACCTTTTTCATCTTCAATTTTACTACTCTCCAAAACCGTTTAGCAGATGACTGACTTTATGCTCAGTTTTACGTGTGAGAATGCAAAAAGGTCTAGATGTTTTGGTACCTGCTCATTTCTTAGAACAAGCAGAGAATGGTCAGTTGGCTGTCCCAAGATACATTTTAAATTATATTAATGAGACAAACCTTATACACTCCAACAGTTACTACAACTATACCTTAGTGATGGCTTTGGTCTCCAAATCTAAGCATTTTTAATACCGTAATGTTCAGAACAAAATACAGAAAGATAAAACATGTTGGGGTTAGTCAAAACAACTTGAGTCTCTAGGATTTTGACCCCAAATTTCAGAATGAACTGTTCATTTAGAGGTGCCATTGTGATTTGGACTTGATCAGAACTAGTCATTTACCAAATCTTTTCCCTTTCTGAATTAGGCCTTTCCCCCCATGTGCTTATTTTCAGCAGACATAGGTCTATAAGCCCTGGAGGTGTAGGTAATTGTAGTGCCAAACCTGTTGGCAGATCTTCTGTATTTGATGCAACTCTCAGGAAGTGTTAGCAATCTAAAATGCAGAACCTGATAATGTGGACTAGGCAGAGCTTACTTTCATTACCAAAGCCAGGGCTGGGTTTACAGGCCTGTCAATCAGCTAACCAGGGGTTCACTGTTCCCCCAAGAAAGTTGTTGGTGGCCATCAAAATGGAAAACCATGAGCATGCAAATTTAATTTATTTTTCATCTGCCATCTTTCATAGAGGTACACACACAACCTATACATGTGCCTGTCAGAGGGCAACATCCATGACTAAAGGATAACTGCATGTCCACCAGGTAACTTAAAAACATGTAAACCCAGAAAAAGTATTTTTAAATATTGTTATAATTTAAATATTTTTTTATTCCATTACTCTGGCTCTTCACATTCCTTCCACAGATAAGGAGGGGTTTTTTTTCTCAAAGCTTAGTGTATATTTGTGTCAAGGAACTATGACCTGGCCTGATGATGAGGGCAATTGAACAAACCAATCTAAAACACCAGTAAAATTGGGTCTGTCACAGGTCTGCTGGGTATTAAATTTGAATGAGACTACACTCTGGCAACATAAATGTTCTAATAACAGCCTTGGCACAGCCACATACTTGCATCTTAATCCAACTTGTCAGGCTCATCATGAAGTGAACTGTGTGCATTTTATGTCAAGACATTGTATAGCACATAGAAAACAAGACCACTTCCACAGAAGAAGCTAACAAAAAAGCAGAGCTAAGCACCAGCTCAGTCTCATCATCTCTTGGACTGAACTTCAGCCTACACATTTTGCCACCCACTACTTGTAACAACAGGCAATAAAAAAATCCAACTTATGATGACAAAAAAGCAGGTAGGATTCTCCTTAAACAATTATATTCACTTAGGGTTAATGCTCAAGCAACAAAAAGGGAGAATGAAATACTATTAAAATGTGGATGTTCTACAAAGTTCTTTGTGACTTCTGGGAGCTACATCTTTGCACTCCACAGAGATTACTTCAGTGGGTATATGCCACTAGGTTTTATTCACTACTCTTTTTCTAAAAGTAAAGTCATGATACTAATCTCTAGGAGCTTTTCTACTACAAAAAGCAGTATTTATGTGCCATAACAAGTTGGCATGTGTTTAATACACATTGTAGTGAGACATCTACAATCTGCCATTATAGTCCACAGAGAAAAATAAGCACATCTAGTACATCATTTCACCTTGAGATGGGTGTGCCCAAAACATGTTTCTCTGTCAGCCTACTCCTTAAGGTCTTCATTCCTCCAATGCCTCTGAGAAGAATAGAGGTGCATTCAGAAGTAGAGCATAAATATGCTGGAGGCAATGTTCACAAAGGTATTTAGACAACTGCTCCTAATTAGGTACCTAATTTCTTGTGAAATTTGCAGACAGACTGTGTTTGCCTAAGGTTAAGCTGTAAACCATAATCTCCTTGTAATACCTGGCTTCAGCAGTTTGCATGTGGTCACACAGGAAATTTTTTGACAGAGCAGGGAAGTGACTTTTGCAAATTTATATCAACACTAAAGCTACCAGGTCATCTGTCCTCCACATTATCTCTCAGTTTTGTCTAGCTAGTGCTCCTTCCTTAGTATTTATTTGGCTAGTTCCTATGTCTCCATGTCTCAATGGACCCACTGCTTATGAGAAAATGCCTTATATATTATCTTTAACAAAATCACTCTGACCACAAACAAGTTATTTGAAAAGCAGCATGGATATCCCCAAAGAGGATTAGCAGAGTCTCCTTCCAGCAGGCCGACAGGTTCTCCTTTGTTTCCTACTCTTTTCTTCCCTGGCACCATAATCCTCCTTGCTGAATTCAGACAGTCTGTAAGAATCAACACTCATCAGCATGTTGGGATGTCAATGCCACAGCTAAAAACCCTGAGACAAGAGCCATTCAGGTAAATTTCAAAGTGGGCAAAATACACAAATTGGGGGAAAAAAAAAGAAAAAAAAAGGAAAAAAAGGAAAAAAAGAAAAAAAGAAAAAGCTTGTACAGTGTTTTCAGAGATCACAGAATCACAGAATCACAGAATAATGAGGTTGGAAGAGACCTCTTAGATCTTTGAGTCCAACCTATGCCCTAACACCTCAACTAGACTTTAGCACCAAGTGCCATGTCCAGTCATTTGTTAAACACATACAGAGATGGTGATTCTACCATCTGCCTGGGAAGAGAATTCCAGTACTTTATTATTCTTTTGGTGAAAAATTTTTTCCTAATATCCAACCTATACCTTCCCTGACGTAGCCTGAGACTGTGTGCTCTGGTTCTGTCAGTTGCTGCCCAGTGGAAGAGACCAATCCCCACCTGACTACAGCCACCTTTCAGGGAGTTGTAGAGAGTGATAAGGTCACCTCTAAGCCTCCTCTTCTCCAGGCTTAACACCCCCAGCTCCCTCAGTTGTTCCTCACAGGGTTTGTGTTCCAAGCCCCTCTCCAGCCTTGCTGCCCTCCTCTGGATGCGCTCAAGTGTCTCAATGTCCTTCCCAAACTGAGGGCCCAGAGCTGGACACAGCACTCAAGGTGTGGCCTCACCAGTGCCAAGTACAGGGGAGGAATGACCTCCCTGCTCCTGCTGGCCACACTGTTCCTGATGCAGGCCAGGATGCCATTGGCCTTCTTGGCCACCAGGGCTCACTGCTGGCTCATGTCCAGTCTGTGGTCAACCAGCACCCCCAGGTCCTTTCCCACCTGAAGACTGTCCAGCCACGCTGCCCCCAGCTTGTAATGTTGTTGGGGATTTTTGTGGCCAAAATGTAGAACTCAGCACTTAAACTTATTAAAATTCATGCCGTTGGACTCTGCCCATCCATCCAACCATTCCAAGTCTCTCTGCAGAGCCCTCCTTCCTTCCAATTAATCAACACAAGCTCCCAGCTTAGTGTCATCTGCAAATTTACTAATGAAGAACTCGATGCCCTCATTCATATCATCAATAAAAATATTGAACAGAACTGGCACTAGCACAGACCCCTGAGGACACCACTGCTGACTGGCCCCAGGTGGATGCAGCACCATTCACCACCACTCTCTGGGCCCAGCCATCCAGCCAGTTCTTAGCCCAGCACAGAGTGCTCCTGTCCAGGCTGTGAGCTGCCAGTCTTCCCAGAAGTGTGCTGTGGGAGACAGTATCAAAGGCCTTGCTGACAGACAAATAGACAACATCCACAACCTTTTCTGCATCCACCAGGCAGGTCACCAGGAGACCAGGTTAGTCAACATGACTGACCCCTCCTAAACCCATTCTGGGTGGGTCTGATCCTCTGGCCATCCTGTAAGTGCTGTGTGATAGCACTCAGTATGAACTGCTCCATTATCTTACCTGGTACTGAGGTCAGGCTAACTGGCCTGTAATTACCAGGATTCTCCTTCCTACCTTTTTTGTAAACAGGTGTCACATTGGCCAGCTTCCAGTCATCTGGAACCTCCCCAGTGAGCCAGGACTGCTGGTAAATGATGGAGAGCAGCTTTGCAAGCTCATCTGCCAGCTCCCTCATCACCCTGGTATGGATCCCATCTGGTTCCATTCATTTATAAATATCCAAGTGTCCCAGCAGTTCTGTGACTGCCTCTTCCTGGATAACAAGAGGACCATGGCACCACCTACCAGATGCTGGCACAGCTTCATGCATCCTGAAACAGCCTGTTTGTATATGATTAGGCATGAGAGATGAAACTTTCCTGCATTTACCCATACCCACCAGTACTACCTCACATCTGTCCATGGGCTAGTCTTCCCTTTGTGGCAGTCCAGCCACCTGATGTCCTGCAGAACTGAAGGAATATGAGGGTTCAGGTTGAGCAGATCCCAAAAAGTCAGGGTAAAAGAAGGCACAGCCATTCTTTCTGGTGCTCACACTGGGATTCACAAAGCCAATAGCCCATGAGAGAGTCAAAGGATCTTTTAAACTGTCTCACACTCCTCTATGTGGACAAGTGAAGTTTTAGTTTCTCAGGAAGAAATAAATACCATGATCCAGATACTCCATGTCAACCACAGAGTGTACAGACTTCAGGCATGCCTACACAGCAAAGGTGAGAAAGGTTTGAACCTATTTGGAGTCCAAGTATTGGTTTGGTGAGTATTTGTTTATACATTTCCTGTCCTAGATATTCAGAGACAGATATTATGTTTCTAAAATATGCCGAACAGCTGATTAACCTTTAAACCTGGATAGATGCCTTCCCAGTTCTACAACAATAGCTCCTTGAAATTAGTTTTAATGATATTATAAAAGCATGGAATGGTTTATAATTAACTGCTAATAGGTAGCTACATGATTTGGAAAGGTTTAATAGATTTAATTAAATTACCTAAATATTTACATTGCTCTAAACATGTGTTATGAACTTAGCATGATACTTGGTTTTATGATTAATTTTTAAAACCCTTTTATTAATATAAATAGCCTTTTGGTTGAAAGTTATGTATACATTAGCAAATGTAAAAGGTGAACGTTTGCACATCTTTTTCCTTAGGAAATGAATGTGGTTTCCTCAGCAGATGTTTATAATGAATGGAAAAGTTCCTGCCTGGAAAGAATTTAACAGAAACTGTTATTGACAGAGTTAAGCCCTCAGATTTTTATCTTTGTTTGACCTGCTGCTTGTGTGTTAAAGATGAAGGGATGAGGCATGGCTGTTTATTTTCCTGCCTTCTGGCAGGTTGCTGCTTTACTATGTGTGAACAAATAATTTTTTTAACTACAAGTGACAAATAGAATGTTCCAAATACTACATGTTTGGGTTAAAATTGATTATCATGAATAAAATTGCTGAATTTCATTTGCATTTCATCTGGCCATGGGAGGAGCAGCTGTGGGGCCACCAGGAACTAGAGAGATAAAAAATTAGGTGCCCCACTAGAAGAAAACCTCATGGCACAAAGCTCAAGTAGCATGAGGGATGGGTGAGTTTGGAAGAATCCTTGGAAGTTCTTTTGTGAAGAACTATAGGGCTACTGGAAGTTCCTCAGTTTTATCCACATTCTCAGTTTATTTAAAAAACAGATAAAATAGCATGACAAGAAGCAGATAAAATAGAATGATGAGTATATTGGAGGAGGCACAGTTTGAAGTTGTGGTTAATGACTTCGTTTCATAACATATTGTGAAATATTCAACATTTTTTGAACAATACAAAGGATTACAAAGGCAACAGTGAAACACAGATTTTATTTCCTTAGAGGGAAGTCATACACAAATTGGAGTTAAATTGGATTTTGGCCTGTTAAACAATAAATAAGGTCTTCATTATTGCTTCTTTACTTTCATTTTTGTGAATTCCTTTGAATCCCAGCAAATAGCAAAATGAACTGTGAAATATGCACACACAAAACTCCTCCCTGTATTCAAGTCTCTGTATTGACAAGTAAGCTCTACAGTGAGAATCTCAAGGTATTGCTACATTTTACCTGTGCTTTATTGCACTTACATATTTAATTTGTGCTGGGTTGTTTGTTTGTTTGTTTGTTTGTATGTACCACCATAGCTCCTAAAAACAGGGTCAAATTATACCAGGTGCTTTAACATAGATGAGCAATAAAACAAGATTCCCAATTCCTAAATCTGGGGATTGCTTGGATATATACCAGATCTTCAGTGACCTGCTAAAGAATAAATATGTTCAGAGACTGTGACAGAGTAGGATGTATGAAGAATTGATTGAAAAAAATGAGGTAAAAGCAAAGCTAAAATAATGAATGAATACTCAGAATTATTCTTGTTTCACTGTGTTTGTCTTTAGGTAGAACTATGGAGTATGTGTGGTCTTGGCAAGCTTCAAGGGGTTTAGCAAAGGGTTACTGTTAGAGTGATCATAAGATGGAGAGATTTTAAAAACCTGCATGTCAGGTGAAGAGAAAGAAGTCTTTTAAATAAGATAATATAATATAATATTTTATATAGATGAACTAAGATGTTCATCTGCAAGCTGCTTTGGAACTATATTATTTTATATTAACAACGCAAATGTATTTAGTACTGTGGTGCTAAATACAAACCAGGCATCACACAAGCAGTTATGCAAGCACCTCCATTCAGCTTTGCCAGCAAATTTCAGCAATGACCCCACAGCACCCCATCTCTAGGGCCTCTCTTAAACAGAGGATGCTGATTGTGCTGAACTGTGGGAGCACTTATACTGTAGAGAAGAGGCTAAAATGAGACTCACCAAACTTATTTTCACTTGAGATCAAAGGCAGAATGTGAGTTCCACTCTCCAGACATCAAAGACCAGCACACAGCCCACTGTGCCACTTCAACCTGAAATTATGTCCGTATTGTGTACAGTGGGAAGTTTACAGCTTTTATCTCAAAGCGCAATGCAAGAAATGCAGCCAGCTATAAGTAACTCATAATAACAGTAGTAGTACATGTAGTAGTCATTATCACCATCATCTGGGCTTGATTAGCAAGAAAAATGGTAATTAAAAGAATTTTTTTTCTTCCAAGATTTTATGTTACATAGACTAGGAAAATGACTGAGTGGAAAGATTTTATTCACAGACAATGAAATCAATGTAAGTGTCTTTCTAATAGAATTTGATCACACTCTGACTTAAGTGTCACATAGTTTTACTAAGTTCCATACAGAGAGAACTCAGAGCTGACTTCTAGTTAAACCTATTTTACTAAATTGAAGATTATAAGCCACTGCAGTTCTGTTTCCACAACCTTTGAAATTATCAGAAAGGCTCCTCACAGTCTCAGGCTAGTGGGCAAGTGGAAGATCTTTCCATTGATGTGGTTAAGGTTTTCTTTTATTCAACATCCACATTTTCCTGCAAGTGGATTCATTGATGCCAATGTGAAGATTTCAGCAGTGTGATCAAGGTAGGCAAGTTAGACCTGCCGTGTTTTGTTCTCCAGAGAAGAGATGATTCAGACAGGTGGTTTCATAAGTTGGAGGAATTCTGGTTCATGCATGGAGCAAATGATGCACATGCACAACTTTGACACAATTTTGACAGTACACAGCAACATGTTGATGTTACTTTGTTTCGTGGCAGTAAGAGTGCAGAACACACCTTTTTATCTAGTCCAATGGCATTTAGACTTTTTTTTCATTTTATTTGGGACAATGTGTGAAAAATTTTTAGTAGAGGTGTGCAGACTTAACTAGAGAATCATCCTACTGTAAATTTGTTCACAGTAAACCCCTCAGAAGTAATGAAGCCCATAGAAGCCCTAGGACCTGAATAAGAGAAAAGTTAAGCACTGATCTAACAATTTTTTCAGTTCCAAACACATTCCATGAAATATAACTAAAGATTCTGGGGTTATAAACAGTCAGTCATGCATGCAGAATAGATGTGCTGCATTGGAGTATTTTCTGCTGATGGACTACTACTCCTACCACGAATATGAGTTCTTGGTGAAGGGCTGTTTGAAATCGTTGATGAATACCGTGGTGAGGGGAGCACCACTGATTCTCCAGTAGGTGGCAAATGTAGGCTGTTACCTGCATGTGCACTGTGACTAGTTAAAGTAACAAAAGGTATGCCTAGACTAGACAACAGGCACAAAAGAGTTGTGGATTTCTAAACATCTGTGCTGATGATCTGGACAGAGAAAACTGCATCTTCTTTCCAATAATCAACCTGAATTTTCTGCTGCAGAAACAAGGGTGCATGGGGCAGACAAGGTGTGCAGCACACACCTGGGTGCAACAAGCTTGGTAAATGACAGTGTTCCAATACCCTGAGGCTTAGGTTCAGTGATGTATGATTGCCTCTCTCATCTGCAGGAGCTTTTCACTTGTTAACCATACCAGAAAGTGTTGTGAAGCATCCAGCAAAATAAAACTTTATCAACCCAAAGTCCAGAGCCAATACACGAAATGAAATCTTTAACTGTGAAAAGCTACAAAAACAGAGTAACACAGTAACATAGTAAGCACAAAACATAGAAAACACAAACAAATGTACTTAAAAACTTACTTTTGATCACCACAATGTGTGCTATAACATGCCAGCCTCTCTTCTGACACTGTAACCTGGTGGTACAACGGATTACTTTATGGCTCACTTCCACTCTTGTTGCCTTGTAATCATCTTGCTGGTTGGTATGGATTTCTCTACACTGACCATTCACCCCTCTGTCTGCAGCCAGGATTGACCCAAGGCCATAAATCAGTGCTGTTAGATCAGCTTTTATTGAAAAAGTGCCCAACACACTATGATAAACAGTTCTAGTTGATAAAAGATATAGGACAAAGTAAGCATAAAAACTGAATTGAGTCAACAGTAGCCCAGCCTCCCAAGCTGTGAGCAAGGCACATTTTCAAGTAGCAAGCAATAAGCTAGTGATCACATTATGTCCATCCACATTGTATCTGGGCCTTGAACATATATAAATATAAAGAAAAGAAATATTTGAGCATTTTAGTATGTGAATGTAGAAATATAGAAGGAAACAATATTTTTAATATATCCTAAGCTACTAGAATTTCAGAAAGAAGTTATTCAACACGAGTTTTTGGCATTAGTCTGGTTTCTATTATTGTATTTTATTAAATTTTTATATTGTAATATTCCTTGAAAACTAAATATTTACAAGAAGGTGCCAGTGAATTAAGACTACACACAGATTTTCATTAAAATTTTCTGTGTTTTTCCTGTCTTATAAAAATAAATAAGCTTTTCTTCAACTGACCAATATGTGGTCATTATGAGTAAGTACAATGCATCATCCATCCAAGTCTGTATTTAACAGTACCCTTTGTCTCTCTGACATAAGGCTACAGTCATTGCTTTTTGAAAATTTCCACTCTTAAATGCTTGTACTGAAAATGTACTGAAAATACTTTGTTTCTTTCAAAACAGATCTTAAAGAATAATGAAACTTAATTTCAAAATCCATTTTTAATAGTGACAGGGTTACAAATGCAAAGCCTGAGACAGAAGATTTTTCAGGTAAAGGGCATAACTTCAGTGCAGCCCAAACTGCAGCACGAGAAGCGCCAGGCTCCAGCTTGGATCCCAGACTAGAGAAGCACTGTCACCATCACTCACAGCTCTCAGGGCTACAGCCAGAGCTGCCCCCATGGACATTCAAGGCAAGAGAGACAGAGCAACTGGGGAAAAGGACAGTCAGATCCCTGTTAACACTGGGGGTTGGGTTCAGAGTAAGGAGCAGAAACTGATTGTGTAAAAAGCTATCACATAGCATGGTGCCTTTTTACCTCACAATTCAAGGCAGTCACCACTCAGATATATGGCTCAGAAATTGGAAAAAAAAAAGGTTTATATGAGTAGAAACAAGACCTGCATGCACAGCTGACAGAAGACAAGGCAAGCTGAACTTAAATAAGTTGTGCCAAAGTCAGCCAGACACAGCAGCTAGTAATTTCCCATCAGAAAATTGATGACAGTAATACACAATATAGGCAAGACTGCCAGAGTCTCAGCTAGAATAAACAAAGTGGCACAACAACAGATTAGCTATGGTCAGAGGAGCTTTGCTGGCTTACAGTAATTCAAAATCCATGATGCAGCTCTATGCCAAAAAGATTGGGAATAGCTCATTTTAAATACAGTTTTAAGGTGGGCGGACAAATTCTTGGTGGTCTTAATGAATGCACCTTCAACAAATGAAAGCAAAAAGTTATTTTAATCTCTCATGTTAATCCCTCACTAAGTTTTGCTTTCTTTCTAGGTAATATTGTTTTAACAATTGTGCCAATGGAAACCTTGCCAATATTTTCACAAAATATTGATAGTCTTTGCCAATAGTATATTAAGAAGGACATCTAAGAAATGCAAACATTTAGTAGAATTTTATGAAAAGTGATGTCTGTCCAATATCTCATACCACTGGATAAAGAAAGAAAACAAACCAAGGACCAGACCTTTGGAGTACATTCAGATTTCATATGACAAAGAGGCTCACTTTTTGTCCTGTGAAATAATGAATATAAAATATCATTATGTTCTTATGTTATTTGCTTTCAGTCACCCAAATATCCTCACATAATCTCTTCATGATGTCCTTATCATGAAACCCTGACAGTCTACAAGACAGCACTAAAGAGACGTGACATACAGAAAAGAAGTAAAGGAGAAGGAAAAAAATGGTGATGATACCAAATTCTATGAGACTAGCCAGGTCAGTAAACATATCTAGTGAGTTCATCACTTTTTCCTTCCTTTACTCTCTTGTTTGTTGCACAACTGTGTTCTGATTTAGAAGTGGTATGTTCTGAAATGTTTTTCCAGAGAAACAGACTGTTACACATAAACAGTTATGATGTTCTCAGAAATATGATGAGAGAGGCAATGCAAGTCAGCAAAGATGTAAAATGTAGGACAATTCTGATGCAGAGTGAATCCTTGAATTTCAATTTCTCCATGAAGAAAAAAAGGGGCTTGGTCTGCAAGCCAAGGTAAATGGCATAGCTTGGGCGATACAGATCCTTGAAACTGCAAAGGCTCAGCCTCAAAATCAAGGCAAAGGAATGGAAGAGCTTCATCCAACTCTTCCCCATGTTCTACTGACTCCTCACTCAGGACAGAGTACCTGAGCATAATGACTTTATTTTTATGATGAAGCCAATTTTGATGAAAATTGATCATGCTTTGAAAAAGAATGGGAAAAAACAGGGTTAAAGTGTGAAGTTTAAGGTTTAATACCTCCTTCAAGGCTTTTATGAGCATTAACAGCCACAAATGATTCTAAGTGGAGAGTTAACTTCTAATATTTAGAGTAAATGGCATAAAATATCTTTGGCTTAAAAATACGTAGCAATGGGTCGATGAGGGAAGACACTGTCAGAGAAAACATGAGTTCACAAGCTCAGCATTGCTGAAGAGATAGTAAGGGCTGGAAAATGTTCCCTGCAATGGAAGACAGACAGTTTGTCTTTTGTTGCTGGGAAAAAAGGAAACTCTACAATATGAAGGTGTGTTATGTATTAGGGAACAAGTTCTGCACATCAACACCATCTTAAATGGACATAAACCAAATGTTTCAAAGCTGTTAGAGTTAAAACTCAAGGTTTATTTTCACATGGATGAAAACAGAAAATTCCTCACCAAAATGGAACCTGAAGCTCTACAAAGATGGTTGAGGTTAACACAATCTCCATCTTGCTGGCATCAGGCCCAGGAAGGACAGTGATGACATGCAAATGTAACAAAGTAAACCAAAGGGGAATGGTTAAGAATTGTTTCGGGCATTCTGAGCTTGCTCTGGTATTGAGTAGCACTGAGAATGCTGGAAAATAATTTGAATTTAAGTTTGAGTGAAGAACTATATCTGTGTGTCATTGGCATCATCTCCTCACTGGCGTTTCTTTGCAAAGAAGATCCACAGGGGGGGAAAGGAGGATTAAGGGATGAGTCCTGTGAGGAGCTTGGGAGGAAGGCATGCAGGGTCCCAAGGGAAACATTACCAGCAAATGCTCTTTGCACATGTTGTTGCAACATGCTTGAAAATTCAAAGCTTTCCTTAAGGAAATGCACTGAAACACAACTGACTTTAAATAAGCTGTAGTATAGTGGTAAGAAGACGATTTCCAAGACCTAAAGGATGGCTTTTAAATAAATTTGCTGCAGTATTTGGATCAGGGTATGAGCAACAAGGCAACCACTGCTGTCAAGCACTCATAATATTTAACGTTACATAGGTTCTTTTCTCTTGGGCTCTTTTTTCATGTCTGCTGGTGCGTCACTGTCTCTAAATTATGTTCTTACTTCTTCCACTTAATTTAATCTAGTCTAATAACACTTTCAAGTTTAGACAAAGGTTGTACAAGTCCCTTAAACCAAGTATGGTATTTCAGGAGCTTTAATTAGAAAGAAATACAGAATTTTTACTCAGTTTTATAGAAGTAAACATAGTATTATAACTCAGTAAATGTATACTAAAATCTGTAATAGCTTTATAAATGACACTGGTTTATTCTTTTTTAACTTGAGAATATTTCAGCAAGTTTTTGTTTGTTTCCATGGTGGCATTTCCCCATCACTTTTACACAGTTCCTCCACCTACTTAAAAATTTATTCTGCAAATGAGAGACTATGCTGAGCATGATCATGAGACCACATAGTCAGTTGATGTAGAATGAAATGTCAGTCTGCTCTGAAAAATACAACAAATTTGGCCTATTCACAATAATATGCTGGATCCTGTAGTTATTTGACATGTATTTAACATACCATTAAGTGGTAACAACCTTGGAATAGTCATTCTCAGGTTGCCCTCTGCTGTTTAAGGTTAAAAAGACAAGGCCTGTTTTACAGAGCTGTAAAAAGCAGTTTAGTGGAGGGAGGTAGACCTGGGACTACAACAGGAAAAAATTAAACTTGCACAGAGGATTTGTATCTTTTATATAAAGTCCATCCAATATGAAAGGAGTTATGAACACCTTCTGAAGGGTTCATAAAGGAGAAAATGTAGAAAGTTACGAAATGTAACTTCATTTCTGTGATTGAAAACTTTTTACTTTCCCTGGAGAATCATCAGCTATAGGAACAAATCCTGAAGTTGTAAAACAATTTCCCATCAAATTCAATGCCACAAATTTAATTCTTAGCAGTTTGAACACTCAGATGAAATTCCTGGCTTCAAGTATTTGACCTGAGAATGTAGCAAGAAACACTGACTTCTTTTATCTACTTTATAGGTGTACTATAATTCGGTACAATACGTATCAATTTGTAAAATCCAAGGGCTGCATTACCTAAATAACTGAACTAAAGTGAACCCAGGATCTTCTTGAGCCTCAGCAAATTCATTGATATATTCAGGGAGGTTTTATACTTGCCCAAAGAATCAACTGATCTTTAACATTGTAACCAAGGGGAAATCAAATTTATTTGGTCCAGAATGAAGCAGAGAGGCTGGATGTGCCCTGTTGAACTGGAAGAGAAGGGTAGGGAGGTTCATTGGTTGGCAGTGGGATGTGGGATAGACCCATTTGCTGGCCCAACACAGTGACTGTGGACACTGAGTACATGCTACAGTGTCTTCCTTCTGGGGAGAAGAAGGTCCCAAAGGAAGGAGCTTTTGTATTCAGCAATGCTCACAGGAGAATGCAATGCTGTTTTTTTTCGAGTGCTTTATATGGACATGCTGATTTTCTGATTGTATTGTTTGTTTCTTTCTTCAGTGAAAATATAAACCTGTCAAAGGTTGTTTTTTATTCAGGGAGAAAGTAACAAGAAAAGGCTTAGTGCTCATTGGCAATGGAGCACTAGTGGGAAAAAACTTTGAATTATTTTGGGTGATTCAGGTATACTGGATGAAATAACTAAGAAACATATTTATTTAAAAGTGTTTAATTATATTTGGGATGCTATGAAAAAATCAAATTATTGCCACATGGCATCACTACAAAAAATAGGGGGGCAGGAGGAGGCTTGAATGTCTCTCTTGTGCATTTTCTTCATCAAACTCATTTAAGTTTCTTACACAGCTCTTTTTCTTGTATTTGTTCTGTGTGCCCTTCGGATATCTTTATTACTTCAAATTATAGCTACATCTTGTGACCTCAGCTTGAGCTTAGCATAGTTTTTGTCTAAGACTGTGTATGTTTAAGGTCACTACCAATTAACTTCAATATAACATTGAATTCACATCATAAATTCAAGAGAATGTAGTATGTAAAAAGCTCTCATTGCCTCTAAAAAAACATTCTGAACTGACCCAGATGTGCAAGAACAATACTGACTGACTACACAGAACAGGTTCTGGGGTCCTTTGATCTTAGCCTCCCCCTTTCTTTTCTAAACATCTTCAAAAGGCTGCCTTTCTGAAATGAGAAGTTCACCCATCCTTATTTGCTGACAGACTGAACAGGAAGGGCACATGGAAGCTCTTCTTATTTTATTGTGTGATTTATTTAAAAACCAAAGGCAAAAGGTCTGACACGTGTAACACTGAGATCCAGGACTCTTCAACAGCTCAGTTCTGTCTCATGGCAGACTCAGAGGAGTAAATAGCTACAGCTATAGATAACAATTATTTAAGTGAGTTACAGTGCAAAAGTGAATGTTTTTTTCATTTATGCACTACTAGTCGAACACAATAAATTCCAACCTGGTTAAATCTTGCCTGAATTGTCCTTGTCACTTGCAAAAAACAGGAAATACAGAAGGAACTTGGAATATAGAGAAGTTCTTGTTTATTGGAAGTGGCAATATCTCCAGGTTTTATTCAGGCTATTGGAAAATCTGATTTTAAGAATCCCACATCCCAGCAAGAGCTCCAACTGCTTCAGTGTTAGAGTCAGGAAACACATCCTCTACTGTTCTAGATAATAAAGGATTAGTTTATTCTGATGTGCAGTCCCAGGAGACACCTTTGCTTTTTGGTTACTAAATGGGCAAAATACCTGTCCACAGTCTTTATAAAAGTCTGTGCAAGTTCTAAAAATCAATGGTTACTCAAGATTTCTTGACTATCCTTTAGATCCTTTCAATTCTCCAGTGCCTTACATGAGGATGTAGGTTGCCCTAAATCAGCACAGTTGTTCTGGATTTCATTTACCATTCTTGGGATTGACCTATGCAGAGCCTGGATTTGGACTTGATGACCCTTTTGTGTCCCTTCCAACTCAGAATATTCTATGAATGAATTTACCTTCTTTGAGAGCTGTTATTATGGACCAAACATCCAACTCTTCACATTGTTTATTTACTAGAAATTCTCTGGCAGTTTTTTTCATGCAAAAAAGCACTCTCTCAAACATCTGAGAATGGTTTAAGAATAGCATAGGGTATAGAAAAAGGAACATTTAGTCATTTGGCTATAAATTGTGGCTTGACTTGTTCCCTAATGTCCTTTTTGAATTGACCCTTAGAATTTCAATTCCTTTCATGGATATAATTTGTCATCATACAAACTGTTTACCCCTACAAAAAGGAGGAAAACCTGATTGAGTACCTTTAAGCTCTACTTATATTTCTACCATGCCTGTCCTTAGGACTTAGAAGAAACTAGTCAAGCACTCTGAGGATACCACACCAATGGAAAATGCCATGGCAGACTAGTTACACCACATGAACATTAGAAAGTGCCAGTGCAGTGCCCACTGCAGCCAACAGAAAGATTCATATTGACATTGCCGGACACACTGAAATAACTTTAAAAAAAAAAAGTGGAAGGTACAAACTAACTAAACATATAAATGGAAGTCGAGAAATAAAATGCAGGAATACAGAAAAGAGTGATAATACTGAAACCATGCAGATAGCTAGGGAAGTTGTCAAAGGCACAGGAGCTGAAATTCCTTAACAAAACCTTAGTTAAGAGCCAAAGAATGTGTATTTATTTCACTCATGATGACAAGTTCAAGGCATCTACACAAAAATGAGTGCCGAAAGATGAACTGACACAGGCTGTGCATTTCATCTGAGGAGTGTGGATGCTGGTCTTACAGGAGAGAATCATTCAGAGCTCAGAGTTATTACAGACAGAACAATCACTGCTGTAATGAAATGATGTACAACTGGTCAGAGGCATACAAAAGCTGTTTCTTTTAGGAAGATAATGAAAGGCTTTTTCTGTTTTAGAGCTGATAAAATTGTCTATGTTGAAAAACAGCTGAGAATCCCCATGCACATTATTGCTGTGTATTTTATCAGTTCCTTCCCTCTGAAAGAGGGGAATGCTACAAATAGATACAAGTAGTTCCCATTGCACAAGTTTATTTTCAACATGGCTTAACACTCAACATTGTCTTCCTCACTGGATATAGCTGGTGACAATCTTTCTGTATTTACGAACTGTATAAGTTCACTAGGGGACTGAAGTGTTTGAATTGGAGGCATAGGAAATTCCAGGAATTCAGATAAAAGTAAGCACTATGATACACTAAATGTTCATTTATAAACTGCTGGATGGCCTCAGCATTCCATCTGGCCCTCCAAACCAGGGCCTGCTATGGGACATTTAGACACAGAGACTAGAAAAATTAATGTTTTGATGGGAATAGGAAAGAGTTCTACTTGTGAACAAGAACTATGGCTTTCACTTTGCAGATAAATATGAAACTGTATCTGGAAAAGTTCTAGATATTTAAAAGTACTTAAGAAGTTATAAAGAATTACAATTATTAAGGAACCCTCTAAACTAAAGCTACCAGGGAGTACATGGACTTAATATTAAGACCTAGTTCTTCCAGGCAAATTACACTGGTTTATTAAAATGGGATGTTAAAAGACAACTTTAGCACTATCATTTTTATTGTGAGAATCATTCCTTTTGCCTTAAATTCAGATTATACTTAAACTTTAAATTAAAATAATTTTGCATTGAGGTAAGCTTTAGAGCTATAAACTTGTAAGAAACATTTAAATTTATATTAGTTCTGGTTTTATGCAATATTGCCACAAAGCATGACTTATTTTACAATTTCCACTCAGCTCTGTCTCACAACAACATCTATTTACAAACACTCACCAAAGATTTTTATATTGAAAGTACAGATATACAAGGTAAAGAGGCAATCTAAAAAGGAATATTCAACCAGTATCTTTCTTCTGGCATATTTGAATCCTGATCTACAAAAAAGGTATCTTGTCACCTTGAAGAGTATTCTAGTCCTTCACTGATGAGGCTGGGGATGGATCAAGCGTGAAAGACTTCCAATATTCTGCTCACCAATTCTATGAAATCTTATTGTATGTCAGATCTTTAATGCTACTTTTCATTTCATATTTTTCAACTCATTCACATACTGTGGAGGAATATAAGAAAGACTTCAGATAGATACACAGAAAAAAAAAAGAAAAAAAAAGACAATATTCCAATGCAGCTTATCTATCTACCTATCTTGTGAACCATCTGAGAACTTGTCTAGATTTCATCTCTAATGACAAATTTAAACCCAGAGAGGGACAGTCACAAACTCAGCCTATGTTGAATACTACACACAGGAGCCTACGCATTAAAGGCGTTTTGCACATAGGATTTAAATTCAAGCCTAAGTTTAGCGCTATATTTATGGTTTTATTATTTTTTTCCCTTCATAATAAAAGAAAGCCCATTTAGCTGAAAGAGTCATAACAGCATTCCACTTCAGGGAAGTGTACTCCTGTAATTAGTAGGAGAAAAATATGGTACTTAAGGGTAATTTGCCAGATAAAGTCCATGTAAAGGGGATCTCTCTTTCTTTGCTACTAACTGAACAGATTTGCCCATTCTGTTGAGAGACAATAAAGTTGTTTTGGAATTTTATATTAACATCATAAGAAATACATGGAAAACAAGCATCAAAAATGTTTTATTTCCTGTTCAGGAACAAGTTGTGAGACTAAGAGAAGAACACACATGTTAAATCAACCTAGAAAAGTGCCATTTAAAAAGTATTCAGTAAGTGCATAGGTATTGAGACACAAACAATGAAATCAGTAAAATTTATAGACTTAAAACTCATGTGCTCTACTACTTAACAAAAAAAAACCCAAAATTTCTCGTTTTTAACAAATGAAAGCTGAGGCTCTAAAATCATCCCATGCTGAGGAAAACAAAGCTGAATTTTTTTAGAATACCATGGAACTTTAAAAAATTACAAAGTCAGAAAGAAAATCTAGGCAATATACACTCATTAACTACTTCAGCAGCTATTTGCAAAGCATGTTTAAATCTTTGGAGGAACTACTGGCAAAATATGCAAAGTATTACTATTAGAAGATGTTAAAACAGATGTTCCCCAACAATTTGTCACAAAAATTTAAAATATTTTATTAGGTTCATTTATTTTTTCAATAGTCTTTGAAGTACAGAACAACATTTTTTAAGAGCTGTGATTAATAGGGATACTGTTTTATTTGGATTGTTTTGTAAATCATGTGGGGCTTTTTTCTGTTCCTGTAATGTGACAGCTTAACTCCTCTCTTATGTCAGAACAAACTGAAAAAAACTCCATAAAAAAAGAAAACTCTCTTTGGACTTGTAAATCATGAAAGATATGTTGGCATGATGCACATCAGAAAAAAACTGTAGGTGATTTCACATTTGCTTTCTGTTCCAAAGCCTGATGACTGGAATTGTATTACTTCATTGGAAGTAAGGATCTTCCAGTTTACACCCAGTTTACATAAAACCTTTATTTTAAATATGGCAATGGGATTATGCTGGACATATCTAACTGAATGTGATACATGTACAATATTACATTGTGAATTCATCACCACCTTGTCCTGTGTTGGCCACAGGCATTTCCAGAGCAGTTAACCAACTTTCAGTGGTTTATTCATTTTGGGAGCCAGTCCTCCTGGCATGTCTGATTTCAGAGGCAGTAGGAGTTTTCTGAACCAGACATCTGCTGGTATCTTGCTGCACCATACACTCTGGACATGTTTATAATTCCTGAAACAAATTCCTTCCTCTTGATCGTTTCCCCTGTTGGTGACCACCAATATGAAATAGCCATTAGCAGTAGAACTAGGCGAGTTTTTATTTCATAGATTTCCTGATGCCAGTAAGAAAAGTTATTTGTCTCATACAGGAACTGAAGGGAAAATGCTTCAAAAAATTCATTTATCGTTATGTTTTTTAAAAATGTCTTGATTTTCCTTTTCTTTTTTTTTTTTTAACCATCCAAGATGGCTTTAACTGTTGAAAAATACTACGATTTTTTCCCCAAAATACTGAGTTTTCAAATTAAACTTTTATATCAATTTGCAGTTGAACTCAGTATGTCTCAAAATTTTCATATATTGTCTCCAAACATTACATAAGCATGACATTTATTTCCAGAGGTCTAGCTAACAAGGAGTTAAACAGATACAATGAATAATATATATCAATTACACTAATTACCAGTATTACTAAAACCCATCGTAAATCTTGTGCCTTTTCATCTCCAGTTCCCTTAATTTGTAAAAAAGTAAATATTAATTTTCATCAGTAACATAAAACAGCTTAGCCATATCTTGACAGAATTACTTGAGAGTTTTCTTATCCTTTTGTGAGTCCTCTTTACAATACTTTCCCTAAAGTGTCTGAATAGCATACTGACTCTTCTGTTGAAAGGTCCCTGTGGGAGTGGAGCAGCAAGTCAGGCTGAAAAATAGCCAAAGAAGTTTATTTGCATCCTTTTTGTCAGCAGAAATCCTGGGTCCTGAAAAGTTAGAGTAAATCAAAATCTTTGTCTGCTGTTCTGCAAACAGAAGAAAGAGAACAACACTTTTAATGACCTACCGGTAAGTCAGTTGAGGTCACCATAATCATTAACAAAATAGTTAACACACATGAGTGGCTAATGCAATGAACACAGAAAAGCCTGAAAATCTTTATTTACAGAAATATTCATATAGCTGTACAAATCTAATTTATTTAGGCAGGTACTTATGAAACTGTTAATTATTCAAAACTTGGAAAGTTGTGAGATGGGAAAAAGCCTCCAAGTGCATGTCATGCTCATGCACAGTTATGAATTCAGAATACACTAATCTGGCAAACATGTCCACAAACCCAAAGGCTGCAAAAGTTCACTGATATTATGGAGGAACATAAGAAGACCCAGTGCTTAGATACTATATTGTTCAGCATCCAGTATAAGTTTTAAGGGTGCCCTATAAAGGCATAAAAAGGGTTGACTTTACTCTTTCAAGTACCTATTATAAAGTACCTACACCAGGATTCCAAGCCAGCTGCTGACAGATTACACCCTGGAAACTGAGATGCTTAAACAATGAAACCATTTAAGTCATTTTATGAGTAATGATAAAACTGTTGCTGTGTTTTGCTTCTTTAATTCTACTTTTTTTTATTATTATTCCATAAAGGATATTTAAAGACAATACATGGGTGAAAAGCACCACTAATAAAGATCTTCTCCTGTGCAAATATATCATGTATTATAAATTCTTTTTTGGGGAGGACTAGTTTCTTTCTAAAATACACTTTTTAAAAAAATTCTGTAAGTGTTTCAAATTAGTATTTGCATGTTCCAGTTTCTTCTGTACATCTGGGATCCCTTTAATCAGTCATTTTTTATGAGACCATGAGGAGAAATGATGGTCTTGTTCACACAACATTGCATTAGAAAGAATGTGTATGGTTGCTTCATGAAAAGAATTAAAAGAGCCTAGGGATGCTGCAGTTGACTGCATGGTCTGGTTACTTGAGGTTCAACAATTCTTGCTATTCACAGCTGTCAGTGTTGCATGTAAGTATTATAGTCCCAATTGTTTCCCAACTCTTTGTACCTTTTGTAAGATTTAAAGGATTTTGTAAGACATACAGCTGGTAATCAATTATCTATGGTTAAAGAAGTTTTAAAAGGCACTGCATATTCTAATCTCTTTATTCTTCATTTGCATTAAAATTTGTTTTTATATTTTCCCTGGGAAGTTTAAAACTGTAATGTAAAAAAAGGAGAAAGTTTTCATTTCCTAATTAAAATTTCCATTCACTTCAATTGTAAATCTGGAAGAACAAGAATTAGCTGTTGCTTAGGGAGTGAGGAAACTGCCCACACACCTCCAACAACTGTAGCTTCAAAATATGGTCCAATCTGGAAAAAGTTTTGCTGTTTCCTAACCCTGAACATCAGCATCACTACTCTATTTCCAAGGACCCAACATGAAAGGGGAAGATAGAGGAACGTGAATGAGGAGAGACCAGAGCTTAACAGAAACTTCAGTATTTTTTTTCTCAGGATCAGTTTAATGGAAAAGGGAATTAACAAAAATTTCACCAGCAGACCTCCAGGTTAAATCCCATCCTGGGATGGATGACAGGATAAATGAATGAGTGGATGGATGGATAGACAGATTTTTCTTTCTAACAGAAATCTCTGATAGAAATATCAAAAATCTATTTAAGCTCTAACTCCATGGGAAGTTGAGAAGTGACAACAGCTTTATTTAATTTCCTCTATTGTCTGGAATGAAATTCTGACAATGAGTTTGAATTGTAGGATAACAGGTTTTGGAACTGTGGACTCCTTTCTAGTGTTCCATATTATGCTTGAGAAGAACAATGGTTTTACTTTAAAAAAATAAATTTTTACTCATGTAATGGGAAAGATCATTGCATTTTCACATCAGATTCGTGTTTCAAATGCTATAACTGCCAATGTTTGTGGAGCCTGAACCATGTGCCTTTTCCCATTTGGGCATTAAGTCATTCACAGAACTCAGCAAAGAACGCTTTATAGGAAAATAATAGCATATTTTTATATTTTCTCCTAAAACTAGCAAGAAAAAGTAGGAGGGAATATTGTGTAACTGTTCCTTTAACCAATGTGTAGAAATTAAAATGCTTTTCATTTAACATGCAATATTTCCAGCTTTTTCCACTGTTGAACAAATTACCTAAGAAAAAAAAGATTTCCTATGAGTAACATCTCATTAAAATGAGATGTCCTTGAAAAGTTTTGCTGGCTTTTACAAATGAGAAAAAAAATTAAAAAAAAAAAAAAAAAAAAAAAAAAAAAAAAAAAAGAGAAAATTATCAGAGCTGAAGAAAATCCCAAATCAAAAGAGCCAGACCCCAGCAGACCAGCAAGAGATTCGATTTCTGAAAGTCATCACACCAACAAGGACTCACAAATATTCTCACATGGAGTAGTTAGAGTACACTGTTGGAAATGAATCTTACATCACTCATGCTACAGTTGTATTAAATCAACAGCATTTGCACTGAGGCTGGAGCACAAGAAGTGTCACTTTATGCTTTTGTTCATTTGGTGTCCACTCCAACATCACCAATTCTCCAGTTATATTGTAAGTACAATGTACTTGTTTATGTAAGAATCAGTTTCTCTAGCAAGTATTCTGATGTAGATTCACAGAACAGTCTGACTTGGAAGGAACCCACAAGAATCATCAAATCCAACTCTTAAATGAATGACTCACGCAGGGAACAAACCCACAGCCTTGGTGTTATTAGCACCATGCTCTAAACAACTGAGCTAATCTGAGGATGTAACTAGAGTAGCACTTAATATCGTGAACGGCTATTGAAGAGCATATTTTGTGTTTTTTCATTTACTCCTATAAACACAAAAATTAGAGCCAGATTAGTTAAAATTAAAAGAATATATAACACTTTTATGTTACAAATGAAACCAGACTATTTTTTAAAGAAAGAAAGAAGCAGCAAGTTATTCCTTGAGGATTTTGCGGAAGATTTATTGCAAATGCACAGACTAAATTCATTCAATGCAACCACAGCTAAAATGCAGTATATATTGTTTCATTTCTCATACAGCTAGTTCTGGCAGATACTAATTATCCACCCCAAACCTACAAGTGTCTTTAATTATCTCTTTGTCTCTAAAGCTGATATGATTGCCAGTAATTAAATTCAAGCTAAAGCATTTTAAATATATTTCATTGTTATTAGTAGGTACACCGTTTTCCTTACCTTGTGTTTAAAATACAATTCTACTATACTTACAAATTATTCTGAGATTTTTCTTTCTTATTTTGATTTTTCTCTTAAGAAAATCCCAGCTTGGTAATGTTTAGTGAGACCAGATGCTCTTTTAACATTAAAAGAATGATCTGCAAAGCTGAATGAAATCATTGAAGACCAAATTAAACAAAACAAGTGCAGATGGATTCAGCTGGGATGTTGTCACCTCTGCATGTAGCTGCCTCATTGAGAAAATATTTGCTGGTATAATGTGGTAATAGCAGCCGAGTACACACCAGCACTGGCTGTGTTCTAGCAATGTGGTAATTTCTGCAAAGCACTGATATTCAAGCTGTCAGCGAGGCTATGCCTGCAGCAGTGCCTTCCTTCCCTGGCTCTGTGAAGGCTCTCTAGCCATCTGTGCTCCGGAGTTTCCTCATGTTCCTCTTCCAAGCACCTTAAATAATCCTACTCTCACCACACGACTTGTCTTTCTCCTGGTGCCTTCCAGCAGCGTGTTATTTGTCCCTAGCAGGTGTTTGTCCCCCACACAGGTCCATGGGGGGGAGTCTGGCACAGGAATGCGGCAGGGCTGCTCCCCGCAGCAGGAAAAGGGGAAAAGGCTCCCCTGTCCCCGGCACCTGCCTGGGACACCAGGCTTCAGTGATCCCTGCAGGCGTGTCCAGGGAAGGAAGGGTGAAACATGATCCCCAGTGGCCTACAAACCTGTCTGTGATTTTATGACCAGTTTGCAAGAGAGGGCTGGCTCACTTCCCAAACTGTTAGGATCATACCATAATTCTGGTGAGTAACAGGAGCGTCGGATTTTTGATTCCTATCTCTGATGACTTGGGACAAAAATTTAGCTTTTAGTACAAAGAATTTGCAGGATATTTACCTTCTGTCCACCTCCACCAGTTACACTAAGATTGCATTTTCCACAGCTATCCTGTGGGAGGAGGGGACAGGGAAGATGGGGTGGGGGCGCCCTAGGAGGATTCTACTATATAAACATCAATCACCTGTAGTCCCCTCCTTCCCTTCTGGAATATTCCCTGTTCCCCACTCCCCCATTGGACCTTGTCACGAGACCACCCTCTCCCCACATTCCTATAGGTGTACCCCCCGCCTTGTCCCCTCCTCTGAGCCCTTTCCCCACTGGTTGATTTGTACCCCGACCCTGCCTACCCTCTCCCCTTTATAAACCCCAGTCCCAACCCCGTTCAGGGCTCCAGCTCACCCCGACACTGGCTCCCTTCAGCTGCAGTTGCACCCCTGCTTTCCTTCCCTCCTTGGACCCTTGGACCATCCTCAAATAAACCCAGTTGGATCTGCACCAGTGCCTCGAGTCCTCCTTCTCCCTGGTCGTGCGATCGATAACCATCCGGGCCTGTGTGTACGGTGGACAAGGTGGAGCCGCTCCACCGGGACCCACCAAGGAGTGATCTGACCGCACCCACAGAGACATTCCCTAGCGAGGGGAACAACCCAGTGCTATCCCATGAAGTTTGTCCCTTGCATTCCCAACAGTGTCATAGGATAAAAAGAGCCTGTCTGATTCCTGCAATGCATGTCCTCCTGCAGACTCAGTGCTCTGAGACTCTCACCTGTCACTAACTAATGGAAAGCTATCACTTCAGACTCCAACCTATCCCTCATCTGCCCAGCCACACTTCCAGCTGAGATAGGAAACATTTCACTTATCAATGTATAGGAAATAATAAAAATTGTGAAGACATGGTCATATCTGTACCTCCTAACAGGGAGATAGATTAAGGACTCTTTTCTGACTTAGTCCAGTACCTTGAGATGATTCTAGACAGCGTATGTACAGATTTTTGCTTGACATGAGATGTGAGCCAAATATGCAGAAAACAGACCTTCCATCTTTCAGAATGCTTTCTCTTGTGATGAAAAGAGGGATAACAAACATCATTTGATTTTACATCTTGGTGCTATCCGTCCACCAATTGTTTCTTTCTGGAAACATTTCTATCCATGAACTGCATAGCTGTAAGGATTTCCAAATTTGAACAGTATTCTCTCACTAGATTATATCTAAGCTTGTCTCTGAAGCAGACAGAGTATTTTGAATATCTGATTAATCCTGGCTTGAGTCATAACATTTAAGTTTGTCCTCCTTCTCTTGATGCTTGCTTTTCTCTTGCTTAGAACCAGGTTTTCTGTTTCTTCTCTCATTGTTACTGGCATGCTGCTTCCCATCTCTTTTGCTCTTTCACACCTCTGTAGGAAATTTGTATAGCTCTGGAAAACTTCTTGACTTTCTGTGACTCTCTTAACAATTTCCTTGGCAAGCTGCTCTGAAACTCCTGATCTCCCTGGGTTCTGGCTTTTGATTATTTCTGGCATGGGATGGGAGGAATGTGGGAGATTAGGGACCAGCCACAAGATCTCACGTTGTTGTGGGCAGACAGAACCCCTCCCCTTTACCGTTACTTAGCCCCCCGTTTTGTTGACCATTAACCCCTGTTATAAATGACCCTGTCTAACCTTTAATAAATGCCATTTCACCATCCACCACATTGGTGTATGTGTGTGCTTTAACTTTCCTCAGGCTCATTTCTATTTCTTCAAGTACATTTCTACATGAAAATTTCATTTTCCCTGTTACCTTCTGTTGTATTCTTAATGGCACAATTATTGTTAAATACTTAGACCAGCCAATGTCCTTGCTCTGAAGACAAGTTTTTCTGACATATATCTGTGTCACCTGTGCACTCATTCTGTGTTACCAGAATGAACAAAGTTGTGGCAAAAGTTAAGAAGACAGAAAGCAGGGAAAAAGCATCAGCTTTGGCTTTCTGTAGACAGTCCTCAGTGTCAGCCTGCCAAAAACACATTCATCACTTTAAGGAGAAAGGCAATCTTTCATTGATTTACACCTGTGTTTAGGTTATGAGTTTCGAAATGGAACTGAGATTTAAGTAAGAAGAGCATAAAAATTATGTAAAAGGCTTTTCTTTCATCCATCATTTACCATGGATGTAATTTTTTTTCTTTATTAAAGCAGTATCAGTCTCATTAGCTAGTACAAAGGTAGTTGGATCATAGATGAATCAAAGGTCTCAAAATAGACAAATCTAAAACAGGAAAAAAAGGAAATATTATTATTTCGATAGAATATATGTATGCAGTAACCAGCATGAGATACATCTACTCTCTGGTCCAAGTATATTTGTTTCCATAGGAGAAAGATCAAGGTAGAGAGCAGGGGATTACACAATGTAATATAGTACAATCACAACCCTCAACTTCAGGAGAGCAGACGTTTGGCCTCTTCAGGGACCTTCTTGGAGAAATAACATGTGATACTGTCCTGGAGAGAAGAGCAGTCCAGGAGAGCTGGTTGATTTTTGAGGATCACCTCTTCCAAGCTCAAGGATGGATCATCCTCAAGTGCAGGAAACCAAGCAAAGGCAGGAGTACTGCATGGATGGACAAGAACTTCCTAACAAAATGCAAGTATTAAAGGAAATCATAGAGGAGGTGGAAGCAAGAACAGATGAAACAGGAGGAATATAAAAACAGTCTGAGCATGCAGAGATGGGCAAGACAAACACTTCTAGAGTTAAATCTGGTGAACTGGATAAAGAGCAGGGAGAAAGGCTTCTACCAATTTATTGGTAGCAAAATGAAGATATGATTATGAGAAACATAGACCCACTTCTGAATGGAATAGGGCTCCAGGTGACAAAGGGCATGGGATCAAGGTGCCTAATACCTTATTTGCCTTGGACTACACTGGTATGCCCAGCCTTCAGGAATCCAGGCCCCTGAGGCATATGGGAAAGTCTGGAGCAAGGAAAACTTACCCATGGAGGAGGACTAGGTTAAGCAACATTTGATCAAATGGTATATGAAAGTCCATGGGATGCAGCAGTAGATGAAACTGGGGAAGGCTCCTGAGGACCAAAAGAAAGTACGTGTCAGCCCTGGAAGAAAGTAAATGTCAGTCCTCTCTTAAAGAACAGTGAGAAGGTCTATCTGGGGACTTACAGCTTGTTCAGACTTAACTCAGTTACTGAGAAAGTGATGGAGCAAATAAACCCTATAACTGCTGTCAAACATTTTAAGGACATAAAGGTAAGAAGTTAACACGGGCTTATGAAGTGAAAATCATGCTTGACCAACCTGACACCTTTCCACGATGAGTGGTTCTATGGGCAAGAAGATAGCAATGGATGTTTTTTATTTTGACTTTAGTTAGGATGGTAAACTTGTTGAACATGAGTCAGTAATGTGCCTTTGCACCGAAGGATGTCAACAGCATCATGTTCTACCTCGGGAAAAGAATCAACAACTGATTGCCAGAGGTGACTCTGCCCCTCTGCCCAGCACTCGTGAGGCACATCCTGAGCACTGGCTTTCCCTGCAAAGGAGCAAATGAACATCAAGGTGTGAGTCCAGTGAAAGAACATTTATAGGAATATAATTATGTGATTTTTGGGGTTGTCCCATAGAGGCCAGGGGTTGGACTTGATATCCTTTTGTGTCCCTTCCAGCTCAGGATGTTCTGTGATCCTATGAGTAAGGGACTGAAGCATCTGTTCTACAAGGAGAGGCTGAGAGAGCTTGTGCTGTTTAGCCTGTAGAAGAGAAGGCTCAGAAGGATCTTGTAAACAGAAGTAAATATTCGAAAAGAGGGAATAAAAATGGCATAGCCAGAATCTTGAGTGGTGTGTAGTGAAAGGGCAAGAAGCAGCAGGAGCAAACAGAAATAAAGAAATTCCATTTCGACTTAGAAAAAGGGTAGGTTTTTTTGGTGTTTTTTTAAGTTGTAAATGTTCTTGAACACTTTTAAGAACCTGTTCCAATAGAGATATTGTAGATTCTTAATGTTTGGAAATACTCAAAACCTGGCTGGACACAGTCTTGGGCACTCTGGTCTAGCTGACCGTGCTTTAAGCATGTGGTTGTATTAGAGGATCTCCAGAGGTCACTTCCAACCTCAACTACTCCTTGGTTCTTTGATTCTGTCCATAAGCCTATGTCCCTGCTTTTGCAAATGAAAATTTTAAATCTTTCAATCCATTTTAGTCTTGGAAATGTAAAAGATTTCTAATACTCTCACAAAACTAAAAATTCATGGCCAGCTGAGAGTAACTAGTGAGGAAAAAGGTAGAACTGTAAAGTAAGTGTTCTCACCAGCACTTTTAACTGGGATATTATGCTTCTTTAAACACACATCTGGCAAATGTGAGCTCCCAGATACCCTGGAAGCAGTATAAGCAATTTTTCTTTAGGAACACATGATGGCAACTTATGTTAAATGCTCATAGCTGAACTAAAAGCAGCTAAAGAAAGGAAAATATGCTATATTTAATTTATATTTGATTTTTGCAAATATTTTTAGCTGTAGAGCTTTTTTTCCCCAAATGTAGACCAGGTAATAAAATATTAAAGTAACAAAAAAAAAAAATCCAAGTCAGAATTGATTCAGGATCTCCTTAAATCTAATCTTACTGAATTTTAAAATACTGTTTTAAGTACCATATTCCTTACCATTAAACCCATTTATTTTGCAAAGAACATTCAGCTCAGTTCAGTCAGAACAGAATAGAATAGAACAGACTATTTCAGCTGGAAGAGACCTACACCAATCTTCAAGTCTAAATTTCTATATTTTTTGAGAAATAATTAAATCTATGTACTGATCTGATGACTTTTTCAATTAAAAGAATACACAATCTCTACAAAACAGGTATTATAATATAGGAGGATATATGCCCCCATTCAGACATAGAAAACAAAAAATGCCTCCATTAAGAAATAACTGCTCAAGGAAGATTTCCTACGTTTTTCTGCAGGGGTATAAAAATATTAATACACAGAGTATGAAAAATTTCCTCATGTGAAATATAACATCCTTTTAGGATTACATTTTTCCTTTGTAAAGAACCAGATGTGGATGCAACTTTTCGGGACATGGCTTAGTCTAGATGAGGCACTTAGGGACATGGTTTAATGGTGGACTTGGCAGTGTTAGGTATATGGTTGGACTCAATGGTTTTAAAGGTATTTTCCAGCTTAAATAGTTTTATGATTTAGATTTTCTTATGCCTGTGTATTGTCAGCTATTTATAATCAGTTTTGTAGAAGTATTTGCACACATATTTTACATTATTCAACTAAGGAAGGAAATTTAATTTAGAAACAAGGCTCAACATCTAGCATATTAAATTTTGGTTAATTTAGGTGGGGTACAGTGATACACTTGTAAATGTGGGTTGTCCAGAACTTGCAGCAGATGTTTTGTCACTTTGATGTTTCTGTTGTGCTGCTAAGTTTGGAAAGCAAGAGTTTGAAAATCAGGGAGCCAGAGTTTCTGGAAGATAATGACTTTTCTTCTGATGTGAAGTATTTCACATTTCATTAAAAAATTATGTGTCTGCATATGTTGCCTTAAACTGCTTTAAAGGTCCTTTTCCCTAGTCTGCAGAAGCACAAAGTTGCAGGACTGTTTTCCTCTGTGCCTGATAAGATGGAGAGATGTGAAAAGTTTAAAACCCACAACCTTTTTGCATCACCAACACATGCAAAGGTCCTAAGGGGTGGAAAGGCCTCCATAAATCTGTGCTCCTCTTGGGAGATGAACAGAATAGCACAACCCTACTGCGGTGGGGTGGCAGGACCAGGACCACCAGCAGCAGCAGCAGAACCAGCAGCAGCAGCAGCTTTAGAACCAGGAGCAGGAGCGACTGCAGAAGCCAGAGCAGGGCCAGGAGCAGCAGCAGAACCAGCAGCAGCAGCAGCAGCAGCAGCAGAACCAGCAGCAGCAGAACCAGCAGCAGCAGCAGCAGAACCAGGAGCAGCAGCAGCAGCAGCAGAACCAGCAGCAGCAGCAGCAGAACCAGGAGCAGCAGCAGCAGCAGCAGAACCAGCAGCAGCAGCAGAACCAGCAGCAGCAGCAGCAGCAGCAGCAGCAGCAGAACCAGCAGCAGCAGCAGAACCAGCAGCAGCAGCAGCAGAACCAGCAGCAGCAGCAGCAGCAGCAGAACCAGGAGCAGCAGCAGCAGCAGAACCAGCAGCAGCAGCAGCAGCAGCAGAACCAGGAGCAGCAGCAGCAGCATCAGCAGCGCCCCGCTCTCCCGCGGCCTCGGGGCGGCACTCGCGCTCCGCCGCCGGGCGCTCCCGAGATTTGCGTCTCTGTTATTCCCACCCTGCAGGGCCATTTCCCATCAGAAGCTAATCCTGTTTTCAAATCAGAATGTTTCTTAGAACTATCCCCGGAAAATTAATAAAAAACAAAAGAGCTGCGCAATATCTATGCAGTAACTCTTATGCTTGGCTCTGGCCGAGATGGCAGTGCCAAGAGAACAGCTTCCCATAGTAACTCAGAATTTCTAATTTTGCATAAGAATATTAAAATAAACATACAGGCATACACACATATTACTGTTATGATTTTTTTCAGAGATAAATCTGGAGGGTCAGTCTCTTTCTTCTTAAAAATGTTCTTACTCTAATCCACAGGGTGGGATTGGGCGGGGGGGAACATTATTATGCATTTTAGTTTCTTGGAAAAAATTCCTCAGAGAAGGTTTTCTAGATTTTTTTTCCTAGATTTTTTTTTTTTTTTTGCATTTTATGTTTGTATAGATATGTAGCTATGTATGTATTCTATTAATGCAAAACCCCCCAATCTGGTAAGTTTTATTTGAGGTTTATTCTGGATTTAATGGATCTGGCTCTTCTGTGCCAGAGTGGTTTTGTAAATAAGGCATTGTTTTTTTACTAAAAGCTATGACAGAAAAATCACTCATCTCTATTTAAGATGTAGAAAATTTTTCTTCAGTCAAAAAATACTTGATTTTCCAGGTAATGTTTAATATGAGGGAAGTAGAAATTGTGTTTTATTTTGTGCATAAACTGAATCTAAATTCACAAAAATTCTGAAGTCCAGCAGGAGCGACTTCAGAACCAACTTTGGCATGTGCAACTGCTGTCTTTACCATATTTTTATAACGTGATGGGCAAGGAATAAAGTGTTCTTTCCTCATTATTACTTGCAGAGGAAGGGCTCTTTTATAATACAAATTTAGGCAGAATGAATTAAAATTCTTTATTAATAGATAGATTTTCATTTAAAATATCAAGCAACCTTGTTGCCTCCAAAGGATGCCTTTTATCCACAAATTTTTATTTGATTACTCTCAAAAGAAGCAGTGGTCAATTTTGATGAACTGCCTCAATTCTGAAAAGTGTTTATTTTGATCTTGTTCCTTTGAGAAGATCTTTTGAAGGTTTGGGTGATGTGGGTTCTTAGTGAAAATTAATCAGTTAAACTTCGAGTGTAAAACTGTTAAGCTGTTAGCAAACAGTCATACCTGAACATAGAACATAGTTAGGTAATAATGTTCTGTTATACTCTGCTGAAGAGTGACAGGCTGTTTAGAGATTACAGATGGGATGAAGATGAAGACTCCTTTTGACTAAGCATGAAAGACTAGCAGTAATCTTCCTCTGGACTGCTGAGAGTCCTGATGTCTTCCTGTGGAAAATAACAGCAAATCAGTGTAGTGAAGCTGGATGGCAGCTCATCCAGAAAAGTGTATGATGGTTAGAAAAGGAGGTCTGGTAACTGAAAATTAACTGGACAGGACTAGATCGAATAGTGGGACATCTCAAGAGCAACTCAGAGCTGGCATTAGAGCCCAAAGGCTTCACAAACCACAGAGCAGAAGTCTTAGGCAACCTTGATGATATGCCAGGATAAGAAAGGTTGGTAAGCTACGTCCCTCAGCAAGCTCCCACAAATGCATGAATCACAGTGTGCAGAAGAGAGTTAATCATTGTATCTTCATTAATGTGTAGATAATAACATTATTAGTATTTAATACATTTCTAGTTAAGAGCATTGTATGATAGATGAATGCAGCAGTATTTTTTTCACAAGACTTGAGACTAAGGAAGAAGAAATCCCAGACAACCAAAAAAAAGTTCTAAGGATTTCTATTCCTACCTGAACAAAAATGGCTGTAAGTAAGAACATGCTGAATGGGAATCTACTTGTTCAAAGTAAAAAATAATAATAAAATATTGATCTTTCCAAACAACTCTTTCAGAAATCTATTGCATTAATAAAAAACTGGGATAGTACTCTTGAAACCAAAGAGTGACAATTAAACAAATGCTAAAAATTAAAATCAGGAGAACAGACAAAGGGGTGTTCAGGAAATCTTAGGAAGTGACGTGCTTGAAATAGCCCCTATCTCTGTCTCTTGAAGGCAATAAGAGAGAATGTTGTGGAAAAGACTGTTATTAAAAAGGAATAATTTTCACACTTTTAAAGGCAATATTTGACATCTGTAACAGAAGGGGCTCCAACACAGTTCTTTGCTGCTGCTCTATCTGCATCGTGCCCCTCTCCAATAACATGCTCCACAGGAGTCCCTAAACAGTCCGTGGCCTTCTGCAGGGGTGGAGATGAAGCCTGTGTTCCCTTCTCCGTTTTCTTCGAGGTCTTGCCAGGCCTTCTCTGGGTAAGAGGCCTCTTCTTCATATGGGCTGTAGTTCTGTAGTTTCCAAGGGAAATGATGATTATAAGCTGAAGAACATGCTGGGCATAGTTTTCATGTTAACAAGATGAAAATGTTTCTGCTCAGAGTTTTGGAATGTTGTTGCCCTCCTTCTCCTCTGGGGTGGCTTTTTTTTCACAAGTGTCTTATCCAGAAGGGTCTGGACAGACTAGGAAGAAATGAAGTGCTGCTATTCTCTTGGCAACACTTGTTACAGGCATGGAGGGCAAACAAGAGTTAGTCAAACTCTCTGAGTGCTGTGCTGTCTTCCAGTTTACATAACAAAGCAAAACATCTTTTTTTTTTATTTCTATTCAGCTTTAAGATACAGAGAAATCTGCATAAAGTTTAATGCAAATTTTACCATTCACATTGCAGAACTCTGTTCAACAAAACACTCCATACTCCCTCAAAGCTTTATACAATTTGAGCCATCTCTGGCTTGATTTAAATATTTATCTCTTGAAGGTTCAGCTTTATTTAATATTGCATTTATTAATTCACCTTTGAGCTAATACATCTTTCCTATTGTTTTAGTTAACATCTTGGTATCTTCCACTGTTATAAACATTTTTGTTGTCCAATGTCTGAATAGTTACACTTATTTTGTGCAGAGAGCCTGAATTAAAGGACAGAGGGTAGGACAATTTTATGACCAGATAGCAAGTAAGGAAAAATGCAGGAGAGCAAGTACCATGAGCCATGACTGAGGATTTCATGCAGGAACTGAAGATTTTGAAAACGTTAAATTCTTCAAATTTGACAGCTGCTTGAACATGTAGCATTAATCTTAAGCAAAGATCACAGCTATTCTAAGTATTGCAGTAGACAATCAATTGCAGCTGATATCCAGAAGAGCACAATTGTGTGTCTCATGCAAAAGGGAAGTGAACAGGGCACTTTCAGGGTGGCCAAACTCCTCCTTCACAGCGTGCGCAGCAAACTGCAGATTGCTTAAACAGGCCTGGTTGTTTTGGAACGTCTTGACCTTCCCAGATCTCCAGATCTCATGGATGAGAGAGTTAGAGATTCAGTTATGAAAAGTATCCTGTCTGTGACACTTCGATGACCACCCACATCCTCTTCACAGACATGGATGGATGAACTCCCATTATTGTAGTCTGGGCAGACAGCAGCATGACCACAGCTTTTGGCTTTTTCTCATGAAGGTATTTCTGCCACTGACCATTTAATTTGTTTTGCTTTGGGGACAAATTCCTTTCTCTTTTTAAGGTCATGACAAAAACGTGTTATGGCATTCTCTGACAATTCTCCAGCTGGAGCTCAATATGTGTCTCTCCCTCAAAGGCTCAGGATCTCCAGAAGGCTCCTAAAAGAAGTAGCAGAAAGCAGCAGAATGGCTCCACCACTAGTTGTGTGATGTTACTATTTCTCAACATCAAGAGAAATTCCTCTCTTATCTCTTATCACTATTTTTTTATAAGAATAATCTCATCTATCTCATCCAGTCAAAGTGATCTATACACAGATGTCTAGTGAGCAAGAAGAGTGCTAGAGAACAGTGCTTGGGACACAGACACATGAATCTTTTGGCCCTTTTTTTTTTTTGGTCTTTTTGCAAAATCTGAGGAAGAAATCAAAACATGAAAATCTTCTTGATGGGAAAACCACTTTCCCTCATACATTTCCTCCTACCAACACACCTCTCTCTGACTGCTTTCCAACACAGACTGATGGGTTGAACTCCAGCTCTGTGCAAACACGTTTCCTTGCAGAACACTGTGGGCTCAGCAGTCACCTGAGTGACTGATACTGGAGAAGAGGATTAGCACTGCAATACCCCACAGCTGGGACAAGTTACAGGAATTCCTACTTGCTGAGCCAGCAAACCTGCAGCACCCCCTCATGTCTTCAAGCACTGCCTTGTGGACTGTGGGAGCCATGGTTTGCACTGGCTCTGCTAAGGCATGTGCCTCAAGGACAGCATGTTCAGCCAAGGCACCCTTAAAAACAGGCTTATAGTTAAATGGACTTGAATTGAATCTTACCAAAGAGACAGAAGGGTATCATCAAAGATCCTGTAGCACGGGAGCATTTAAAAGCTTCAATTTTTGTGAAATGAAGCATCTGTTTCTGTTCTAGGTTGCCATTCAACTCTGCAAAAAATATTACTAGCTACCAGTTGACATAAATTTTGAGATAGAGAAAAGGAAACATCAAATAAGTTCCTTATTAGAAGTAGTTTCACTACTTTCTTTTTAAATGCTGTTTTTCCAATTCTAATCAAAGATTGGAACTCACTGGTTTCTGCAATGCTCTTGCCAAATGCATCCTTTTAGACAATAAATGATCTGGAAATATTTGCACACCTCAGAAAAATTTCAAGGAAGTAACCAAAATAAATGTTAAGCTGCCAACAAAACCAACACAGTTCATTTCCTTTACTGCCTCCTTATAAAGGTAGCTTTATGTTTTTTTTCAGATTGTAGGAAAAAAATAATTGTTGTCCAAAGTCCTAATCTGCTCAGGACCTTTTTATTACTTCTCTAGTCTGAGTGTTGCCAGCAGTTCCCTCATCTTGGCACTATTTGTCATGTCAACCATCTGAGGATATGGAGAGTTTTGAAATTAAAACTGCAGCTGTGCTCATTTGAAATATGACTAAAACAGGCTGCCACTATTCTCTATAGCATCATATGTTAGCTCAACATGACTTTTTTCTACTGCTACAAACTTTTTGATATATATTTCTGTTTCTTTGATCCTAAGTAAGAGACCATGAACATCAGCACCAATCCTGAAAACTCTCCCAGGCTGGCACAACTCCACAAGCAAGAGGTTTATGAATCATTTTTCATCTGATGGGTGCTAATTTTTCTTTGTAGGCTGCCTTCAACATTTCCCACAAGAACTCAACAAATTTGAAAAATAATTTTCAGGAATATTGCAAAACAAACCCACACAGAGAAATAATTTGCTTGCAAAATTGGGACCTCAGGCCTATCAATTCTACCTGTCTATTTCAACCTGCATGGTTGTGGGCCAAGTATAGATCTGGCAACTTTTGCTGGAGTGCTAACGAACACAAATCTCTGCTTGCCAAGTCTGGTGTTGAGAAAAAGGACACAAGCACACAAAAAAAAATCCTCCATAAAAGCCCCTACCCCACTCTGTTCTCAGTCTGTATTTTCCTTCCTTCTGCCCTGGATTCTATTAAATCCATCAGGATCCATCCAGTGAGATGATGAGCCACAGCTCCTAACAGGTACCTGCACCAGTCTGAGCTGCTCACAGGATCTGCAGTGTCTGTACTCCCTTCATTCAGCACAGAGTATCTCCTGCTCCAAGAGTGCATCTCTGGTCCCCAGGAGCTGCAGTTGTGCTTCTAAAACTTTAGTTTAACCCAGAAGCACCTGAGGGCTTCAGAGTGAGCTGGAAGAAGCTGTGAACATCACAGTGTAGTTCATGGTCTCCTCACACAGGTCACTACCTGCCTCTGAAACCTAAAACCTGCAACTTATGTCCACTAACATGCCAACAATAAATTCAGATTAAATTAGTATGTGCTGAAAAATAAATTGGCAACTTTGAAAAAATATTGTGAAAACAGCACTGAATTGTTACCAGCTCTGATATTTATGTCATACTCTTATGCTTCACACTGCCAAATATTTCTCATCAAAAGAATCCTTTTAACTTGTTATTTATATAAACTGGGCATGTACGTTTGGAGGGTTTATTTAAAATGTCTTTTGCCAATTAACAGATATCAATCTTACCTCAATTCTGGTTAGAAATTTGCAATCATGTATCTTTGAATCATTAACTGAAATAAAGAACTCAGAGTAGAAATAGTATTTTTTTCAAATAAAAAAAAAGCACAAAAATTAAAAACCTGGCATTTTCTTTAAAAAACTAAGTAACAATTATGAAGCTCTCAGCCTTCTAAGCAAAAATGTGCATAATTGGCATCGAAATGGCTTTGAATATGTAAAGCATTGAGTCCAAGCTGATGTTTTCCAATGCTGCTGAGAAGTTCATGTTTGTACATATGCTTTCTATCTCTTCCATGATCCTGAAATCCAGGATTGGTTCAAATAATACTCTTGGAAAAAATGTGGAGATTTTCAGAAAGTCAAGGGCTTATTAAGCTTATACTAGTTTTTGAGTTGTTGTTGTCACCCACTAATGAAAAACTGCCCTTCCAATTATTCTTTTTCATGAAGTCAGGAAAAAGGACTTATTCCCCAAGAAGGCAACAGGTTTATCTACACACACCAAATGGGAAGTAAAGGAGAGCTCATGTATAAGTCCTGGTTTTAAAAATAAAATAGTATCTTTGTGACCACATTTACAAAGAAAACACTGTCCCGATTCATCCAGGTGTCTAATTTTCAACTAATTATCTGAATGTGTCATATGCTTCCCTGTAGGGTGTATAACTGAGCAACTCTATAGACACAGCTGGGCATAGCCTGTGAGACATCCTCCTTTCTTCTCAAGATCTGTGTCCTGTGCAAGTGCCACTTTTTAGCTCAATGCATACACCATACCATGTCTTACCGCTGCTGTTAAACAGTTATTAAAGACATAAGTAAAACACTTATATCTATATCATTTTAGATTTATAACACTTATATCTGTATCATTTTAGATGTGCTCTGGTCTGAGGTTCTAAAGTTAAATAATATCTACCCATGTAGAGAATTCACTAACAGTGCTTGTGAGTCCGTGCTTCTGATTACATCAGATAACTTCCAAGAGGGTTAAGGGAAGGATTCCTGATACTTTAAGATCATACTGTTCTTCAGCTTGGGATGAAAATTTTGGAATATGTCTGGTTTTATCTTCATCTGCATCCAGTATGAATTTTTTCAAAAAATGGGTTAATATTTTAGGACACAGGACAAGACTGCATTTTTACAGATTTGTGCCTGCTCAGACTCATGGTAATTCACTAAAGTTTCTATGTGCCTTCTGGCAGCTCACCAACAAGGTGAAGGCAGTGGTGTCTGATAGCTTCACCTCAGCAAGATCTACAAATTCAGCTGCAAAATCTAACAAAGCACCTGCACTTAGAGGTCAGTCTCAGTTCCATTCTGAAGATTAATAAAATGTAGCAGTACACTACATGGTGTTCATTTGTTTCTGAGGTGCTGTCATTTATAAACTGCTGAACACAGATGCATTTCCATCCATTTCATTTCAGTGACTACACATGGATCTCAGTGGGCACAGCTGGGGACAAGGGCTGGTGACAATTGCTGAGGAGCACGCGCACAACAAATGCCATGGGGACTGCAGCCTGGCCAGGGCACCAGACACTCAGAGACCCAGCAGGCACCAGTGACCCCCAGGCTTTTGTGGACTTGGACTGTGAGGGTATAAAAGCCCAGGAGTGCCTTTGTTCAAGGTCCCTTCTGGGAGGCACCAGCTCAGGCTGTTAATTTGTTATTTAATTGTTAATTTGTTATTGAATTTTCCACCAAGATAAAATTATTTAAAGGATCCCCACATCTTATGTTCTGTTCTGGGGAACACAGGGTCCAGCTGGTCAGGAAACCTGTTCTGACTGTGGGAGTGTGGGGTGTGTAGCCATGAAGGGGCCTCAGTCCCAGCTCAGGTGGTTTGGTGTGGCAGCGACTGCCAGGGTGGGTCCTGGATGGTTAGAGGGGGAAGTTTCCTTAATAGTGATGATCCCTGGAATCTGTGGAGAAGATGGGTGGGAGCTCCCATCTGGTCACCACAGTTATGTCAAAGAAGGCTTGTGACTCCTTCCTCAGCCATGCTTTCTCAACTTTAAAGACACATATAGACACAAGAATTAAAAATTGCCAGCTGTGCATTGCCCTTCTTTCTGGCATATGCTGACCTAGTCCTTCAGGCTGTTACAGAACAAGCTGTATTTCTTTAAAAAGGCATCTATGCAGCAGTGGGGGAAAACCTTGGAAAATCCTTTTAACCTTAACACAGTAGTGTCTTATCCCTTGCCATGATTAATGGTTCGTTTTGTACCATACTGTGCACAGTAAATGATACAACATTCCTAATAACTTTTATAATTAATTGTTTTGATTAATTTTCTAATTAATTGCTTTAAGTAATAATAAGCTGTGCAATTATCCACTCTGTCACATACCATTGTTGCCAGCATTTAGCAAGGTTTGTGATAAGCTGCTATTGTGGAAGGACAGTTTGGGAAAATTAATGAAACTCTAAGCTTTACTAAAGCAGTTGTAATCAACTTGATATGCTTCTGGACCTGGAAGGAGGTTAACAAAGCCTTGGGAGAGATCTATATTGCTAAAATGGGGCACAAGAAATGCAGAATTCATGGACCACAAGGATATTTATCAGAGCTCTGAGCTAAAAAAGAAACTAACTAGGACAATCCAGCAACTGTCCTGAAACCCAGCCTGGGTGGACTAATTAGCATAAGTGAGAAATCAATAACCAATAGAAGAGAAAATGCTAATTAATGAAGAAAATGACATAATTTATGAACATTAATGAGCCAATGAACATTAATTTGTTTGGTAGAATGTATAAATAATGAAAAGTTTTGAAAGTGTTTGTGTATGTTAGGTGGAGTTATCCCCATGCACCAACAATGCTGAATAAAATAATGCTGACTTTCTAACCTATCAAACTGGTTGGAGAGTTTATTTCTAAAAATCTAGATGATCTTTAAGGTTCCTTCTGACCCAAACCATTTTACGATTCTACGATATTGCACTAAAGGAATTAAAATTGGCCTGCTCTATGTTTCGAGTCCTATTCCAGATCTTAAAAAAATTGATCCTAAGATTCAAGACTGGTCTTGAATAATGCCTTGGTGGTACAGTAGTCCAGGCTGAAATGCACACATTTTCTTCATTGTTAGCAAAGAGTCCATGAGCTTTAAATGATTTTTATTTGCTCAAGAAGCCTTTATCTATATTTTTATCAGTTATTTGCCATTTCAATAGGGCAAAGATAATTTTATGATCAGATTATTTGTGGCATGAAGTTCTGTTGTGGAGCTGAGTTCTCCATCTCCTCTGTCTATTCAGCACAACAATAGTAGCATTCTGCTTAATACGACACCAATATCAATATTTTTCAGTTCTAGTATGGTAAAAAAATCTTTACTTTTCTAAGTGGATTTGAAGGCTTCCCAGAAAACATATCTGCTCTTTCTTCTTGCATCACACCTAAAAGAATGAAACTGACCAGGGAAAGAATAAGAATTAACATACTTATATAGAATGCATGTGCTACCTACTTGCTCTCTCAGAATAACATCTGGATTTTCTTCAGAGTGCCTGGCTCTGTCACTTGAAAATACATGCCAAAAAATATCCAAGTCAGCTGTTCATTGCAAAGCATCTGCAGCTTTGGACTTGTGGGAATGGCTTGAATTATGGCAGATGGAGCCCCAGGGAGCAGGAGGGGAGGGGAAGAAAGAGTAGGCAAAACCCCCAAATACTTGCGCTTCACTGTTAGCATGAAAGAAAAAAATAAACCCAAAATTAGAGTAAAAATGAAGATATATTGCCTCATTCAAATAATCAGCAGAACTGCAGTTACTTACATACAGAAGAAACACAATTTTGTTCATCTCATTACAGATCTTTAAAATGCTATCATTCAGCATTCATACATATCTATCATTACTACATATAAAATTAAGACTGAAAAATATTTCTTCCACATCTTTCTTCCTGTTGCCAAGTTTCTACAAGCTATCACCTTGTCATTAACTGTCACAGTTTTAGTTCTAAGTCAAATATACCTTTAGGGGATAAAGACCTTTTACCTTCCCTGCTGAGATCACTGACTGCCTTCATCCACAGTCCCAAGAGAACTGATCGAGGACTTGGATTTTAAACAATCCCACTGACCTGGGATCAAACTGATTTGAATTTATAAATTCATTATGAACCATAAAAAAAGTCAGAAAACCCATTATCTAAACTATCTCAGTAGAGCAGCAAACACAACATACTTTTCCATAAAAGCCTAAAAGAGAAGGTCTACCAAGTCAAACCAACAGTTCAATATTCTCTCTCCAACAGTGGCAATGGGCAATACTGTGTAAAACCTGAGCCATTATCTGCTGTCCATTGATCTCATATTCCCTCAGCATCTGCAATCACTGAATCAGGGATGGTCGTTATATTTACCTATACACTTACCTATTTATGTATTAGATAATAGCTAATATTATTAGATAATAGCTGTGAGAGTTTACATGCCTCTCATCATCTGTTTTTAGACCTTTAGTCCTTGAATTTCTCTTTAACTCTCTCTAGAGAGAAAATATCTGACCACAAAATAAATTGCTAGGATCAGCCTTAGAGTTAGAAATCACATGCCCTAGCCAAGAAAATATGCAGACTAGAAGACATTTATGGTAGAAAACTGTTCACTGCTCCTGCTGAAGCCAGGCTAGAGCATAACAAGGAACACGAGGCCAAAAGGAGAGCACCAGGTCGTGACAGAGAAATCCTGTGGCTGCACTCCGTGGGCCTGAGACTTTTCATGTACCTACCACAAGACAATTAAATAAAAGACTGAAACAATTCTAGAGCAAATATCAGGAGCCCCCTTGCAGTTGTGGCCCTTAGCTTCTGTAGATGGCAACCAAGTCCACTCAGAAACAGAAAGCAAAGAGAAAGTCTCACTGTAGTTTCTGAGAGAAAAAATTTAAAATAAATAAATTTAAATAAAAAAGGAGGATATCAGGAAAAAAAAATAAAACCAAACAGCCCCAACTAAACCCCCAAAACTCTTATCTTTCTCATAAACCCCCTTAAAGTCTGAAGGGAAGCTAAGAAACAGTTGCAAGTCAAGACATGTTTGCTTTCTTGAGCTGAATTTCTATTTTGAAAATAGAAATTCACAGGGTAGAACAAAGCAGCCTCATTTTTAGTGTTTATTCATTTGTGGTCTATGAACTGTTAGTTAGCTTCATCAGTATTGCCTAATTAAAATCAAGTGTGACACGAGTGTCACTGAAGACACAATTTGAAAACAAGGAGGCTGGGGGCATATTTGCATCTGGCACAACCAGGAATATATTACTGGCCCTTTAAGAAAGCATACAGCTTCACTGGGGTTGAAGACATATGTTTGTTAGACATAAACAGAACTAGTTTGCATTTAAAAAAATCAGTTGAAGTCTGAAAGAGTTTGGCAATGGACTAAAGGCTGGGCTCACTTTGGACACTCTCCCTATCACACTTTTCTTAAAGTTTTTCTCTTCTGAGAGGAACTGCACTTCAAATACTGGACTGCTCTTCTCCCAGTTGTCCTGCAGGTCAGACTGCTCTAATACTTCCTAAAGTTAATGTCCT
The DNA here is from genome assembly GCF_037042795.1 of Molothrus aeneus. Classification (NCBI taxonomy): domain Eukaryota; kingdom Metazoa; phylum Chordata; class Aves; order Passeriformes; family Icteridae; genus Molothrus; species Molothrus aeneus. Next base: position 126,615,242 of record NC_089646.1, on the reverse strand, counting down.
TTCCTCAGTCCTGAGGCTGAGGCTTCTCATAAAAGAAACGATGCCAGGTTCAGCACAGAGCTTTCGGTAAAGGACTAAACAAAAAGCTGACAGTGGTTTCTGGGTTACACTTTCAGAAGGGTACATTTTGTTCTTCTTGATGTCAGTCCAAAATAATTTCAGTCTAGAGCTTACTGGAATTCATGCTGGCTTACACCATTGGACGTGAAAGTGGACTGGTGTCCAAAGACAAATACATTTTGTTGGTGAAAAGAGAGTTTGAATTCAAAACTCATATCCTCTGCTAAGTGGTAGCATCAGCCTTCAGTAACATCACCCACTTAAAAAAGCATGGCACTTGTGCCAGAAATATCTGGCTATTTTTATTCTATATTCTATTTCATCAGCATAAAGAAGCTGAAGCACTGATTTTGATTTTAATCTGTCTGGAAAAGATCTGTCTTCTCATTTTATGAGGTTTCAATCCAGATTTTAGCAACATTTTTGTTTAAAAAAATTAACATGGCACTTAATTGATCTTTGGTTTGTTTTTAGCTAACATGGATGAACATCTATTTTTTTTTCTGCTCTGCAGTTTTCTGTAACTCATTTTGATAAATGAAGACACATCATGTAAGCTCTATAACTATTCACTATTCCTTTGCTGATATCTTTATACTCCTTTGCTGATATCTATATATATATATATACAAGTGTAAGAGAACAATGTCCGTACACTGACATTCAGAATATGGAAGGTTTGCATTACCATAATGTGGAATGCAACATTGGATTTTTCCCCCAGGAATAAACAAAGAGACATATAACAATAATTTCTCACTAACAAGAGTAGCTGAGATGCAATAAAGATGACTCAGCCACAAAATAATTGCTTTAAAGATACATCTAGGGTATTTTTTTATTTATTCTTTTTCTGTTTTGCTTTGTTTTTGTTTTGTTTTGTTTTAATTTAGAGACAGATATTAGGAGGCCAGGATAAGCTAAGGCAAACTGAGAATAGATAGTTCCTAAATACACAGTGCACTAGGCAATTTTCTTTTCTGGGACATGTGAATAAGATATAAAATAGTGTATGGATTTGAAAAAGCACTTTCTACTCATCATAGCAACATAACAGCATTTTAAAACTAATGACTATAGCATATGAAGTTCTTAGTCCTCCTAATTTGAATTTTTTGTAGTCTGAAATAATTTTCCAATAGTGAATTGTTAAACTAGGGCATTAAAGCCTTGTGAACACAAAAGTTACACTGCTCTGAAACCTTCTGCTGTTTGAGAGAAACAGATTCAAAAAGCAGTAACAGTTAGGAAAGGAGGGAAAAGGTGGCATTTGTACTTGGTCCGTTGCATACTGGAAAAGAAATATGATCTTTGTGAGTTCACTTCTGATCAAATTTAAATGAAATAAGAGCCACAGTGGGCAAAGTCTGTTTATACACTATCCAGCTTTGAAAACCTGATCTTCTGCACATCATCAAGAAACAGTATCTGAAGATAACTTCAAGGTAGCCCTGTTTCAAGCAAATATTTTGACTAGCTGCTCTCTCAAGGTCATAGATTCATCAAATCATAGAATATCTCAAGATGGAAAAGACCCATATGGATCACCAAGTCCAACCCCTGCTCCTCACAGGAGTACCTGAAACTAAACCATATTACTAAGAGCACTGTCCAGACACTCCTTGAACTCTGACAGGCTTGGTGCCATGACCCCTTCCCTGAGGAGCCTGTGACCAAACACCTTCTCAGTGCAAAGCATTTTCCTAATGTCCAAGGAACCCTCCTTTCAAACCTCCAGAGTGTGATCCTACAAAACCCCAGGGCTATGAACACACTGACAGGGTCCACCATGCACAGGCAGGATGTCCAGGACAAAGGAGGAGCTACAGAGGGCTACTTAGGGACATTTTTTTTTTCATTCTACACTCCCAATAAAACTCTTGGTGTGAAGGTGAGTGGTACAGGAGAAATCAATGTATATCTAATGCTCAGGGTCTTTTCAAACAAAATAGTTGTATGGAAAACCCTCACATTTTTTACTTCAGTGCAAGAAAATCTGCATCTCCCTACCTTCTGCAATTTTTCTACATGTATGAAATTCCATAAGAATATGCTATTTGAATTTAAAAGGACCAAAAATATTTTACTCAGGAGTTTGTGACACCATTTTATTGTATTTGGAAGCATTCTTTCCATGACATGCCTAATACAATATTTGTAACCACTACTGAAAGGCTTGTATGAGGGCATTAACTGAACTTACAGCCAAATTTGATAACCAATAAGCAGACAGACAGCTACAGTTCTTATTTTCTTTTTTTTTTAAGTGAGCATTTTATGTCCAAAATAGCATCCCAGGATTAGAGCAATCTTACTGTCTGTAACTTTATTATGTTCTAGGTAAATATGAAAATACAGTGAAAACCTCACGGCTGAGTGGAAGTCCACAAGCAGTTTGATGGAACATTCATATGTGTCTAACATATGTACATTTTGGTAGTAACACTTGTCATAGCTAAATGCAGATATATTTGTGCTTACAGATGCTTTATTTCCCTAGTTTATTTGAAAAACATAAACCCCATCAAACTAAAACTGGAATTTGTGGGATTATTCTAAAGTATATGTCAAAAAGAGGTTTGTGGAGGTCTGGGGTTTGTTCTGCTGCTTCATTTTTTTTGTGTAGGTCGTATGCAAATTTTAGGTCTAAAAGTGAAATAATTTCTCTTAAGTGACAGTCATTTTAGTGTAGGCTTTCCATGTCAGGTTTCCAAAAATCACCTTGAATGCTAGCCCAATAATGCTAGATTACCAAATTACATATCCTGTGCCATTTTAATGTCCTGCACAGAAAATTACCTCTCCCCCCCCAAAAAATATCCCAAAGCAAACAACAGCTGCAGAATAAATTTGTTAAGCTTCTACAAATAATCGGCAATACTGGGGAATTGGTGTTTTCTATACTTTTGAATGGCTGACCTTACATGACCTTTATTTTGTTTCTCTCTTATTCAGGGAGAAAAATTATTTGTTTTCTTATCTGACTGCATCAGGACTAACTGAAATAAAACGCTGCATTACATTGGGGAAAAAAAAAAATCCCAATCTACATATACAGTCTTAGATACCAAGAACTTTACAAGTAATTTCTCTCCTGACACTCAAAACTTCTATCATCATCATGCCTCGTCTTAAAAAACATTAAACTTCTCTTTCTGAGACAAAATACATGGGGGCAAAGACAGAAGTACTGAATTTCAGAAAGAATTTGTGGATTACTAGTCTGGCAATTATACTTCAGAGCTGACACTCCATTGTGAGGGTCATTGCAAGGTAGTTCTGCAAATGTGTGCCTTGCAAATGAGAAAAAAAAAATCCAGTTTGTAACTATTGAGAAACATGATAAAATAGTTAAAACATAGCAAAAAGTAAACATTTACTGGATTATTTAAAGTACATTACTAGAACCAACAGAACATACCTTTAAACATGTATAAAGTATTATACATAAAAATGCATAGATGTACAGTAAATATGTTCATTTATATGTAGACAGAGTACTATGTACACACAGTCTGTTGTGCTTGGGTGAGTCTGAGCAGTGAATCCTGCAGCATGTTGTCTTAAAGCAGTTTTATTTCACAACTGTGTCGACGTAGCAAGTGTGAGAACAATGTACATTACCACTCAGTAGGTAAGTCATATCCATTTACTCTTGAAATGTACAAATATAGGAAACATAGGCCATAAATCCAATTGTACCTGCACCTCCAAGACTTCTTTTCCCCCTGTTTATTGAAATATGCACAGGTCCACCTACTGGTGCTGTGTAGGTTTCTTTCCTTGCCAACATGTTGACCAGGCACTCAGAACAATGTCGCTGATGCACTTCAGGACCACTTCCACTGATCCAACTCAGTGCACTCCTGAGCTTGAAGTCTTCAGGTCAAAAATGACAGGAAAATATAAAATTAAAAATATATAAATAAATCAAACAAGCTTGTGGGCTTTATTTTCACAAGTTATTTGCCACCAATACTGTCAAAGCAGCTGAATTGTAGTGCATCCACGGGCAGGAGGTTATAGCAGCTTTTGTGCACTTTGCAAAAAAAAAAATACATTAAGGAAAATCAAGTCTTTACTGGCTTGTTTTATCCGTTGCTAAAAAGATGCTGTGCTGCTTCTGAGCCCTTTCCATCAAATTCTTTTTCTTCTTTTTTTTGTCCTTCGTTTTTGCTGGCCTTCTCCCTGAAAAAAAAAAAAAAAAAAAGAGAAGGAAAAACAAATAATAGCAATGAGTCAAGTAAAGAATCCAGAAGTGACAAAAAACAAAAAAACCCAACAAAAACAACTCAGTGGAAGAGAAATTATCAGTAGGGACTGCAATGGTAATGCTGGCTAAAGAGCTTTAATCGTCAGTGAAAACAGAAGTTTTCAGTGTGTTACAAAAGGAAGCAGGATCCCTTGACTGTCATCACTTGTCCACAGGCACAATTTTTCTGGTATGAGTAACCATGTTGATGCAGGTTTCATTTTTGGCAGGGTAAGTTACACAAGCAACGTTATGCAAGTGCCCAAGGCCCAGAGCCAAATGAGAATGCAGGCTCCTTACCCACTGGAAGCTGGATATATGCCTTAGACCCTTGTGTAAATTTGTTTAAGTGAGTAATCCTATTTAAGTCATGTCCAACACATCTGTGACTTCAATGAGAAATTTGGCACTAGAGCCCAAGAACTTGGTTGGATGGCATCCTACCTGCTTTGGCAAAGACAGTACCAGAACTCTTGATATTGCTTATTAGTACATTGTGCCTAATTCTCACAGTATATAACTGTGCAGAAAAAAAAATTTAATTACATGCTTCTACTATTGAAAGTTCACTGAAAAATAAACAAAATTGGGAAATCACCATCAGTTCAGAAAAAAAAAAGTTTACAAGCTTTTTGAATGAGAAAGTTTTTCCTGTTTAGCTCTAATAATAAATCAGTGCCCTTTGGTTATCTTAGCAAAGATAGCATGGACAGAAAAAATGTCAGATACAAAGGCCCTCATTGAGCAGTGCATTACCTTTTAAGTATATGTTTAAATCCTATCAACTCTAGTAGGATTTAAGGAGACGACCAAATGTTGTCGGATGTGAGAATGGTCTGGATTTTCTTGGCAGTATCATATACTAAAATATGTGATCAATAGTAAAAAAATAAGGTTATTAAACTCTAGAAGCGCCAACTTTATAAACTTTCAGGAGCACTTAATGAACTTAAGAAGACAGTAAAAAGAAATTCGAATAGCACATTACACAAAAATGTGAAAATGCATTTTTAATCTACATTGTCAGTACATTATTTATTGGGAAAAATGTTTGCCAGTCTGGTTTTGTCTTATTTCCATATTGTTTCTTAATTAAAAAGGCCCAAACCAGTGCAAAAAATTTTTCTCTATTTGATAATAATACTGAATAAATCTGATTATAAAATTATCAACATTTATGATTCATTAAAGATATCTACATACTTCAGATTATGCATTTGTAATACACTTTCTAGGCTACTATTCTCTAGGAATTATTGGAGTACTAGTATATAAAACAGGACAGGACATTAAGGTAATAAGCACATGAGTTTAGTCCATATTAAAAATCATAAGGGTCCTTGGAGTTTACTACTGCTTCTCATTAAAGTCTGGCATTAAAGTTACTATGGCATTTTGCCATTTTTAAATCTAGTTAATCCTACACAATAAATCCTCAGTCCAACCAAGCATTAATCAAAGCAGCTTTTAAGTTAAAACTCTTTAGTAACAGTGTATCTAATGATGAGGCACGCCTAATGAGGTCAGAGGGAAGGAACACTTGACACAAAGTGGCATTACAATAAGGTGGTTTGAATTACAGAAATTTCAATATATAATACTTTTTTATGGAATTCTACTGGTTGGTATATTTTAAGACATCAAAACTTGCATTAATGTATTTCTCAACCCTGTATTCTAACTTGCACTTTCAATATAAAATATTTTTATCCAAATCTTTGAAATGCTTATTAAGAAGGAGTAGATGAGGGGAAATAATGTGAGAGAAGTGACCAATTGTGCTGGTCAATTGATTCTCACAAGACCAGCAGAATCATCAGGAGCTTTACTGGAAATTTCCTACCCAGTTTGCTCAGTGATCTTACCTTCTGGGGTTTTTCACTAAATAGACTAATCAGTAAAAGAAATATAAACTTCAGTCAGTGTCTCATCTAGTTTCTCTATGACCTCCCCTAGAGAACTAGATTAATTGCTTACTATAAGTTTAAGGTAGTGAAAGATCCTATTATTTTTTCCTCTAAAAAACTGTGAGTTGAGCTGATAAAATAACACACAACACAGTTGGTATCTCTATCTAAGCCTTAGAAAGTAGCTCCTGCAATACAAACATCAAACCAAATTGCCAGCACACTCCCCATATGAAATCCTTAAAATAGAAATGAACGGGTCTAGAGCTCATTGATTTGACGTCACTGTGCAACAAGCACATTGCAGTGCTTCTGCTGCTCTGCAGCAATTGTCTCCCTCCCTGCTTTTTTATTCAAAGGGACAACAAAGGCAAATTAACTTCCACCTGTGCTGTGGACTAGCTATCCATGCAGAGGCAACATCCCTGAGCCACTGATAAAAGATAGTTGTTCTTCTGTTAGAAGAACAATTATGGCTGCTCATCATATCTCAAATTGTCCTGTTATACAGATTAAGTTTCATTATTTTCAGGACAATATTAAACCACAAAGAAAAAATCTAGATGATTTCATGATGCTAAGAGTCCCAAATTCCAAATGTCATTTTAACCAGAAAACTGAATATTAAAGGTATTTCTTGGGTAACCATCAATTCCCATACTGTTAGTAGAACGTAACAGAGATTAGAGATTAGCAAGGACAAACTGATTATGAAGACTAGAGTTCAAACAAAGTATGCTGCTGAAGTGAGGGTAGTGAGGTTGGCCAGAGAAGTTGTGCCTGCCCACCCCTGGAAGTGTTCATGGCCAAGGATGGATGAGGCTTTGAGCAATCCAGTCTAGTGGAAGGTGTCCCTGCCCATGGCAGGGAGTTTGGAAGTAAATTATCTGTAAGGTCCAACCCAAACCATTCTATGGTTATATGAATATCTGAGATATTAAGTCTGATCCAATTAACTTATAAACCTCTCCTGATCAGAAGCAGTATCCAAGCAAGCAAACAATCCATTGCAACTGCCTGGAATCCACAGTCAGCACTGATCTTTTAAGTGACATTACGTCCTTCCTAGTGGAAGGATGCTCATCTGCTTGTTGTCTGGCAGATGGCAGTGCACCTTGCTTCTGCTTTCTGAGTTATAGCTCTCCAGGCATCATCTTCAATCTTTGTTTTATGACTGCTGTCCCTTTTTTTTTTTTTTTTAAGACTTTGATGCTAGCAGCAAGGGGAGCAAATACAAATAATTCATGCTAAGAGCAGGATATCTGAGCACTGTTCGGATATACAGCATACTGTATTCTTATTTTTATTTTGACTGTGTTTTCCCTTGCATACAAACTAGGTAACTAGATTTTTGTTGGAAAGCATTTTTTTATCTCTGACTGTCTAAAAACAGGCTCCTCAATTTCTGTATCAAAGTCAGCCCTGAACATGATTTACATATTTTTTTTAATTCTCTATAAAGTCATATGCATACACTGAAATCTATAGGGTCCAAGAAAGATGTGAAATGTAGCTGAATTCACTGTTCAGCTTCCTACTAAAATAGAAGCCTTGAAAGCCCAATGTATCATTCTATATCTTGCATTTCCACACAGGTTATTTCTGTAGAAGCAATACTGTAATTTAAACTCTGTATTTCAATTTTTAAAAATTCAGTTTTGCAATTTGCTTTATAAATTACCAATGAGTAAGTCTTTATTTTTTAAGTAACTTATTCCAATGGGTGGCGTCTTTACAGTGTTATTCATTAAACTTTTGCTCTGACCACTTAGTTCTGGTAGGTATCTGGGCAATTAATACGCTATGTAATGAAATATTATAATGTATTTTAATGGCAACATTAAATGGTAATGGTCCAATATAGGTTATCATGCAATTAGAACATGCATTCCTTGAAAAAAACCCCATTATTTATGCTCATATACCCAGCAACTGTCCACAGACCAAAGAGTAACAGCTACAAAAAAAACCCCAAAAGCAACCTTAAACTGGATTTTGCTGGGTTATTTTTCTTCATTTTATGTTGCTTTTGTACCATTTTATCTGTGTTCTTCCTATAACTCATGCCCTTGTGTTCAGTTTTCTGGTTTGTCTCATACCCCATGCTGAAAGATGCTTGGAAATACTGGGTATCCCTTTTACATGGACCACCTGGCCAGCTGGGGATACACATTACCTGGTTCAGAGGGAGCCTTTAGCACCTTCTGACAGCTGCAAAGGCAGTTTTCTCCAGACAGAATTTGGGCATCAGATTCCTAACACCCAGGGCAGTCCTGGCCCTCCAGAGTTAAAAGGCAGCAAATGTATTCACGAGGACTCCCAGCCACATTTCTTGAGATTCTTGACTCAGCCAGAGAGCACCAGTTCAGTGCCTGAACTGTCCATCTGGTGTATAAACACTGCTGCAAGTACAGTTGTCCTAAGGAATCCTGTCCATTGGGAATTTCAGCAGAGAAAGTATAGTATGCAGCCACATGAGGGCAGCAAATTTAAAACATTTAATAAAAGGGAAGAACAAAACAACCATCTGCAGTTTTATTTCACAGTATAATTTCAGCAGTCTTACATACAAATAAATCACCATAATAGAGCTACCAGAATGCTTAATATTTCCTTCCTTATTTAAAATGTTTTTCTCTTCTATTGATGATTTCTGCATGATGGGATTTACATGTGTGGGCCTTTTTCCGTTCTGTAGACTTTCATGCCCAGAACTTTCACTACTAGTAGCAAGACACAGGGAATCCTAAGATAAGAGCAGACCCTGCTAAATACACCTTTTAGTCTTTCCTCCCCTTTCACTTGTCCTTTAAGGAGATAAATGCTGCATGTTTGTACATCATGCTCCTACAGACACAGTACCACAGTCCTTGTGTGTGGCAGCATTTCATTAATGTGGAAAGCCAGAAAAGTTATTAGCAAG